>NW_017728906.1:65446821-65454747 GCF_001723895.1 Crocodylus porosus | reverse complement strand
CTTCCTGCCCTTTGGGCAGGGGGCTGGACTCGATGATCTCCCGAGGTCCCTTCCAGCCCTAATGTCTATGAAATCTATGAAAGTTCTGCTCCTTGCTTCTCCCTGGAGCCACATGAGCTCTGAAGTTTATGGTCTTCTCCCTGTTTTTCAGATCTCATCCTCATGGCCAGGGGTTGAAATCCACGTTTTCCCCACTGCCGTGTCGTTTATGAATATATCCTCCTTCATTTCATATAACTGCCTTCACCTGAGTTTTCCCCATGCTTTAACTCCTGATGCTTCTCTATTCAGCTATTTCTTAGCAACACAATCTCCCTTTGTCTTCCCAGTATTTTCATATCATCTCCAATTCACTGATGCCCCAGCAGAAGGTGATGGAAGAAGTCGTATCAGCCTCCCGTGCTCCCACACGTGGATTGTGCATTTCCTTGGCTTCTTTTGCCATGACGTACATTCACCTGCTGGAACTTGGGTACTTTTCACCAGGTGTCACTAGAAGCTTCTTCTGTCCATGTCTTTCATAAGAACTTCATAGACCGCAGACTCTGGCTTTGCTGGGTTTACTTGCAGACCTGTGCTCTCAAGCTCACTCTGCTATTCTCAGATGTTTTCTTGTCTTCTTCCTACAACTCTTCTTCATATGAGATTCCCCATCACTGTGATAAAAAGAAGTGGACTATCTGAAGAGCCAAGGGAAAACCTGTCTTCCTTTCCAGAAACTCTCATACAAGGACTTTCCTTTTAGTAGGTCAATTTCTTTTTCTGGTGCTTTCTTTTCCCTCCATTTCCCCCAAAGGATTTCCTTAGGGAAAGGATCCAATGTTTTTTCTTAGCTCAGCAAAGACCACATAGACCATTTCTACATTCGGGGTGTTCACATGCTGTGAAATGTGCCATGTTCTGCCTTCTTTCATCCATATTCCCGACTTCCAGGAACTTTACTTTAAACCCTGCAGTATTTGCCAAACTGGGCACTCATCTCCCCTGATAGGATGATGGTCCCTTGGATAGAATGTTGCTCGACTTGTGACTACAGTTGTAATAAAAATCATTCTTTCCTGTGCTCTTGTGATGAATTACCTTCTGTCCCAGAAAAAGGTTTCATGGTCAGCCATCATCCTGAATTCTTTTCACTACCCTAAGTCCTGACATTAAACCTTCAGTGAGAAGAAACTCATTGCCACTCCTTTGCCAAGATTTACACTGATAAAGGTAAATGTTATCCATCCAGAAGCATGTCCAGTGTCTATCTATTTTGTACTAGAAAATAGTAAAAGCTTTATCTTTCTGCCTTATAGTACATCACAGATCACTGCATCTCCCCCACCGTCCCTGATGACTGTTAGTTTCATACCTTTTTATACCTCTGAGTGGTTGGTACTCTGCTTCATAGGACCATCCCTCCACTACCTGAGTGACATGGATCATCATCTACTGAAGGCTTCTCCTTGCAGTGTCTTCCCTTTCACCCGGCCCTAGGAGAATCCATGAGTTGATTGCATCCCGGTTGGTTATTCTGCATGCAGTGTCCAACCACAAGCCCTCTTTACACTTAACCCAAACAGGATATCGAGGTCCCACCCCTGACTTAATCTGCCATCTCCAGCAAGGACAGGTAGAGCTCTGGGTATATGCTGAGGAGGACTGTGGGGAAATCTCAAATGCGGGAGGACCTGCCTGCAGGTGAGTTGTGGCTACCCCATCCTCCTGGCTTCCCTCTCAGAAATGCTTCATGCCCAAAGTGACAGGGGGCTGGAAACTGTAGTTGCCCTCCGCTGCCATTGCAGGGTGCTGACTTCAAATAGCTCATGCTGTGATGTGTCCAGGCAGATGTTGTTCTCACTCCCATAAATGCAAAGCTGTGAAGACAAGCAACTCCCCCTTTCTGCTCCCACTTCATAGAGCTGTTAGGGGACAAGTGAATTTGCCGTCTTGATCTTTAGGCACAGATCTGCTTTCACTGGGATACCATGACCTTTGGTTTCCATCCTCACTCAGTGTAAGAGTTGGTTGTCCAGCCCAAGGTAGCCATACCTATACATCCCTCTTCCAGGGTATGATTGGATTTGCAGTTCTCCAATGGAAATCAGAGTGGTAGGCAGAAGTTCTGTGTAGCCATTCTTACTGGGTAAGAGAGGCTGGGGCTGTCCCTGGTTAGGTTGACTGGGAATGCCAGATGTGGTAAATCCTGGTCTCAGGCCACATAAAAAATGGCTCCATACAGTAGATGGGATTTCCAAGCTTTTATGTTGTGGGGGGAAGTTCACCAGACTCTCCCCCCTTCTGTTTCATCTCTGGTGCCCTGAGTGTCACAGGGCCTGAGACTCAGCACAGGGTCCATGTGCAGGTAATGCCAAGGTCTTTGTCACAATGCAGACTCCAGTGACATGGAGACCACCTGGGACTCATCTGTAGAAGACACCTCCAGGGGCTCATTCCCTGCCACCAACAAATTCACACGGAGGAAAAGCCATATCAGTGTTGTGTGAGAAAGAAGAGCTTCAGGTACTTCCCAACCTAGCCCAGCACCAGCGCATCCACAGCCAGGAACATCCATAATTTTGCCAGCAATGCAGGAAGGCCTTGTGCGTGCCTACCTGCTCAGTACCCTCCTCCGGTGGCTGCGTTCAGGCACACAGCCTCATGCTGGTGGAGTGCAGAAAGAGGTCACCCAGCCTTCGGCCCGTATAGGGCACTGCAGAACCCCAATGAAAGAGGTCACCCAGCCTTTGGCCCGTATAGGGCACTGCAGAACCCCAATGACTCTGCAGCTGGCCCCCAAGTTTTGCCAGGTGGGGAGAGGCTCAGAAAAAAAGACCTCAAGCAGATGCCAGCATAGATGCTGGGGGAACCTGTGAGGAGATGATCTTTGTGTCAGCCTTGAAGCCCGTGCCTTCCCCATCATTCTGTAAAAGCAGCTAGTGCTCCCATAGGGCACCCTCACAATAGGCTGCCCTCCCCAAGAAAGCTGGCTCCAGTTGACACCCAAAGACTGTCCTTGACTGTCTCCCAGCTTCATCCTCCCTCCTAGTCCTAAGGTTCCTTGCAACAGGTTGCCTTCCCCAGCACCATCTTCCCTGTTCTCCACATCCTATGTGGGGCACCCTTGGAGTCCCCTTTAAGGTTTTGTGTCCCACTCTCTACCCTCCTGCCATGTCTTGAGGGAAAATTATTATACTGACGTTCTTGTAAGCAGGAGACTGCCTATTATATTTCATATATTGGAGTCTTCCACCTCCATGGGCCTTGACCCCTTGCCTTTCTCTAGCTAGGCCTCCCTGTCTTTCCCCACCAAACAGGGTTCAACTCTGAGGCTCTAGCCCTTTTCCTTGTCTTGAGGCTTGTGGCCTTCCTTTCTGCTCCACTCTGGAGCCTAGCCTCCCTGGCTCAAAGGCCTGGCCACTGGCCCTACAGCCAGGGGGCTGCAAGTTTAAGGCTGGGGAACAGCCCCGAATCCATGCTGTCCTAGCCCATAAACAAAACTGTACCTCAGGGGCCCCAGACCACTGTTTTTAGGATTGTGCCCTCTGGCAGCAGGGTCTGTACCCCCCCAAAATCCTGCACCCATACTGGTGCCAGGGCACATGTACCCCAGATACTGCACCTTCTCTGGCACCAGGGTCAGTATACCCCAGATCCTGCACCCACACAGGCATCAGGCCCCTATGGTGTAGTGGGGTCCCAATGAGGCCTCCTCCCTTCCCACTAGCCTCACCCAAACCACAAGTGTTCTTCAAAAAAAACCAAAAAAACCATAGATAGTCTGTCCATGGGCTATAATCACCACCAAAAAAAATATGATCAAAGAAGGCAGCACACCAGCTTACATTTACTCAGGGATCATGCTTCTGCTCCCCACTGTCAGCTACCGTCCTTCCTCTGGGGTTGCAGCTGCTTCTCCAGGTTCCTTAGTAGTTCCTTCAGCCTTTGGACCAGTCACCCAGCCTCCCCCCCATAGAGCTCTCACATACACTCCTTCTCCCTTGGTTGCCAGGCCCCAACTGCTGCCCAGCCCAGAGTTTTTATAGTCCTGGCCTGTCCCCTTCCCATTACCTGACCAGCTGGCCTGGCTCAACTTTTAACCTTTACCTTACCAGCACGCTGTGCCCAGAAAGTCCTAAACTTAAAGGGGCTGACCTGTCTTCTGGTAACAGGGCTAGAGTTCCCTGTTACACACCCCTCTCTCTTCTCTTTCATCTGGGGCCTTTCCTTCCACTCTGAACCCTCGACCTGCCTTCTGGTAACAGGGCCAGGGTTCCCTGTTACATTCCTGTATGTGAGGTTCTTGTGGAGCAGCCAGGAGGACATTTATGGCAGGGGATGTATTCTCAGCCCTCCATCCTGTCTTCACCCTTCCTCACCACCACATAACCCCTCTCCACCACTAGGTGTCTGCAGCTCCCCCTCCCCTCTTTCCCTTCATTGCATTCACTATAATGCAGTCTCTACTAATAAAGCCCAGAACAGAACATGGTATCCTTGCGGTTGGTCTCTGCTCTCCAGAGCTGTGAGGTGGGGAAAAAGCAGAGCCCAGAACCCTTTCCAGAGCAAATCTCTGATTTCTCAGCTCCTTCCTTTTCCAGAGGATCCACTGTAATGCAGGGGCTGTAGCTAACTGGGGGGTACAGGAGCTGGTCACACTCAAGGCATTGCTTCCTTTTCCTGTTGTGCAGCATGGACCCTTCTCTGGGGGGCTTTTCAAGGAACCTCTGTTGAGGGGGCAATAAAGTCCCTTTTCTGGGCAAAATGGGGTAGCAGGGGTGAAAGAGGTGTAGCCTGTGGCAGGGTGGGGAAAGTATGAGGACGTCTTCTGTTTGACATGCAGCATGTTGTAATCTCCCATTGCAAATGTTGATGCTTCCATGCTAGTGCCCAAGCCATTTGGCTCCATCGTTGCCCTATAGAGGCTGCTCCAAGAGGTTAACCCATCACTGAACACACTCTTTCAATCATTCCCCCCTTAATTGTGGAACCCAGGCGATACTCCAGGAGGTACCCGCCTCTCCAGTTGACCACCTGAAACCTGAGATCCTGCTCCTGCCTTTGTTTCAAGGTAATCTGCATCATCACACATCCTCACAGGAGGTGAGAGGCTTCAAACCAGCTATGAACTGCCTGCCCAGAGGAGTTTTCCATCTATTGACTCCTCTGTGAAATCCTATGAAATACGAACTTTCATTTCTTCCCAAGAGAACTTTTACAATCTTTTCTCCAATGCCTGATGAAGGGTGTTTGTGCCCAAAAGCTTGCAAGTAAAAAATTTTTTTTGCAAGAATTTTGTTTGTCTAATAAACGACATCACCTCTACTATGAGTCCTGATTGCCTTTTGGTAATATAGTCACATTTTCTTCTTTTGTCTTTTTTTTTTTTTTTTTTTGCAATTTAGCTTTTCACTGAAACATTTTGTGTTGCTGTTATTGGATTTTTTTGGTTTAAACCAAACTTAAACCGTTTCTACCAAAAGGAGTTCAAGGACTGAATCCTGCCTGGGTTCACCTCTGAGTGCAGTTGCACTGGAGCTTGGGACTGAGACTGCAATGACTTGTCCACAACAAGACACTCCTCACAGTGCCCAAGGCAGAAGCAAAGACACTCAGAGAAAATCTTTCCCAGAGAACAATGCAGGTCAGGAAAGAGTCCCTAAGGGACAGTACCAGGCAGAAAAACAGCAGGGACATCCCTGGGAGAAGGGACAGGTCCCGTCCATGTGGTGGAGGAGGGGAAAGCTTTCCCCAGGCCTGTACCGCTCCTGTTGCCCATGAGTCTCCCTGAACCCTGCAGCCCCCAGCACCCTCACCATGCACCTGGCCGGGGGGACGGGGGTAGGAGTGGGCATTGGTAGGATGGCCATGCCCCCCACCACCACAGGTCTCCCCTCACCGTAGCCCCACAGTGGGCTAAAGCTGGCTGCAGCCCCTCTCTGCCCCTTCGTCTCCTATGGAGATGTGTGAGCACACATGCCAAAATCCGAAGCTGGCCAGATCTTCCCAAACCTGAAACCTTGGCTTCACTGTCACGAGAATTGCTGAGAAATGACAGGTTCTTTTTTCTCTCCCCCTTGGCTTTTGAGCCACATGATGTACTTAGGTCATGTTTTCAAGCTTTTCTTTGGACCAGTGAGGGCCAAGAAACTTTTTATTCATTATCTTTTTTAAAAAAAAGGAAAGCTTAAATTGTCATACATTCACATCCACTCAAGAGTTAGAGCTTTGAGGAACATGCTGCATGACCCAAGACATGGGATAAATTCCTTTAAGCTGACAGTCCTGTTAATATGTATATCTGGTGCCCAAGGACAAGGTTCTTGAATCAACTGTTCCCAGCCCACCTCTGCAAATGGAAAAAATTGATGGAAACACACTGAGCTGGCACTCTTTCTGATACATTGCAAAAAAAGTTATGATTGACAACTGCTTCTCCCTGCCAAGATTTCCTACATGTGGAGTCTTGTAGGATTCAGTCTTTCCACCATCACCACTACTGTTTGAATACCTGTGTGCAAATTGTTGGCAACAGTGCAGTGACCTAAGTTGTAATGCTAGTGTCTTGGGTTGGGTTAAACTTGTTAAAACTGGTGGGTGTAACCATCTCCCATCATTTCAAGTAGCTGTAAGTGATGATGAATCCTGTCCCTGGCCAAGACAAAGATAAATATGATTAGGAATTTGAATTATCAGGTGTAGCTGAGTGAAGTTTTACTGGATATTGCTCAAGTGTGAGGAAGGAAGAATGCCAACATAACATGAACAAGTGCAGTCTTGATAAGAAAAAACTTTAGAAAGAAAGAGATTTTGGAGGATACTGGCTAAAAGATTTGGTGCAAGAACTGTATCTAGTTGTTTAATGCCTCCCATGTTCAGGGAAACAGGACCCTGTACCATACACTTTTGCATCAAAATTGCAATAAAAAGATAGACCTGACTCCATCATTGTTTTCTCATTCTAACTGGAATGAGTTTCAAGACTCTGAATTTTTGGTTAAATACTTGAGTCAAATGGAGTAACACTTCTGAGTTGCAGAGATAGGTATCCGGTATCCTGTTCTCTGGCAAAAGAACCAGAAAACATCAATGGGCCACAATAGCCTAATCCTTGGAGGATATTGGCATCTGGATGAAAACCAGCTGTCTTAAATTGAATCCAGGAAAAAAACAAAGCAGTGTTAATAGAATGAGGTAATCACTTTGAGGTTCTCCTCACCACTATCACCTCTTTTTCTGATCTCTCGGTATTAAGTTAGTATGCAGCCTAAGGGTCAGGCTGACTACGGAAAGTCAGATTGTAGTAGTACCTTTATTTTCAGATACCAAAGAAAGATTCCTTCTTTTTCCAGCTACCAAGAAAACTCCTGTTCTTTTAAGTAGAACGATCACCATAATACATGTTTACATGTTTTGTCACCTGAAGTCTGGTGATTCCTTCTACATTAAACTCAGAAAATTCACAAAGGGATCGCAAGTGGCATACAATATGCAGCACTTGACCTCCTTAGTGAAACAGGCTGAATACTCTGCAAGTTACAGCATGAGTGACTGGTGTCTCCTGAATCTGGGGGAGCACCCGCAGAAGCTGCCAACGGTGGTGGCCCTGTCAAAGGTGGCACCAGCCCTACCGACAGCATCAATGTCAGCCGTCGGGGGAGCACGGACCCCGATGGGGGGGCACGAGCACCCCTGTGCACCCCTTACCAGTCGCCTACGGGTTACAGGTTATTCCTATACTCTGTGGATCCCACATATCCAATTAAACTACTTACAAAGTCTTTGATACTGAGGTAAAAAAAAACTCTCTCTCGGTTCGTTTCTTTGGAGGCTCAATGAATATTAATGATCCTTCAGGCACACATTGTTGGTGATACAAAAGGGTATATATTTGCAAATAGGGTCAGAGAGAGAAGACAAAAGATCAAAACCCTCTGCCCCCGA
>NW_017728906.1:65437566-65446595 GCF_001723895.1 Crocodylus porosus | reverse complement strand
TCGGCGAGATTGGCCACGGGGAGATTTGCCATGGGGGAACCCCCGCTGGTTGCTAGCTGGTCACTGGGGTTGGCACACACCCTCCCTAAGGTGGCACTAGTTGCCCATGCTTCTCAGGAGCTGATCCAAGACCCTAGAATGTCCTTCCAAAAGAAGCCCAGAAAAATAAGTTTCCCTTACTACTTCCTCTGTTGTTAGCTACAGGTACTGTGATTCCACAGTAGAAACACCTTGATAGAGGAGCAGTCACTCCCCTACACACCAGCAGCTCTGTAACACTTCCAACCATCATAACATAGTGCTGAAAAACATGTACATTTATTGACTCTGAGAACTCAGAAAGCAAACCACAAGAAAAATACAGGATAACTGAAGTGAGGATGTGTTAGTTATAGTATTTTAATTCACTATAACGTTGTTAACCCTAAATCAGGTTTCTGTGTATTTACTTGCAGACAGGTGTCTTGTCCAAACTTCAGTCTCATCGTTCCTGAAGCCACATCCAAGTTTTTCCCATTTATGCACTGAGGTTATGAAAGAGTTATGGGAAAATCAATCTGACCAAATTTTGTTTTTTATGATAAATCACATTTTAAACTTACACTACTAATACTTGAGAACTTCCCTTTAAAAATCCTCATAACTGCTTTAAAATTAGTAAAAAGAAAATGAAAAAGAATGTCAACAACTAAAATGATTCTCTCTTTAAAATGTTCACAAAATATTTTCCTTATTAGTCTAACTGTGGAAAACTGCTAAGACAACAGTAGATGGAGCTATAGGAGTCTTAAAAATTATTGGATTCTATGTGGTGCAAGGCACTGTCTAGATCTGAAATCAAGCATGTATGCGAAAAGAGCCTCTGTGATTATTTGTTAAGTTATAATTATTTCCTACAGATATGGTCAAAAGGTTTTTACCACTATATACATTTCCAGCTTCCATTTTGCAGCATCGGGATGCCATCAGTCTGGTCTTGGATTAAGAAAAAATATGTTTTTCCCAGAAATGAAACATATATCCAATGTCATAAATTAGCTAACCTTAGGGGAAAGGGGTGCAAAAATGTAGGCAGCTAGTTAAACACTAACCTAGTTTATAAACAAGAAGTACTTAATTATAGGTTTGCTTTAAAATCCATACAAAGTGAAACAAGTATTGTCTTAAAATGGCACACATGCCAATGCTAAGTTAGAGATGGACTAGATTACTTGAATTTTTTGTAATTATAGGGCATTTTTATGTAATTAAAATATGTAATTTATTATAGGGACACTGTCTAACCTGGTTATTTGATTCAAATGCACTGCACATGTGGAACCATGTGTTCAAATTCCCAACACCTCTTCTCGTTAACGTTTTTTTCCTCTCAGTGAACTTCAGTACCTTTCATCTGAAGCACTATGCTTTGTAGTCAATGTCTTTTCATAGCAGGCAAAGAGCTCTTTACAAGGAAAGAGGAGCAGAAGGCTCTAAGAAGTCTCTAGGGATCATGCCATGCAGACACAATTTTCCAGGGGAGTGCCTTAATGGTATGGTGATGTAGCAAATCCCAACTACTTCATGCCAGTATTCCTTAGTTCTCACTTGATTCAGATAAATGGAATGGGGTAGATTAGTTTTCATTAGTCTGACCTGAGCTTGTGAAATGATTGTGTATAAGCCAACTCTACCTAAGTTCACCCCTGGCCAGAAGATGAGATGAAACACTTCCACTGGCCATTACATTATCGAATTTAGGCTTATGATTTCTCAACAATTAAGATATGTTTAAGGTAAGTAATCTGCTAACGGAGCGTAGGAATGTTGTTGCCTACCAAGTTACAGACATTTTCAAGTTAGACTTTGATGTTACAGACATCCGGCAGCACAAATCATTTTTCAGACATTTAACGTTCTCAGTCCCTCACAAGCAGGGCTTTTGTAATCTTTCTAAGGAAAAACATTGGCAAGGCTAGAAGGAGCAGATCCCAGACTTCCTCTGCTATAGAGAAGGGTCTTTCTGTAAAAGGCCTTTCAGGTTGAAAGCTATTATAAAATATTGCCACAGCAAAACCAAGAAAGGGTATCAAGGAGTGGGGAGGGAAGTGTCATACTGTTAGCATCCTTTCATGTACCCATCTTGCTTCATTGACTGGGGCCAGCTTCCTTTTAACTTTAATTTAAAACAGATTTTTGATGTTTTGAGTAAGTGTTAGTGTGGGAAGATGATGAATAAAATGATTGATAGGACATGGTTTGCAAATTCTGTCTTATTCATCACTATTTAGTAAACTATGTGAGGAACATTAATTCACTTGCCCTGCTAACTATAAAAGGTTTAATTCACAGCAAGGGTCCAAAATTACCAGCTGATAACCTCTTTGATAGTTGGAATTTGAAAGATGCTATTCTAATTGCATAGAGAAGGCAAATGACAAGCATGCTGCTTCAGAAACTTCAATACACTTCACTTAGGATTTTCTAGGTATTTGCTTCTGTGGTGCTTTAACCAAATTATACCCGATGTAACTATTCAGCATTACTCTTAAATTACATCAGCGCAGGAAGGAAGAGAACCCCTCTGCATCAAAAGATCTTTTTAATGTCCTCATCCAAAAGGAGTGGACAAGTATGCTGACAGACTAGTTCATTCAGGGCTGTCCAACTTCTGAGTGGCCAGGGGCCAAATGCCCTGTAGGCCACACCAATGGGGGTTGCATGGCACATGAATCACACCAGTGCAAGCCACAGGCCCCTGGGCTGCATACTGCACTGGTGCTGTCCTGCTCCACTGCAAGCACGCCCTTTCCCCACACTGCATCGTTTGTGTGGGCACCCCAGCCTCAAGGAGTTTCCCATCCATAGGCTCCCTCACTGCATCATGCTGATCAGGGGCCACAGGCCAAGGGCTCCTTTAGCACTGTGAGCTGTGCTGTGTTGCACCATCCCACCTCCTGGAGTCAGGGCAGAAATTGGAAACTGGAGAAGGGTGGGGGAGCCCAGAAAACCTGGCTAAGCCAAAGCAATAGGAGGAGCTGCAGCTGGGATGGAACACAGGGACCACACATTAACCACTCATAGGCAACCAGTTGGAAGCCCTGGCCCAATTCAGGGTCCCTAGAGTTCAGATATTTGAATTGTATTTGGAAAATAGTTGTCTGGAACCCTCTTTTCCACTTATTCCTGTGTTTCTCTAACCATTCCTTTCTCCAGGTTTCAAAGTCTTTTTTTTCTGGTTGCTGTCCCTGGAAACCTTGAGGGAGGTTATGGGGCTGAATGGGTGTTCCACCTTGTAGAGTCTGAGAAGTCTATACTGACATTGACAATTACTATTAATTTAGGTGGGGAATATGCACAAATTTGGAGGAGATAAAATACAGATACAGTGATGGCCTCTCTCCTTCACGTTCTCTGCTTGTGAAACTCAAACTCTACAGAAGATCTGCAGAAAGGGAAGTGGAATAAAGAGCAGGGATGGGAATCCACAAGTAGAAGGAGAGCATGAAGGGCACAGGAGATGCTACCTTCATATTTTTAAATAATATTTGTTAATGATCTGTCAACTCTCTCAATTGTATGCTCTTTATCCTGTTGGGAACTTCACATTTTATAAAGTTTGAGTTGTTTGGACAAAGTTGATTCATATGGGTATATCTACACAAAAAAATTAATGTGAAGCAAAAACTTTAGAGCAGTTGGAGCTGGGGTAAACTGCTTCTGAGCACAGCATCTACACATGTGCCTAGGACAGCAGCAATTTGAGCTGGGGCAGAGCAGGTTTGAGCTGGCAGGAAGCACAGGAAGGGGTCGGCACCAGGTGGTGGTGGAGGGGCTGGCTGGGGCACAAAGGTGCAGCCATATGGGTAGGCAGCGGGCAGGAGTCTGACCCCCAGCTGGCTGGGCTGCCCAGGTGTAATCTACGCTTGCAGTCACCAGCAATGTGTGTTTTTCGCTGCACTTAGTTACTCTGCCATAAGATAGAGCTGTCAGGGGGTATCCCCAGCGAGTCCCTCACAGTACTATTTTACAGCAGAGCTAGTTAGCTTACTGTGTCCTAATACTAATACTGTGTCCTAATACTGGTGACACTTTCCTGTGGATCTAATTAATCTATTCTGCCATAAAGCACATGTGAAGATGCACCCACTGTATCAGTGTAACATTAGTGTCAATGGTGTTAGAGGAACTGTAGATTAAGAGTAAACCAGTGGAATTTACAACAGCCACTTCTCCCCATTGTGTCCAAAGAGGGAGGTGAAGTGACTTGCTTAAGGTCACATGATGTTAGTGGCAAGGCAGGGACTGGAACTCAGGTTTTCCAAGCTAGCACCTTTACCACTGAGCTGCTCTTTTGCCTCTAGAAAGATTGTTAATTACACTTGCCAGATTTTGGGGGGTTTCTTCATTCAGTTAAGCCGAGTACACATGCCCCTCTCTCTCTCTCTCTCTCTCGCTTGCTCTCTCTCACTCTCTCTCCAGATTTTGCCTGCACTTTCCTGACTTTTTCAGATGTGGGAGCCTGTTGATACCGGATTATATTTCCCTTTCTATCCAAAAGAAAAACCAAGGACATGTGGAAGGTGTGAAGTTCTTAATTATTAGCAAGACTGGCATTTTCAGAAATTCATGTTCACTTCATTAAGAATTAGCCATTATTTTTTAAAGCTATTGAATCTTACTTTATACACTAATGTGGACAGCAGAGCTCAAAAGGCCATACATAATATTGATGTAAAGCGAAAGGCCATTCTCATTATCAGGGATCCTAGTTTTCCTTGATAAAAAATTGCAGATTCTCTGATAAAAACCCAAAAATCCATGGTTAAAATGAAAGGCTGCTATATAGAGAGATGCTAGTTGAATACAATGTTTTCTTGATACATTTACAATGTTAAAGCAATTTGGAAACCTACTAGTCCCTCAATCACTATAATAAAATAAATTCTAAATACCTATACATTTTGGTATTTTATTTTGAATTTTTATGAAAGAAAATCAGAGCTTCCCCTGCTGCTGTAGCTAACAGAACAGAGGTCCAGGCCCCTCACTCCAAAGCCACAGCCCCCCCAGCCCTGCTGGTGCCCCTCACTCTACCCCACAACCCCTGCTTGTGCCTCTCACCCCCCACCTGCAGCCCCCTATCTGGGTCCACAGCCCTCTGCCCCCCACAGCAAAACCCGAGCCCTGGCTCCCACCCGCAGGAAGCAGCAGCTGCTGCAGTGGAGTAAAGTATGGAGCCCGGCTCCTCCTGCCCCCCTTCCCCCCTCTCCCTCCCCACTTCTTCCCCGCTGCCTGTTGAAGCTACCTCGTGCAGCCCTGCACTGTCCTGCCATGCTGAGATGCACTGGAGGCCCCAGGGGAGGGCAGCAGGTTAGGAAGCCCAAGCCCGAGCCTGCATCAGCCAGCTCACTCCTGCCCCTGCCCTGTACATAGATCTGGGGGGCACACATCCCCCCTGGTCCCCCTGGGAGTGTAAGCAGCAGCGGGGAGCCAGCCCCCACGCCCCCAGACAAGCTGCCCATGGCTCTGTCTTGCTCCCTGCTGGGGCCCTGTGGTCATGCATTGTAGCTCCTATCCCCAAGTTCACACCCCACCCCAGGCCCAGCTCCAGCCCTGCCCAACTCACTGCTTCCCTATAGGGGCCTGAATCTCCCCCACCCAGACTTACCTGTGGGAGCTGCTTTCCAGACTGCCTGGCAGCTATGTGAATATACGTACACACGGTGCCCCCTGCCTGACCACCCTCCTCCCACTCCCGCCCCTCGCCCCACAAGTCCCTTGCAGGCTGGAACTCAGTCAGGCTGCAGAGAGCTCTTTGCAAAAGTGCAAAATCCATCATTTTCTCTGTTTAAAATGAGAAATCTGAGTTTTCCTTGGGTAAAAGGGGAAATCCACGTTTTTCTCCATTTTCCCATGAGAAACAGAAAACCCAGATCCCTGCTCATCATATAAAAATTAAGAGTACTGTAAGAGGAAACTGAAGTATTCTTAGGTTACGAAATATGTATATTATGTCCATATGTTCAAAAAGTCATTCAAACTGAACATAGAAATAAAGGGCATGTCTCATTTCAAACAGAGCTGTTCCTCCATTCTAGCAACCTTTTTTACAGTGAAAGATATTTTAGTCATAGCTCAAGAGCTAATGACATCAATCAAAAGACAGATTTGACACCTATTTTATTTCCCTCACTTAAGTCTTCTGCATTGTTATAAATATTCAATGCCTAAATATCCAATGTTTTAAATCCATAATGCATTTTCTGATATTTTGGTATGTAAAGTGATATAAAAAACATTTATTTTTAAAAGTACATTGAAGATTTCAAAACACATCATTTCTAGCATCTTTCATAGAAAATAGACCCTAGGATTTTTTATAAATCTTCATCAGATTCTAATCATTACACATCTGCTTCATAGATGCTTGTGGTGCCATCTGTAAAAAAGGGCCAGTGTCAGAATTTCCTTAGCCATTGTTTTTCCACATGGAGAATTTATGGCCTATGTTGTAATGTTAAAAACACCGTGACCTTCTTGTGGAATCAGGAACATCACAGGGTGTTGGCACTTGCAGCATTATACTTCAACTCTTCAGCTTTTTCACTTTCTGTTGTTTTGGGGAATGTTAGAAATATCCAGTACATGCAGTTTGTCCTAAAGGATAGTAACACGGAAAAAGACAGCTTCCAGAAGCAGAAGGTTTGCCAGGATAAGAACTTACTATAGAATAAATCACTTGCAGCTCCTCTGTGCTGCAAGGACAGTAGTAATCTAGTAACATCCAAAAAATGGACGATTAGGATACAGGATGATGCAGTGTATCTTCCAGCACCGAGAGTCCTGTTAAATCTGTCCTCATCCCCAACAGGAACCTAAGGTAAAGCTCTGATGGCACATGATGAATTCTTCTAGGTCAGTGGTGTCCAACTCACTTGACTCCCCAAGCTGGATCTGGCCTACAGGCCATATATTTGACGTAGGACAGTCTGCAGGTGCCCCACAGGTTTTTTATTCCTCTTACAGCTCTGTTGGACCTTGGCAACTATATCTGCCTCAGACAAGAAAGAAACCTAGTTCATATTAAACTTATGTATATACTACTAGTGAGTGATAGTTCAGGGACAGGGGGAAAGGAAGGTGATCCTACTGTTCTTATGCACAGTCATCACTTTGTACAGTGGAATTATCAGACTAGGTAAAACAAATGTGTGCATAAATCATTACAGGATTGGTTCTAATCATTTAAAAAGATGTTACTGAAGGCAAAATAGATAAATATTCAGATACATTCACCATTCCTGCATTATTTTGTTACTGAACATCATCAGAAGCAGGCTCCAATTCTATGTTCAAGACAAGCAACAGTTGTTGATGAAATTTTCCTCAACTGATCCAATATTTTTATGTTTTGATCAGGACAGATGAACCTTAGACCCTCAGCTATATCAGCTGGCTTTTGTGGTACCTTTGATAGCAAACCAGAAATTCTACACAGGTTCAGCTACTTTTAGGGAGCTTTAATTAATTATATTACTGTATTTACTCAAATACAAGACAAGGTTTTTTATCGTAATTGGCATCAGGGAAAAAGCCCTTCACCTTATAGTTGTATACAAGCAGTTCTCACTAAACACATTATCTGTTATTAAATTGCTGCCAAAAGCGGCATGTGCTCAGCAATGGAAACCAACTATGAAGCTGATGAAATGCAGCCAACATTGAACATGACTGTAAAACACATGGTCCATATGGGGCAAACATGCTGATGAGAACCTTTTTTATTATTTACAAATTTTATTAAAAATATACTTATCACCCTACACTTACAACACTTCACATATTGAGTGTCCTTATTTTATCAAAATACACATTGCAAAAAAAACTACTTATCCAAAAACATACAACTACACATATTAAACCATTAAACAACATACAATATATCCCACAAAAAACTCTTACAGAACTCTTTTTCTTCATTAAAAACCCCATGAAAAACTGTTACCTCAGTAACCAACTCTCTGCCCCTCCCATCAGTCCTCTCTGTTGGTTCAGTGAAACAAGTGTGTCCAGTCCTTTTTCCTCCACTTCTTCTCTGCCTCTTCCTCTCTGATCTTTTCCTTGTCCCAATCGATGTAGTATTTGAGTCCATGCTGCCCCATCTCCAGGCACTCTCTTTCAGTGAAAGCCAGCTCCTTAAAAATATAGAGACAAAGACAACCGCACCAGGGTGCAGGGCCCAGGACAAATCAGCCTGTTCGGGGTCTGGACATAGCAGCAGCAGCAGGGGCAGGGGGAGGTGGCGAGCAGTCGAATGTGAAGACAGCCCGGCTCCTTGAGGATCCCCAAAGCGCAGGGCCCAGGGCAGTCGCCCCAATTCACACCCCCAACCCCCACCATGGGATAGCCCTGCCCAGAGGTTTCTTACTTTCCATAACCTAGTTTTAATACATGCTAATAAAGTCCTTAATAATGCTTCATCCAGTCCCTTTGGTACGAGTCCATATAGTGTCATCTCCCATGCTAACAATAGGTTTATTTTGGTGACTCACAGAAAGCAGTGGACTCTTTCCCACACCCATTATGCATACTCACACTCCCAAAACATGTCTCACAATTTCTTCTTCCCTGCACCTCTCCCTTGGGCATCTTGATGAGCTCATCAAGCCCCATCTGTGTCACACCTTTCATACTGGCAAGATATTTCTTACAATCATCTATGCAAGGTCAGCATGTTCCCTTTTTAGTTCTTTACCTGCTACCATTCCTCACACCTTCTTCACTTGTCCTTCTGTCATGCAAGCCCTTCTGGATCCATGCACTAAAGCTTCAACAATGTGATTTCAACCCTGATAAAGCTTGGAAAAACAAATGGAGTTCACAAGAAGTCCCAAATAAACATCTTGCAATAGATCCAACACAGAAGGTTTTTGGTTTTGATTTGCCATGACTCCATCCTTGGCAAAATCTTTGAGAAAATCATCAAGGCTCACATTTGTGAGAGCCTGGCAGGACAAATTATGCTGAGGGGAAACCAGCACGGGTTC
>NW_017728906.1:65427732-65436446 GCF_001723895.1 Crocodylus porosus | reverse complement strand
TATGCAGGGGGTCGGACTCGATGATCTATTGAGGTCCCTTCCGACCCTAGCATCTATGAATCTATGAATCTATGAATATCTGCACAAACCATGAGAGATACCCGATGCACAAAAGGACAATTAAGAACTCTCCAGTGTGTGACTGTGGTCACCCAGAACAGACCATGGAACATATAATAACTCAATGCCTGACCCACAAATATGAAAGAGGTATCACCAGGAAAGAGGTTTTAGTTACATAGGGAACAGGAGGAAAACAACTGGGAGTGTGGGGCCACCGCTCAGCAACTCAGGAGAGGTTACTGGCACTCAGGAAAAAACTGAGTGAATAACTGCTTAATAACTCCTGAATAACTACTTTGCTTTGGTGTTTCACCAGGCCAAGGGGAAAATCACGCCAGATAGGGTACAGAAAGAACAGCGTAAGAATGACTGTCTTCCTACTATTGCCATAAAACTGCTGTGTGATCAATTAAAAAAAATAGACATATTTAAGTCAGCAGGACCAGATGAACTTCATCCAAGGCTGTTAAAGATGCTGGCCAAGGTCATCATCAAACCCGTGATAAAACTCTTCCAAAACTTGTGGTGCTCTGAATAGGTCCCTGAGGACTGGAAGAGGGCCAATGTTGTGCCCATCTTCAAGAAGGGAAGAAGGGAGGACCTGGGTAACTATAGGTCAATTAGCTTAACTCCTATCCCAGGGAGAATCCTGGAAAAAATCATTAAGGAGGCTATGTGCACTAGGCTTGCAGAACATAGGATTCTGAATAACAGCCAGCATGGCTTCATCATGGGCAGGTCTTGTCTTATCAACTTCATCTCCTTTTATGAGCAAGTAACTCACCACATGGATGAGAGAGAGGAGGTTGACACTGTACGCCTTGGTTTCCAAAAAGCTTTTGATCTGGTATCCCACGATGTTCTCGTGACAAAATTGGAGTACTGTGGGCTTAACTGCGACACAGGTGGGTACAAATCTGGCTGCTGGGTAGGACCCAGAGAGTCCTAATGAACAGATCCATATCATCTTGATGAGAAGTGGCCAGTCATGTCCCTCAGGGGTCAGTGCTTGGTCCAGTGCTATTCAACATCTTCATCAATGATTTGGATGTGGGGGTGAAGAGCTCATTCGCCAAGTTTGCAGATGACACCAAGTTATGGGGAAGCATGGTCACTCTGGGTCCACCTGTATCTGCAAGATAGGCTGCAGATACAGGTGGACCTAGACCGGCTGGCAAGTTGGGTGGATCAAAACCAAATAAAGTTCAACATTGAGAAGTGTAAAGTGCTCAGTTTGGGGATGAACAATCCCCTACACACATACAGGCTTGGCAATGCCAATCTGACCAGCTCTACAAATGAAAAGGACTGGGGTATAATAATAGACCATAGTATGAACATGAGCTGGCAGTGCAATGTTGTAGCCAACAGTGCAAGTAATACTCTGACATGCATCAATCGATGCATCTTGAGCAAAACCAAGGAAGTGATCCTCCCACTCTACTCGGCCTTTGTGAGACCGCAGCTGGAGTACTGCACCCAATTCTGGGTGCTGCACTTCAACAAGGACATGGTAAAGCTTGAGAGAGTCCAGAGAAGAGCCACCCATATGATTAGTGACTTGCACGACAAGCCAGACAAGGAAAAGCTAAGGGACTTGGGACTCTTCAGCCTGAAAAAGAGAAGGCTGAGAGGGGACTTGGTAACAGCTTACCGCTACATCAGGGGCGTACATTAAGGGCTCAGTGAACAACTGTTCACCAGGGCACCCTTGGGGAAAACGTGGAGTAATGGTTACAAACTCCTTGAAGACTGTTTCAGGCTCAACATTAGGCAAAACTTCCTCACAGCTAGAGTGTCCAGATTGTGAAATAAGCTCCCTCCAGTGGTGGTGCAATTGCCTACCCTGGAAATCTTCAAGAGGAGACTGGACAGTCATCTTGCTGGGGTCACCTGACCCCAGTTGTCTTTCCTGCTTTTTGCAGGGGTGTTGGACCCAATGATCTTCCAAGGTACTTTTCAGCCTTACAATCTTTGAATCTATGAATCACATTGATATACTCTACTGCTTCTGATGCAATTGTCTGGCTTGACCACCTAAATGTAAAATGGTAGTTACATTGTGTATCTACATCAGCCATGTGAAAGAAGAAGAGGAATCAGTTTCTTATGATCCTTCAGGACCTCCAGCTCTACTTATTTTATACCTCAGCATGAAGCCTTCTATCCTAATGTAATGAACTGGCAGTTACAAAGCCCATAGACTCATTAAAGAGGTCTGATATATTCTACATTTTCTCAAAATTACAGCTGCATGAAATCAGGTGATACACATTGCTTTCCCTCCCCCATGGTTTCCACCTTGCATACCACACTTACGTATTTTTCAGACCTACAATTCCAAGTCTGGTAGCCCTTTGCCCCATCTCTCATGCTTTGTACTGTTCTGTTCTAGCCAACCTTTATCTTTTGGCATTCCAGAAGAACGCACACATTTCCCTCTGTACTTTTGCTGTTTGCCACCATTTTGATGAATATAGAATTCCCTTATATAGAATAATCGACAGTAGCATAGTCTTAAAATGCCATCACTTTTCTGGCAAAGGGCAGTGTCCTTCTAGACTATAACCAATGTATTTGCCGTATTCTTGCCATCACATTTTCCCATGCTGTATTACCTTTCCTCTTGGTGTCCATTGGGATCCAAGCACTCTGATTTCTCTCTCTCTCTGTCATTTGAAGGCCCAACTTCTCTAAGTCCCTCCAGTTTCCCACTCCCATTATACTGCTTTTCAATTTATTTAGTTCCCCCCTCACAATTGCTTCTCCACACGTTGTATGCTTTAGCACCCTTTCCATTGCAAATGTATCTCTAACTACCACATTTATTTCATCCCTGCATAATACATATTTTACCTCTCCTGCTCCCAGTATCTTTACTCTGTTTTTGACCTTGTCTTTTTTTATTCTTTGTGTTAATTGTTCCATGCTGCACACAAATAATAGCGGTCACAGGGTACACCCTTGTTTCACCCTGTATGGATTTTAAAAAGCTCCACTTAGATGCCCATTCATTTGGACTTGACTCTCGGCTTCTTTATACAAGAACCTTATTCAACATATTAATTTCTCTGGGAACCCCATTTTTCCTAGCACCTCAAATACGCAATCATGATCCATTCTGTCATATGCTTTTCCTAAGTATAGGTTTGCTATAACTGTGTTTGTTTTCTTCTCTTGGATACGGGACAGTGTATCTTTGATCACTTCAGAGATGTTTCTACCTGGTGCTGTGCAATCATGTGTTATATTCTGGGATTTTGGTCTGCCATTAATGATGTCTTCCACCTGCTTCGCTTTCACTTCTGGGGTCTTGAATAGTATTGCCACTCTAGCCGCTTTGCTTTCATTTGTCCCTGACTACTGAGATGGTCCCCATTTTCATCTATTCTCAAAGTGCTTACAATCCCTTTCCCTCAGTATCTCATATCCTGGTAGGCAGATGATGTCTGCCCTTACTTGTTTTAACACTGTTCTCATCTTTTCATTGTTAGTACATTCCTGACATTAATAGAGTTAATAATCACTGCCATTGTGCTAGTTTTAAAAACAGTGCACCTGTCCCTTAAAAAGATTTTTAAGTTTCACTAGTGAAGCTGCTTACCACAGTGGACTCCTCCCCCTCCCACACTCTCATGCCTATTGTTTTTGCAAGCTTGCCTGACTGCCTTTGCATTCAGGAAGGCTTCCCTTTTCCCACCTACCCACTGCTTCCCGCCTTCAGCTCACCACTCTGGTCTAGAGCCCAGGGGAGTAAATGGTGGGAAGCTGCTCTCTGGCTCTGGATCAGACTCATTCCCCCCATTTTCAGATTTCTTTTTTCTTGATTTCCTTCCCCTGCATTTTCTTCCTTGTCCACCCCTGACTCCCAGGCTCTTTATTTGTTCCACCTCCATTTTTTCTGTTGTTTGATTTCTTCTTTCTCTCCCTTTCCCACCTCCATGTCTGGGCTCTCTCCTTCTCTCCCCTCCCCTTTTTCTCTTGTTTCTTCTTGAGCTTCCTCAGTTACAGATATATTACACTCCCCTCTTTCTCCTTTCCTCCTTGAAGCAGCATCTTGTCTACCATTTCTACACTTACCTCTTTTCCTCCACTGTCCCTTTCTGATTCAGGTTGTTCCTCAGGGGTCTGACCTTGCTTGCATAGGCTTTGGGACACCTGTAGAATGTGTCCCACCTCACACCTAGTGCATTTAAGAGACCCCTGGCACTTTGCAGCTCTATGCCCATTCCTTTCACATCTGTAACACACCATGAGGGGACAGAGTGCAGAAAGGTGCCCCTCCTTGCCACATTTGCTGCATTGCTTTGGTTTCCCATAGTATATTATTAAACTCCAGTGAGGCCCCAACTGGATCATGAATGGAAAGTGCTGCACCCTGCCTGGACTCCACTTATTTAGTCTCAACACAACTCATACCCTCCATAACCCCGTCCACATACTATATCTGCCCTGAACCTTGTCTACACACATTACTCTTTGCACACGCAATTCCATCCAGCATTCTGTGTCTTCTTCCTTTAATAAATCCATATACATTCTTACTATAATCACTAATTTCCTTGACTATAAACTTTATCCTTCTTAATTTATCTCTCCCACATTCTTCTGCATGTTTCTTCCAAAATTTTTCATACCATTCACTGTTTCAGCAAGTCCTTCCATTTTGAAAAGCAATCAGGCTGGTGAGATATTGGAGCTGCAAACAGAACATCTCAAACAATGCCTTTGCCATGAACTCATATCTGTTCATTGTTGATCTCATTTGCATCCCATCACTGATTGATATTGCTTCTATTCAAAGTCTCTGATCCTCCCTGGCATCTCTCAGTGCATCTTCTGTAACTTCCCACCATGCTGCTCCTGCCACTTTCTGGCTCATTTGACATACTTTCTCCTGCTGTTCCTGCTGTTTTGCCCATTCTCCTTTGCTCTCATTTTCCCTCTGGCCCTGCTTCTCTCCCTGTCACCTACTGTGCCTCTGCCTCTGTCAGTGTTGCTACTTCTGCTGTTCTTCCCATCTTCTTTATCATCTTTCATCTCCATCTGTCTTTAGACTTCCTTTTATGCTCTTTATTTCACTTTCCACCTCCTGGTTAGTTGGCACCACTGCCATTGCTTTGAGGTCAGGTTTCCCTCCTCTGCTTCTTACACCTGAATCCTCCACTGATTCCTATCTCTGCCCATAAGGCATTGATCAGGCTTTCAGCTGATCACTTGATCTTAACCCAAGAGACCAAAAAAATCCTGCTGAGAACCTACCACAGGATAGATTACTGCAGCCCATCTGAATAAGACATATGGCAGTGCCTATTAAGCACAGTGCCCTTCACCACTGACTCTCTTTCAAGTCATGGTGAGCCACTACACTGGATACATGTTGACTTCTTCACTCCTGCAGCTAAGCTGTGCCTTTCTTTCCCATTTTCAATTACTCTTGTTTCTTCCAGCTTTAAATGTCTGGCAAATGTCACCAAATGGGGCCTGTAACAGGGAACCCTAGCCCTTTTACCAGAAAGCAGGCTGGTCCCTTTAAGACCAGAACTTTCCAGGCACAGCCTGCTGGCATGGTAGGGGTTAAAAGTTGAGCCTTTCTGGCTAGTCAGGTGACCAGATGGGGGCAGGCCATAACTATAAAAACCCTGGGCTTGGTGGCAGTTCTCTGGCAACAGCCAGGGCAGAAGGATTTTGTGCATAAGAGCTCCACAGAGATGCTTGGCTGCCTGTCCACCTGCTGTAGAACTCCTGATGACTTCCAGAGAAGCTGTGGCAGCCCCACAAGGAGGAGTGTGTGAGAGAGACAAAGAGTTACAGGGCTCAAAAGTACAAGGGCTAAACAAAGGGTCAGTAGCCCCAGACCCACAGCTCCAAAGAGCCCAGCAAAAACCCTCCTTACCCAGGTGTTTCTGGAGGGGAGGAGCTGTGAGCGCCAATGCTGGTATAAAGAAGAGCCCATAACAGACAAAGGGGGAGAGCGTAGAACCGGAAGGAGGAGGACTGAGCCGATGCACGCTACAGAGAACATTCAGAGGCACAGGTGCTGCAACAGCAGCAGCAACAGGCAGACAGCTATAGAGGAACACCTGATTCAACAACAGGTTCGGGCACAAAGGGGACTTTTGGACATTAGGATGCCCAAGATAACTAAAGAGGATGATCCAGAGGCATTTTTAGAAATTTTTGAAAGGGCAGCCATAGCATCCAGGTTGGAAAAGGCAAGATGGGCTGGACAGTTGGGAGTCCTCTTGATCGGACAGGCCCAGGCAGCCTATAGGGTCATGACCCAATTAGATGCCCAGGACTATGACAAAGTAAAGGGATAAATATTACAAAGACTTAATATAACCCCAGAGAGACACCGACAGGCATTTAGAGGGAGGAAGCAAAAGGAAGAAAAGCGACTGCTGTGGCAAACTTGACAGATCTTATGAATAAGTGGCTTAAACCTGAAGTCAATTCCAAGGAAGAAATCTGTAACCGAATACTGTTGGAACAGTTTATATCAGATTTGGAGGAAGATACCCAGAGATGGGTAAACTGCCATTGCCCCAAGTCTTCCTGAGAAGCCCTGCAATGGGCGGAAGACTTTGATATGGCACAAGGAGAGATGCAGCAGAACCGATGTACAAGAGGGTCAGGAGTGGGCTATATGCAGGAGGCAAACCGAAAAGGTGAAAGAGAGAACAGAGGAAGTAAGAAAGGAAACCCAGAGGGGCCGGTCTGTTTCACCTGTGGTAGATGGGGCCATATAGCTTGGAACTGTTCCCAGGGAAACAGAAGAGAAAGAACCTGCAGATCTTCGAGCAGGGCTGAGGGAAGGACAAGATACGGAATTGATGGACTGTAGTGTGGGGGACAGCTTGGCAGGAAAGGTACAACCCCTGCCTGAGGTGACTGTATGGATGGAAGGCCGGCTGGTACAAGCCGTGGTCGACACAGAATGCATTCAATCTCTGGTCTGGCCATTGTTGATAGCCTGGAAAAAAGCCCCGAGATATGCTGGCATAAAGATGGTCTGCCTTCATAGGCAAAAGGCATATTATGAACACCATTTATCGCATGTGCAGGTGAAGGGGGTCAGCAGAAGAATCCCGGTGGGATTGGAGGAAAAACTTTTGTACCCCATGATATTGGGTAGAGACTGGCTGGAGAGTTTTTGAAGTTATAGCATCACTCTATAGACCAGACGACACTAGAGAAGGACTAGTCGGGGCAGGTACAGGGACAGAAGAAGAACTGGAAATAGAAGCACTTGCCAGTAGCAGTCAATTCCGAGAGGCCCAGGAGAGTGATGAAGAATTTCAGGCATTCAGGGAAATCTAACAAGCAAAACTCGACCAACAGGTAACACACCCCGAACAAAATAAGCCAGTGCCACTGTGTGAGATGCATAAGGGGTTATTATACAGGATTAAAAGGGGTAAAGCCGAAGGGGAGGAGGTGGCCCAGTTAATCATACCCAGATCTTACAGACAGCCACTCCTGTGCTTAGCACATAGGAATCCCTTGGGGGGACATCTAGGCAAGAATAAGACCAAAGCTCACCTGGCTAGATGGTGTTTCTGGCCCCACATGTATGAGGAAGTTGAAGGATTCTGTCGGGTCTGTGAAGTATGTCAGAAGGTGAGCAGTTATAAGCCTCCCAAGGTGCCATTGCAGCCAATGCCTGTAGTTAGAGAGCCTTTTTCTAGGGTGGCCTTAGACGTAGTAGCCCCCTTACCTCGGACTGCAGTGGGGCACCAGTTCGTTTTAGTGCTAATAGATTATGCAACCAGGTTTCCAGAGGCTACCTTGTTGTGAGCCGTCACCAGGCCAAGAGTCGCAGAAGAACTGATGAAATGCATGGCAAAGTGCGGTATCCCAAAGGAGATTATTACTGACCAGGGGTCTAACTTTATGTCCTTAGTATTAAGTTCCATGTGCAAAGTTTTACAGATCCATCATTTAAGGACAGTGGTGTATCATCCCCAAACTAATGGTCTGGTGGAATGCTTTAACGGCACCCTTAAAGGGATGTTGCATCAATGTCCCCAGGTAGAGCCAAGGAAATGGAACTTGTTGGTGACACCCTTGCTGTTTGCAATTAGGGATGCCTCGTTGGGGTACTCGCCGTTTGAGTTAACCTATGGACATAGACCCCGGAGTCTGTTGGATATAGTGAGAGAAGGGTGGGAGGCAGACCCTGTGATGGGAAGAGGGGCATCAGAGTATGTGCAGGATTTAAAAGAGTGCTTCCAGTTGGTGAGGGAAGTGACACAGGAGAATTTGACGCAGGCACAGAATAAACAAAAGGAGAGATATGATGTGCATGCTAAGGAGAGAGAGTTAAAAGTGGGGCAAAAGGTGCTGGTATTGTTAACTACTTCAACAAGTAAGTTCTTGACATGTTGGCAAGGACCTTTTAAGGTACTAAAAAGAGTGGGACCAGTAGATTATGAGATATCATGACCAGGGGCCAAGAGAGAAAAACAGGTGTACCACATAAATCTTCTTAAAGAGTGTCACGAACCTGAGAAGGCTGAGGGGGGATATAGTGGCCTGTTACAAACTAGTCAGAGGAGACCAGCAGGCACTGGGGGAGTCCCTGTTCCCCCGAGTACTACCAGGAGTGACCAGGAATAACGGTCACAAGCTGGCAGAGGGTAGATTTA
>NW_017728906.1:65408431-65427432 GCF_001723895.1 Crocodylus porosus | reverse complement strand
CAAAGAGCCTGGCAGAAATCCTCCTTACCCAGGTGTTTCTGGAGGGGAGGGACTGTGAGCACCAACGCTGGTATAAAGAAGAGCCCAGAACAGACAAAGGGGGAGAGCGTAGAACTGGAAGGAGGAGGATTGAGCTGATGCACGCTGCAGGGAACATTCAGAGCAAGGTGGAGAGCCAGTAGGAGACTCCTGCAGAGAGCAAGCTCCCCAGAGGGAACTTAGAGCGAGGACTGCTGACCTGTGGTGCTTAGAAGTGTTTGTTACCACACCAGGAGCCTGCTGAGCCCTGCAGAATTTTTGTACCATAAGGTCCCTAATGGGGGGGCACTTTAGAATTGCGGTACCATAAAGTCCCTAAAAGTGGCGCAAGCCAAAATGGTGTCACAAATGCACCTAATAGGATGAGAGGAATCGTGACAACCTCAATGAGAAGCTTTGGAAGAGCCACCCAAGTGTGGGTAGGGGACGAAAAGAAGGACTGACCTCACGAAAGTCAATATTGTTTTTTGCTCTGGTACTAGGAGCTGGAACACTAATCCTGGGACGGGAGTGCCTGGTTTTGGTTTTTTCTGTTGTTTTTCTTCTGTTTGGGATGGAAGTCACACTGCAGGACCAAGCAGCTGATCAGAACCCAGTGGAATGGGTGAGGGTGTAGGGGTGGAGGAGCCATCAGGAATGTAGGACCTTCGCGGGACGACTGTGGGGCTACTAATGGGACTACACATCCAGGTACTGAACCAACTCTTTTAACAACAAGTCGTGGCAGGTGAAACATGGGTGTGTAGATCTCCAATTAGAAACAGTTTCACAATAGTCAGCCGGCAGGTGCTGTCCTACAGGTCTGCAAGTGAAGGAGATACTTGACAGAGTGTAACAAATGGTGGGAAGCAGGAGCACAGAGCCATGAAAAAGCAAGCTGGCATACTGCCTTCTTTAATTGTTATTTTTGTGGTTATTGCCCATGGACTTACTGTTTGTATTTTGACTGACAGACCGGTGGTTTGTGGTCGAGGCTGCAGGGGAGGAGGAAACCTCATTAAAGCTTGGTGCACAGTCATAAAAGGCCGAAGGGCCTAGTGCACTAGGGAGTGCAGTCGTATAGGGTCAGTAGCCCAGAGCTTGCTGTAGGACTTTGAAGTCAGATCCCAGTGGGGGGATCTTGGCTAGTAGCCCAAGCTATAAGAAAGGGCCAAGCCTGAAGAGGCAGAAGACCCAACAACTTGGCATCCAGGGGCACAGACTGAAAGGAGGCCAGAAGGCCTGGCGCTATAGTGAAAGCAAAAGGAGGGCCACAGGCCCGGAGAGGATTAAAGAGCTAGAGCCTCAGAGTCAAACCCTACCTGGTGGGTTTGGGCTGGTAGGCCTAGCTAGAGAAAGAGTGGGGGCAAAGTCTGTGGTGGCTGAGAACGCCAACATAGAAGTACAATAGGCAGTCTCCTGCTTGTAAGAACATCTAAATAATATTTACATCAAGACATGGCAGGAGAGTAAAGGAGGGATACAAGACAAAAGATAAAAGTGAAGCATTAAGGGACTTCAAGGGTGCCCCTCATAGGCCACTAGAATGCTGCTGGGGAGGGCAACCTGTTACAGGGCCCCAAACAGTTCACCCAGTATTCTTCTCTCTGCCTGTTGCATATAATTTGTGTGCCCCACCCTCCATGAGGTGAAGCTGGACCAGGTTGTCCTGGGCCTCATCTGTAGGGTGACTATATGGAACAATGTGAAATCTGAGATGCTGTCTGCCTACCTGCCTGCCCCCCCCCCCGCCGCGCCCCCTCCATCAGCAGGCCCATTAATGACCGGCATTCTTTACTTCATTGGTGTTAACACTCACCTGTGAAGAAACAATTCATGTTAATAAGACTTCCTACTTCATAGCTCCTGCAGCTCTGCTTATCCCCTTTGTACCTTCATGCCCTGTTCCTGGGACACTCATTTTAATTTTACCCGGCTGGCTGAATCCAGCCTCCAAAACTTGGGACTGCCTGGGCAATCCA
This sequence comes from Crocodylus porosus, assembly GCF_001723895.1. NCBI lineage: Eukaryota > Metazoa > Chordata > Crocodylia > Crocodylidae > Crocodylus > Crocodylus porosus. Next base: position 65,425,432 of record NW_017728906.1, on the reverse strand, counting down.
GGATATATAGTTATTCTACTCATCCTCATGTAAATTTCTGGAGGGCCCCAGTTCCAGTCCTGAGTAGGGTGCTAATTAGAACATGATTCCTTTGTGTGGGGTATCTGGAGTCTGCACACACACTGAGCAGTGCTGAGCTGTGGGGTCACCATGGCTTGAAATGCTGTTGGCTCTGGTTGGGCCCAGTCTAATGAACTACATGGAAAATCATGAGCCGTTTGGCTTTGCACTAATGTCATGCATAGTTTGTACTATATGTAAATAGGTGAAAAAATGTTGTTTGAAATTGTGTTTATGCTAAAACTTGCAGCAGTTTCGGAAAAAAAATGTAACATGCATCAATTCTGGATGAACTAAGTCTATGGAAACTATATGCAAATTGCTACAGCTATGTTTAATTTCAAGGTTATTGTTTTGAAATGTGTTCCTTACTTCTATGTGCTTAGGAAGAGCAAGGTCTGACAGAGCAGAGAGAGGGGATGGAGGTTGACAGGGGGAAAAGTTGGGGGAAGCAGAGAACAAAGGGCCTACCTGATCCCCCAGATTTATTTTCCCTACTATAGTAGTAGGGGGGACACAAATTCAAGGCAAACCTTCAACAAAATTATACATTTTCCATATATAGAATCTAATTATTTTGGGGGCATCTTATAATCAGGGCCATCTTCTATTTGAATAAATACAGTAATTAAAATATCCTTTATTTGAAATGTCAATTTATTTTATGTTGACTACAGCCTTTCATTTTGCTAAAGATTTTTATAGCAAAACCACAAGGCGGTTTGGGGCAGTAGTAATTTGTGGTGACTGAGCAGAAATTTTGGCAGCTGAGAAAACATGAAAGAGTGTCTCTTGACACTAGGAAGTGTTAGTTTTCCTCGTCTCTCCACAAAGGATCAGCTCTGAAACATTGACCTTAGACACACTGTACTACCAAATGGACTCCTCTGTCCTGATTTAAGGACCTAGACTCTATATACAGTACATGGAGAGCATTAGGCACCTCAGAAGGGAATTCTTAGAAGCCAGCAAGCTAAGCAGGATGCTGCTATAGTAACCTGTAGAGAACACTAGGCAGGAGGGTGAGACCTTTGCTCCATCCACCAAAGTGCCTAAGTGAATGGTACAGATTTCCCTTCCTCCTCTTAGGATTTATAACTATGAACATTCTCATGGAATTAGTTGCCTAAACCAAGTCCTTCATCACAAAAAATGGAAGAGGAAATAAGGGCATGACCTTATACCCAAAATCCAAGTAGTAAAAGGAGTCACCTGGGCAATGGGAGACCCAGGCTTAAGTTTTTCCCTCTCTGCACATTTTGGAGCAGGAAATTTAGCCCAACTTTCTTCCCCTTCTTCCCTAGGGAAGTGCCTTTACTTTGGGGCAGGTTGCTCTCTTTCTGTCAGGCTGAAGCTGTTCCACCTTATCTAAAATATGGACATATTCATTGAGCCAGAGAGAGGAGTAAGCAAGACTCACTAACTTGGTGCTTTAAGGCTTTAGTGGCTATTTTAAGTATGTTATGCAAAGTGGAACAGCTTCAGGAGGAGAGGTTGAGATAAGTCTACAGCAACATACCTTATAGCTTAATGTTAATGTACTATATCTGCATATAAATATCTGTTCCACAGCAAGCAGAAAACTCTGGAAGAGGGGCATTTATACACATACCTTTCTGTGCTGTGATGCACCGGAGATCCAGCATGTCAGAGTAGACTCCGTTTATCGAGTCTGTTCCATATGCAAGCTGACATGCTTGGCACTGCATCACATGCGTTTGTATAAATGGTGTGAGTGCATCAGCACTGGGAAAATGGGGGCAGTACACTTTTGAACTAAAACACCTTTGATGCAAAGGGCTGTGAGAGAATAGCTTGACTTTTTGTGGGGTGTCCTTGGTTTTAATTGTGTGTGTGTGTGTGTGTGTGTGTGTGTGTGTGTGTGCGTGCGCGCGCCTATGTGGTGGTTATTGTTGTTGTTCTGTTTTGCATTTATTTGAAATGGCATGAGATAATATATGGATTGAATAACTGATGTATTTATTTTCTTATATACATTTAAATATGACACATCTGACAGTAGTTGTAAAATAAATTTAAAATGATAATCAAAGCTGGACAGTAGATCAAATAAGTCAGTGTTGAACATGTGAGAAGCCCAATCCTGTACATTGAAGTTTTGAAGAATGTTTCAACAGAGGGTTGCAGTAGCAAGGGATTGAGAGACTAAGTCTATTTAGTTTGAATTTTTATATAACTGGATGATGGCTGTCACCCTTTTACCAACTTCATCCTCCATATTACAATGTTGAGTTGGCTCTTACCACTGTTCCTCTTCTACAGCGGTAATCCTTCTACTATAGTTATCCATTACAGGATGGCTGCCAATGACCCAGAGGATCTACTAACAGTTAGTGATTAATCTAATAAATAAATGCAGACAGGGTTCATTCTTCTGCCAAGAAAGTGGAAGATGTCCATGTTTACTAATGATTTAAAAGTCAGTGACAACTACTTTGCAAAGCAGTGTATTGTTGGGAGAGAAGGGTATGGCAAGCTTGATCAAGGATTTTCTTTGCTTTGGGATCCATGAGAGCCTCTCTTCTCCTTTGGACAGCGACAGTGCCTTGAACACACTGGCTTTGCAGTTGGGCACATTCTGGGTTGGGATGGGCACCTGTCTTCACAGCTGTTTAACAAGATAGAGAGGGAGAGAAATAGAAACATGAAAACTCTCTGCTTTTACATGCTTCATAATTTCTAGCGTCTTAGCTTATTAACCCCAAATGACATGCCCTCATTTGAGAGAAGTTTAGGAGGTCGTAATCTTAAATTAGAGTTGTCAACTTTGTTAGACACAAGGCACCCCTCAGAAAATGCCAGTTCTTAGTTTTCACTATTTTTTCACTACAGAAAAAATAGTAGAGCAATTACTGTGTTACAAAGAACTCAGAAAGACAAGTCAGAATGTTTTTAACACTATGGACTCCTATCTGAAATCTCTAGGTTTATCTTGTGAATCATATTTGTATACTTAATTGTGCTACAGTATCCTGGTTGAAAGTCACTGCCTGAGATGCACAGAGACATCTGTATGGAAGACTGCTCCTTCCACGTTGGTACATTGAGTACCCTTCACTCCAACAATATGTCTTACTATTTTCCAAATTTCTGCACATTTGCACAGCAGCAGCCTGAGAGTGTCCCAAAGTATTGTGATTTAAGAGCAACATGATTTCCAATCAAATTCTCATGTTCTATGGGGCCAGCAGGGCACAATACTGAAGATAGTGAGTGTTTCCTTGCTTCATCACCTTTTGGACTCTAAAACCTGTAGACCCTTCATTCCACCGACTTCCAAAAGTGGAGTTTGCCATGAGGTTTCAGAAGACAGGAGGTGATGGTATAGAGCTAGGAGTCCCTGTCCTGTCCTCCTGAACGTCCGTCAGGATAGCTGGTGGCTGCTAGTTGACTATTACTGAAATCATGTTACGTACTCCTGAATGGTGCAAGACAGATATAACTGAAGACATAAATCCTCTACTTATTCATGAGTCAAGATAGGTACAACACAGGCAGTGCAAACTTCCCTGTGTTGCCACAGCATGCCTTAGCCATGACCTACACTGTAGACCTAAGTCCTAGAGGGACCCTCAGTCTGTATGAAAGACTAGTCAATTTCTATTCCCATTCAGTCCTTGAATCTGTGATAGGGCAGTGCATAGATAAGTTTACTCAGTACTTTATATGTTTGTGTGTGTGTGTGTATATATATATATGTATGTATGTAAGTATGTATATGTATATGTGTGTGTGTGTACATATACATACATACATACATACATATATATATATATATATATACACACACACATATGCATGATGATATTTTCAACACATGAACACCTATTCACTATGAACTAGACTTAGCTGGTTTCCCAAAGGCCACATAACAGCACTTAAATTGCAACAACCATCAATACAAGTGACATGGACTGAATTTGAATACCTAAAAATGGAAAGTTCCATAACCCACTTTATATCCCTTGTGCCTTATAGTCTCTCTAGCTAAAATGTAGATAAAAATGTATTCATTTACTATGGCAAAAATAAAAAGGATTTGTGTTTAAATAGCACCTTTTCTCCAAAGATCTCAAAGCACATAAATTAAACAAACCTCCCCCCATTCTCTGAGGTAAATATTGGAAGCACTTGCAGTCCATCCATGGCAGAGTAGAACCTACAGGTTCTGACTCCCTGCCCTTTGCTTTAATCATGAAAGATATATCTGTACTACTTCTCCAGCACTCCCAGAGCATTGCTCTCAAGCAGGCCATGTACACCTACTCCTACTCTGCACATGCCAAACCAGAAACAAGGCAGTAGATGTTCACTGAGGATGCTCCTGTTCAAGATTTCTGCCTCTAGAATACTGAGAGCAGTGGTGGGAATTGCCCTTAGTATGTCATATCTCCTAGTTTTATTGCATGCGGAGTGGGAATGAGTAGGTGGGGTATGCTCAGGAGAGACATCCCTGTGAGTGCCAGGGAAGCAGTGTAGACATATCCTAAACAACAGTGGACTATATCCCAGGGAAAAAAACTGGTAAATGCACCTGGATGACAATTTCAAAGATCATTTGCATTACTTAACTGAATGGAATGTGTTGTTCATGATACTCAGTCATGGTAAGTATTGTGCAATTGAATGGGAAGGAACAGTTACCTGCAGGTTTCAGCATGAAATATTTTGTGTTTCTGAGCACAGCTCTCCTGGCTCTCCTGACACAAATAGCAGCTGCAGTTCTCTTTACTTTGAAAGAAATCGATAGGACATTTCCGTTTGCAGATGCACTCACAGTTATCTTCATCAAATTCCATATGTTGTCCACACATAGCCAGCTCAGCAAGAGGAGGGAGTCCTATAACAAAAGATTAATTTTTGAGCAGTAAGCTACTTTTGATAAATTCTGATCCTCTATATACACAGAGTACCTCAGCTGAAATCACTAGTATTTATTCATGTATACATGAAGGTAGCATCTAGTCTATGGAATTTCTATTATGTGTTAATATGCTGGAAGGGACTCCTGTGAAATGCAGAAGCCTTCTGTGAAAATCCACCACCACCAAAATGAAAACATGGTTGTGGTCAATCCCTTCAATCTCATCAAGTTACCCACAGTAGATACTGCTAAATCATTTCTACATGTGATGATCTCCCTAGATATACCTGACTTTGAATTGCTAGAAGTTTGTTTTGGGGCTCTACCAGATTACATCAGAACAGCAAGTGTTTAAAGCAAAAAGTGTGAAGGAAGTTAAACCTGGATGTCTTACAGAGTTTACACATGCATGTGCATGCACACACACACTCAATGTTCTATGCTATCTATCTAATCAGAGTATTTGTTATCACAGATAAAAAGTATAGGCTAATCTAAATCCATTTACTAAGCAGTACATTTTCCTTGTTGATTATAGTAATCAGAAAATATTTTGTTTTAATGGTAAAAGAACAAACCAAATGACTGTACTCTGATCACTCTCCAAACATGTTCATCCTAACATACAACATATGGTCTATCACAGCAAAACAGGAACACTTTTGTGAGAGCCCTTTAAGATGTCGGCAGCACATCCCTGGTTAAAGGTCACAGCATATAATGTGTCACTGGAAAGGTAATTTCCTGCAGTTTTACAATTAACTCTTGGATTTAATCACCTATGGCATGTGGAATGTAACCTACGTCTACGGCCTTTGAAATCTGAGCTCTGATCTCCGATGGCAGAAAGGATATATGGGAGACCCAAGCTTCATTACTTGAAAGAAGCCTTCATTACTGTTAATTTAGCACCAGGAAATTAATACACAAATGAAAATAAGAACCAAATATTATTTAAAGATGCACAGATTCTGCCTGGATCATGACAGAACTATTCTCCATGCCCACTCCCTTGATATTATGAGCCTTAGCATATCTGAATTGTTAGCTAGTGTTTAGTTTCCTCTTTGCTTTAGCCTCAAAGTTTTATTTAAATTAATTTTCTAACCCACATCCAAACTGCACATATTTTAAAAAAATGATTGTTTATCATTGGAAATATTTGTGCTACATCAGCAAAACACATACTTCAGTAAGTCTGTACATTAATTTTATTGCAAGGTCACAGAACAAATGTCTGTGTGTTAGGTGTAATATAAATTTGCGTTCCTTTGGTCTTCCTCTAAAATACTGACTTTGCCACTACAGCTAACATACGAAACTTGATGGATGAATAATCTGATGCAGGTTGACATAATGTCCCTGAAGGATCACTAATGCTGGTTTTTTGTCTATTAATTCTAAAAGATTGCACCAGGCAAAAGAGTTTATGAAGTTATTCAGCTATATTTTTGGTCTCTGGCCAAGGAATTCAAGTACTTGTCAACTTGCTTTTATTATTGACTTGGCTGATATATTCATTCATTTCTTGAATGCAAATTTATATACAGTACGGACAGAAGATTTCTTTCTGTTTCCATCTAGTACAGTTTTTATGAGAACCTCATTTTGACTAGTCCAAATTATTCCCTATATAAATGTAAATATTACACAGTGCTTAGGGAGAGTTTAACACTTCTCAATATGAAAGACTCTCCAGACTTATAGGAGTTGGTTTATTATACTCATGGACATTTTTCAACAGATTTCTTTGACAGATTCTAGTCTTTTCACCAAGAGTAGAGGAAGGATAGAAGTAGTTCATAAAAAATCTTTGGGTTATGGTTTTATGCCAAGTTAAAAGCTTTCTTAGAAACCACTCCTAGCCATAATCTCCATCAACTTTATTCAGTTTTTATCCAAGACCCTGATAGTACAACCCTGTGCAAACAGCCTGCAGAGCACATGCCAGCTAGGCAGACTGCAGGACACAGATGGGTCCAGAAGTGCGGTCTGAGGGCTAGGGTGGGAACAAAAGAGGAAGCCAGATCAGGTCCCCATGAGCTGGGGCTTCCTTCCCAGGGTAGGGACAGTAGCTCTCCCAAACACACCTTCCTTTACTGCTCCCACCTTCCAGCCACCCCAAGAAGCATGACTAGCACTCCCCATAACCTAATCCCAATCCCAATTTATTAAAACATGAGGTCTTCTTTAAGTTACTTCTTTATATCTTTTTAAAACGTTTTTTTTTTTGTCCTTTAGTGGTTTATTTCACCACCTTCTCCCACCCCCATTTCCATACCACCTTCCACTTCACTACCCACACCCATCCCACTATCTCTGTCCCCCAGCTTCATGTTCCTGCCCACCCCCACCCCTCTCTCAGACACCCCCACCTAGAGCAGGGATCAAATGCTGTCCTGGCTCACCAGCCCTGTGATGGCAACTCACAGCTTTAGCTTCTAGTCAAGCCCATGCTTGCCAGCTTTCTATTGGCAAGTCACAGCTCTGCAGGTGGGGGACAGTAAGAGAAGTTTTTAGTTTTAAGGTGTGACTGATCTAAACTTGAGCTAGCACTAACATCGATCAACATTTAAGCAGCAACAAGCCCCCACCACCCCCATCACTACATCTATCCACTGAGTGAATGAGGTGAGAATTGGGTATTTGTCATGGGTAACATGAAATGGCTAACATACCAACCACAGATCTAGCAGAGCACAAGTGGAGAAGATGACAAACCTTGTAAAGCCTGGGCCAGCATATGATGTAAGCACAGGAAACATTTTGCTTCAAAGAGGTGTCTCAGAAGCACAAAGCCTCTTGGTTTTGGCTTGCTGCCTGTCTGATCTATGACAGCTACTCCCATGTGAGTAAGGACCAAGGCAGGGTTAAGCTGTGAAGTCCCAAATGGGCAGGTCAACTGGGAAACAGAATTTTCTGACAATCTGCAGATTATATGACCCACCGGATTTCATTGAGGGGTTTCATACATAAACTGTATGAGAGCAGAATTTGGCATCAAGTTTACATGCTAATATTTTTGGCAATTTGTTTATAAGTTAAAAAAAACCAAACTTACAAGCATTTTGTATTGATGAGTAGATGAGGATTACTGATTGTAAAGGCCCCTAAATGAGTTACTAAATTACCTATGAAAGTAGAAATGCAATTCCCTCTAATATACTGCTCTTCATTATTGCAGTTGCTAATAAAAATAAAAGACCAGAAGAAAATGAGATGAGGTAATATTAGATTTGTGGTTGTTTTCAACATGTTTTCAACTGATTTATTATTAAGTAATAAGGCAATGTAATCCTATAATTTAGAATCCAAGTGAATTCCTAACTAATGTGAAAAAGAATCTCAATGCACCTTCTCAGTGTTGCAGATGGTAAAAGTGTCAGTTAATATGACAACAGACAAGGTTCTTTAGGTAAATCTGATATCTTTTATTAGACCAACTCAAATAGTTGGAAAAAATCTTCTTTGAGAGCTTTTGGATACAAATACCCTTTGTCAGGCTAAGAAAGCATCAGTTAATATAAATACATTTACCTTCTCTTCGGTTGGGATGCTGTGTGTCCACCACACATTCACATTTGTCACTGTCCCATATCCACCCACTATGGCAAAGTTTGTTGGAAAAAGGGCATCTAAAAGGAAAAGCAATATAATCATTTCTATGAAAAAAGTTTCAAGAGAATTACTGTTGTATCTGAAGAGATGAGTCTGCTAGTTTGCTCAAGCCGGTTATTTACAGCTAGATCATCGAAGTGTAATACATGAATAAATGGCAATGATGTATATTATTACTTCAAACAGAAACCCTGAGACCACCTGTATTCAGGCTCCAGTTCAAAAATGCATTTAAGAATATGAACAGTTAAATTATCTTGAACGGGATTATTCCTGTACTTACAGTTAGGGACTTGGAGATAGTTCCATAAAGAGATTTAGATATGGGGTGCCTCGCTTAGGTACTCATCCTCTGGGTGATAATTCACACAACTGGGAGGTAGGCATCTAAGTTTTCTACCCAGTCAACAGGAAGAGCCTGTCCTCTAGAGATAGCATTTGTAGCAGCACTGAACAAGGCAATGTGTCAACCAACCAATAGAAATACTGAACAAAGAGGGGTGTGGCTAAAATGTTGCCTCTCTCCTAGACTTGGGCACCTCCCTGTAGCCTTAAGTGAAGGACATTTATGAGATTCACGGTCCAAAAACTACTCCTGGACTTGAGTGTCTAAGTTTTCTTTTCAAGCATAAATGACATGCTCCCTTTTAAAAACAGGGCTAAAGAAAGAGGTGCTCTCCTCCCATTACCTGCTCCCTTACCTTTTCCAGACTATTCTGTTAGTTATAGCACTAGCCCAAGAAGTGGGAAAACCATGTGCGGCCCTCCTCAGGCTGAAGTGGCTCAAACCCACAGTTTTCATCTTCAAGGAGGTTACCTTACCCACCAACCTAGAGGCAGGGCTGGGCTGGTGAGGCACTCCTAATACCTGATGTTGAAACTGAGCCACCATCCAGCCAGCAAAGCAAGATTTGAGAGAAAGAAAGGAAGAGGGAGCTTAACTGTAACTCAGAGATGGGGTCAGTCCCCTCAAGGGAGTCCTGGATTCCTCTCTCTGCTTCCAACATTGTCTGTAGCGTTTTTCCAGTGACTCTAGAAACACTGTAAGCAGTCCTGGGAGCAAGGACCAGAATTCACAACACTCCTCCAAGTTGGGCATCTTTCTTCCTGGATCACTGATACATGCTCCCTCTTGTTTGCTTTCTGGCCCTGTTTATCTTGAAGTCACAGCTGCAGAGTGGCACAGCTTCAATGAGATGGATGGAAAAAGTCCTCTTTCTGGTTTCAGTCTCATTTATCGCCTGATGATTAGGGCACTTTTCTGGCTGGTGGAAACTGAAGAATTGAATCCCTTCAGAGTCATGTTTCCTAATTATTGGGTCAATACTTAACTTCTGGACTATGAAAAGTAGGCAGTGCTGGTATTACCATCAGCTATGTTTGTGAATGAAGGAGGCTGTGAAATGATATGCTTTGTGCTGAAGTCTATCCTTTCAGTATTTGTTAGATGTTCTATGAGCATACTCATAAGATAAGGCCCAGGGTTGTCAACCCAAGACAATTTTGTTGCTGACAATCTACAAAATTTTTACTGACATTTACACTTCTTTATTGACATGTTTTACGTAATATAAATATAACCTTTCTGCCAGGCCCTCATTCTGCCAGGCTCTAGTTCAAATTTAGGGGTTTAACACAAATGATAGTAAAAAAGTTTGGTTGTCAATAAAAATTTTGCAAATTATCAGTATTTTTTTTCTTAAGATGGCAGCCCTGCTTGTCTGCAGCAACTGTTTTACTCACCTTAGGTGTACCCTACTCACCCAACATCCTGATACTCCTAACTGCACCTTGCACCATGCTGCTCCACCCATCCCATCCCTTAATCTTACCCTCACTAGTCTTGCCCCCTACTCAGGCATAGACACCTAAAAAAGGACTACTGTTTGCCTACCTGGGACCCAGAAGTATTACAGGCAGGCAACAGGATGCGCAGTAGCAGCAGCACATGGTTGGGGGCTAGGGGACTACAAACCTGTGAAAGAATTCTCCCTGAAGGATGTTGTGCTCCTGGTATTCTCTGTCCATCCATCAAGCTTCCGATTGCTTAAGTTTTTGTATGGACAGCTCCATTTTTTATGGACTCTACGATCATGCATTTTTAGCCTTGCTTTTATAGACTTCCATAACTTTATAGACAGTTGGCAATGCTGATAAGGCCTCTCAGAAACCTTAGGTACAGTGACACCTATTTTGTAAATACTAAGTGGTGTAAAATAGTGCCAATAGTGCCAAGATGCTCAGATCAGTCACAAGGTCATGCACAGTCCCATGACATAGTAGTGCCGAGGGTGGTGTGTAGACGAAATGAGAGGCATGTGTGCATGACACTTTAAAGCAGGCTAAATGCTTCTGCACTGCTTTAATGGTATCAGTGTTTGCACACCTCAGCAGCATATTGCAAATTAATTCAAGCCGCTGCAGGAAATTTGGCATCGTAATGCATCTTAAATGATGTGGGGTGCAGCAAATTAAAACTCCTTCAAGGAGATTTAGTTTGTTGGTTGTCCCTACAGCCATGGAGTGAAGCACTGTACTCTGTGCAGCTCCACGGCTCTGCAGGAAACCATGCAGGCAGCTTGACAGCAGCCCAGGAAAGCAGGCTGTGCCCAAGAAAAGTGGTGAGCCTGATCTTTTTTTGTTTTTTTTCCCCTGAAGTGTGTCAGCATGCCTGAGCATGTACAGTAGCCCAGTGCTTCCCTCTGCACTTCCCGCAGTGCTTCCCAAGTCGGATGCCTGAGGGTGGGTGCCACCTGTGGCAGGGGCTGCCACTGCTGCAGAGGCAACCGCTAGCCTCACCCCCGCCCCACCTCACTCCTCCCCAACTGCTCCACCTACTGGCAGCTTGCCCTTGTCTCCCCACTGGAGAGGCAGGTGGGTCAGTGGGGTGTGTGCATGACATAGGAGTTTAATCAGTCCTAAATTCAAGCAGTGTTTTTTAAAACCCACTGCTTTAATTTAGGGCCCCTGTTTCATCTATTCATGCCCTAAGGATTAAGACAGGTTTTTGCAGATGTCATTCTTGTGCTTTAGGTGCCTAAGTCTTTTTTTGGATCTGGTCTTTAGTGAATTGGACCTTAATCTCTATGCCAGACATCAGATGTGTATTAAGTTACCGAAATCTGTTTAACTCAGGTTTGGTTTTGGCTCTGTAAATTTGCAGGGTACCCAGGATATGTGGAAACAGGCAGGAGAATAAGAAATGAAAGAAAAATGACAGTGACTAAGTAACAAGGAAAAAGCTGTATAATAAAAAAGCTGTTAGTGCTGTATAATCTGTGTATAATATTTTGTAAAGAGAGGTTCCTACCTGTCCTCCTCGGGATACTGGACTGATCTTCGTATGATGGTATAAGGGGGACGCTGAATATTTGATGAGCACTTACAACCAGTATGGTTGGCAATTTTGACTGGCACTGGCTCTGGCACATTTGTCAAAGGAACTGAAATCTCAAAAAGCTGAAAGGATGAAACATGCTTTTCAATTTCTACTTTATAGTTTTACTTAAAATAATTTATATACTAACTTCCTACCCTCTGCTTTTATTTCCTCTCACCTTCCCTCTTCTCCTCTGGCAGCCACCATGGGTATGATCTAAGTTAATCAAAGGGGAAAAGTAAACAATTTCTCTTAAGTACGAACTGCTCAGTATGGCAGCCTCAGGACTAAGGAAGTGAAGTACTATAAATATTATTTAATGAGCATGCCATGAATTGGCAAAGTGCTTTGCAAACGCCTCAAATGGTCTCATCATTATTTTTACAGCAAAGCTGGAAAAGATGCAGAAAACTGGACTTTGTTATTAGATACATAATGTATTTAATCTTACTCATTTATATAGCTACTCATTGATCTTCTCTGCCTCTATTTCCATTGGTTATTATACTGAGAAACCTATAGCTTTTCTGAAAGGAAGTAAAAAGCTTTAAGGAAAAAAATCTTTTTTTCAGTAACATGGGCAAAACTCTGGAGTATGTCCACTGTTTGTTTGTTTGTTTTTTTCTAAGTGACCAGATTTTTATTGTTGAAACTAAGGGCAGTATTTGGCTCAAAGGCTTTTGAGAATGGTTATTTTGAATAAAATTAAAGGAATGTTGAACTCTGAAGAACTAAATGTATTTTATTTATTTTTTAAATCTTATGAGCAACTGTTTCAAAGATAAATGCATAAAATATTTTTAGCCTGACCCAGACCTCTGAGTTGCTAAGACATCTATGGTATATTGCCAACAGCTAATGAGAGCTCTCTCCTCCTGACATGGAATGGAATCAATTAATGAACATCTACATAGGAAGTCTTAGGCTTGATTCACTCTTTCAGCACTTCACTGTATTCTAGTATAACTCCTTGGAAACCAGTGAAAGGACACTGATAGGGGACTAGAATAACAGCTAGGAATCAGACCCACTGCCATTAGAATGCTTTAGCTAATTATCTATGAATTTAGTGAAAGTACAAAAACTTTCTATTACTAGGACTAATATGTTGCTATAGAAGAACTAAAGGTGTAACTATAAAGTCACACGATGGAAAAAACTCAATTACATTGGGCATGTTTACATGTGTCCCTATGGCAACATTACTGTGCCTTCATTTAGTACTTCCTTTTGGGAGTACTAAATTATGGTGCAGTAACAGCTCATACTACACAGTGTGGTGGCATGTGGTTATTTTTAGATGCTATATTGCTATAGCAACTTGCTATACTGAGGGAGTGCATTGCTACAACGATGTAGTTGCAGTGTCGTGATTTTTGCCCATAGATGCTGTGTTGCCCTAGCTCATTGCTATGGTGACGTAGCATTGCTTGTAGATGCAACTTCTTAATTTATTTGCTGCCTGCTACTACTTGCTGCACCTGACTAATTATTTAAGTCTACACTTTCAAAAGTGACTTGTGACTTGGAACAACTCAAAATTGGAGCATTTAATTTAAGATATGTGATTCTGTGAGAGCGGAGACTCTGCACTTTTAAAATTCAAGAACCTTTAAGACTTCTAAAGCTAGACACCCAAAATTACCAAGCAATGTTTTTGTCACAGCAAAGAAAAATTAAGTCATAATTCTTAGGCACCGCACATCAGAAATTCCAAAAGAATCTATTTGCTCTGTAGTATGAGGAGTTTCCAAAAGCCATCAGGAAATTCTGGGTCCAGGTAACAATAAATATTAAGACTACAATAATTAAGCTTATTAACATCATCATTCACTGGGTATGTCTACGTGTGCATTCATGGGCTGTAGTTATGACACATTAAGTTTAGTAACTGTAATAATGGGTATTAACCCAATGCACAGTAACCATTGCTATGGTACAGTAGTGCCAATGCATGATTTTTTAGTGATGCTAATGCACTGTAGACTAACTCTACTGTGCATTAGCACATTATCATGACTTGTGTCATGACACACTAATGCTCAGTAGAATTAGTCTACTGCGCATTTAGTGTCTCGTGTAGACGTGCACACTGGTTCTGATTCTCCAGTCTTAGACTTGTCTAGTCATTCATACTTGTATAGAAAACAAGCTAAATAATCTTTCCCAAAGTTATATTCACTCTAAGTAAATAAAAATTAAGAATTTTTTTATGTTTATGAAAATGCAGAGAATGAGTCTCAGACACAAGTAGTTCCATAGCAGCCTTGGAGAGACCCAACATCCTTTTATCCCTCCTTGTCTCTGAGAAAAAAGATAGAAAAAAGATGAACAGTCTCATTACCGTTTTTGAAACATAAGTTGTGCTTGTATTCATGCAGCTCAGGCTCTCCTCATTGCAGCAGCCTCCACATCGGAACACATTCACACAGGGAGGCTTAAAGAATTTGTTGGTGGTCGTACCCAGCTCCTTGGCAACTTCCACACAGGTTTCCCTTGGCACACACTGAGTTTTTTGCCACTCCTCATCTATGACTACAGAAAGAACCATCATCATGAACAAAAGCAAGAAAAAATTAGATGCTTGATTTAACGACGTGTTAGATAAATAAAGTGGACTTGGAATTTTGTTGGCCATTTACAGTGTTGGCTGATAATGTTGGTTGATAATTTTTGATCAAGAACCAAAGAATTGCTGAGGACAGAAGTATCATGCCCTTTAAATGGATTAAGAGGTTATTTTGCTAGGGTTTGCTTTTTGAGGTTTATTCTCTTCCTTAACTATGAAACATATGGAACTGGAAATTCACTTGGTTTTAAGCACTGCAGATCCTCTGCTTTCAATGGAAAAGTGTTGATTTACATTGGCTGAGGATCTGGTCTATAATCTGTTTCTGTACAAGTAGAGTCAATTTTTACCCTTGTTTGCAACACTGTAAATCTGAAGTCTTATTATCAGTACACAGTTGGTTCAAATTACTCTAGTGTAAATGTGAGCAGAATAAAATTGAGTCTGTTCAGGTGGAGAAACAGAGTAATGAGATTCTAGTCAGATGTTTTTAATAGGTCCACTGGGGTCCAGGCAGGGAGCAACGATTCCAAACCATCTACTGAAATCCAAGGCAAACACACTCTCACTTAAGTGTTCTCAGGAGTTTAAAGGCTGAATAACAAAAATGTAAATTTAACTATGATTTATCTATTCAAAACATCATGACAGCTCTCAAATATTGAATTTTTGCAGACTGGCAGTTTTATTTTAGGATGACCTCTCAAATTTTGACTGTGAGAGAGAACAATGCTTTAACTATTCAGTTAACCAGAGTGAGAAAGGAACAGCTTGATGGAATGTATTGGTGGAATTTGGCATAATTACATATCAAAATGATTTCTTGTCTCATTAAATGTGGTCCTCTTTCCTTCCTCTATTTTCATTGGTATTTAATGACCTAATACAATCATGTAGAGAACCTCTAGAGTTATCGGGCCTTTGTGTTCTTGTAGAGCTATGAAAAGCCTTTTTCTACTAGCAGCTTACCTCTAACAGCTTACCAGTGGTCGAGGGCAATTTCTGTTATGTTAAGAAAATCTCTAATATGAAACAGAGCTCAGTCCTACAGAAACTTCTAAAGAAAAAGAATGCCGAAATCCTGTTCTTAACCCTAAATGTTAAAGTTTATTTTCAGATGTGCATTCACATTTCTCTTTTAGACCTTTTATTACACCTTCCTATTATATAAACCATTTCTTAAAAAAGGGTCAGTGAGGCTCTTCATTTAGTCCTTGAAAGTTTTGTTTTCCCCTTAATTTATCCTCATTCTTTCCCCGCCTGGTAATAATTAAAAAGATACAAAAAATAAGTTGCTCTTAAATGTATTGCACATTTAGGGTGAAACTTCCATTGTTTTTAGTAAAACTATGATTTTACCAGAAGGCTACAACACTAAAAAGGACCAATCCTGGAAGTTTGCTTCAGGCCTTAATACCAGGAAAAACTCCTTCAGTCAGGGTGTCCAGACTGGAATAAACTCCCTCCAGAAGTGGTGCAGTCACCTCCTCTGAAGGTTTTATTCCCTTACTGGGATCACTTGACCCCAGTTGTCTTCCTGTCGGGGAGGGGGGGGGCTGGACCCGATGATCTGTGAGGTCCCTTCTAGACCGTAACAATCCATGGATCTATAAATACTTTAGGTACCTCTATCCTACCTTCAGGTACTCAAAAGGTATCTGTTTCTTAGACAAAATGTACTCAGTGCTTGTTGACAACCAGGCCTTTTCAAAGTGCTTCAGATTGAGGGCCCACAAGTCACTTGTCACGTTTGCAAGTCTTGGCTGCAGGGGCTATTTTCTAGGGCTGTGCGAGGCTTCAGACAGACCTTCAGATCTGGAGAAGCTTCAGACGCTTTGGGGTGCAAAGCAGCACATCCAGGTCGAAGCGCTGCCTAGTTCGGCTCCTGAAGCGGTTAGGAGCTGCCTTGAAGATCTGGCCATAGGGTATAATGGGGAAAAATAAAATACCTATAATTTTGTTGTTTTTTGTCCGATTAGGATAAAATATTCAGGGGTGCTAGACTCTGTGGAGAGGATGAAGCCTACCAAGTTTCAAGAAGATCAGTACAGGGAATAGCACCCCAAATTCTTGAATGCAAAACTCATGCTACTTCTAGGCGTTACAACATAGCAGGGTGAAAACTGCAGGGCTGGTAGCTCTTACTGAGGCCACAAAGCCTGCCAACTTTCAAGAATATCAGTGCAGGGGTTTGGGGGCAACTGTACCCCAAATTCTTGAAAGCCAAACTCCTGTCACGTCTATGTGTTACAACACAGGGGGGTCAAAACTGCAGGGCTGGTAGCTCTTACTGAGGCCACAAAGCCTGCCAGGTTTCAAAGAGATCGGTGCAGGGGTTTGGGGGGAACCGCCCCTCAAGCTGTGGACAAGCAAAACTGGTGCCATGGGTGCTTGTGGGACTGACCGTGTCTGTCTTGGGGCGTGGGAGACACTGCTGCAGGCTTGACTGCTAAGCTGCTGTGTTACCAGTTGCCAGTCAGTCATGATTCA
>NW_017728906.1:65279279-65408331 GCF_001723895.1 Crocodylus porosus | reverse complement strand
ACTTCAGGGGGGGGGTGGGGGCAGGGGGGAGACACTGCTGCAGGCCTGGCTGCTAAGCTGCCATGTTCCCAGTTACCAACCAATCAGTCATGATTCACTCAGGGACCATGGACCAGCTCAATACTCAGGACCTAGCTACTACAAAACAACTTAACAAGCATCAATTAGCACCTACAAAACCAGGCTGAGGAGAGGAAAGAATCAAGACAGACAATCAAGTGCCCCAAGACAGAGACAGTCTTGGCACGAGTTTTGTCTGTCAGCAGCCAGGGGTGCAGGGCCCCAGAGCCCCCCTGCACCGATCTCCTCCACAGCTGGCAGGCATCACAGCAGGGGCCCCCATCCCTGCAGCTGTCTCCCCGCTGCGCCTTAACACACACAGTCACCCACGGCACGAGTTTTGCTTGTCCGCAGCTTGAGGGGCAGTTCCCCTCAATCCCCTCCACCTATCTCCTTGAACCTTGGCAGGTTTTGTGGCCTCAGTAAGAGCTACCACCCTGCAATGTTGATCCCCTGTGGTGTAACACACAGCCGTGACATGAGTTTGGCTTTCAAGAATTTGGGGTGGTTCCCCCCAAACCCCTACCCGATCTTCTTGAAACTTGGTAGGTTTTATGCCCTCAGTAGAGGCTACCATCCCTGCAACTTTCATCCAAGTCAGACACAAAACAACAAAGTTACAGATATGTGATTGATTACCCATTATACCCTACGGCCAGATCTCCAAGGCAGCTCCAAAGCTTTGGCCGGATCAAGGCAGAAACCCGGTTTGGAGCTCCGGATCGGATCGCAGCCATCCGAAGCGGCCAGATCTGAAGCCGGATCGGATCACTGCCGACTAGCACAGGCCTACTGTTTTCATTTAGGCCGTTCAGCTGTAATTTACCACTGTTCTGTCAGGGTTTGGTGGACTACATTCTGGTCTTCATCATAGACTTGCCCCTTCTTGTACTGTAGAAGGGAACTTTACAAAATGCATCCATCTTGGGAAGGTGAGTGAAACCTTGATCTTCCCCAGTGGGGTGTGATGATGGCTAGTGGTCATGTTGGGAGTACCACTGGGTTCAAGAAGAGAGACAAAAAAATCTATCCTGGCCACCAGCTTGGGGCATGTGGGCCCAAAAGGGAATGTCCTGAGAGAACTGTCTGTGAACAGGGACTGGATCTGGTAGACTATAGCACACTATCCTACTGAAAACACAGACTAATTGGGGTTGGGTGAGTTTTGGGTTCTGCTGGCACAGAGGTAAAAAAAAAAATCTGTTCAGTGTCCCATGAACTGAAAGAGGTTGAGGGGAAATTTGGACGGCTTTTCTCTCAGTCAGAGAGGCATGCATCCTGCTCTGAGAGCTTGCTGGGAAGAGGAAATAACACAAGTGTATTAGATCAATTCAGGCAAGGTTATTTGGGTAAATGTGATGTCTTTTATTAGACCAGCTGAATAGCATTAGACCAACACGGCTACAACCAACACCTTGGATCAATTTAGAGGCCCCAGAGATGGTGGATTCAATCTGCTGGTCACCGGACTGAGAATATGAGGAGTATCAGGGATAGTGAAGTTGGTTAGCAGCCTATTTGCTGTCAATGGGAAATATGATGTATACACATGTTTATAGTGATTTGTAACATTTTTCTTTGCAAAGTTTTCATGTGATGTTTGTTGCTCATTTGTTATTGTATTTGTTATTATGATAAAAAGATGAATTTGGATTTTTGTATTTATTATTATTATTCACTAAGGAAAGTTTGATGTCAGGTATCCCACACTAAGTGCTGTTGGTTTACATACATGTGTAGTGGATCCAGAAGGGTTGTGTATTTGGCATTGCATGGCCCTTTCATAATCATTTAAGATGTCAGTTGCCTGGATGTTAACAGAAATACCCTCTTCAAGTGCATGTATTCTCCCCCTTTTAGTCATTTGCGAGAGCTATTGTAGGGAAGCTAGAAGAAGGAATTGAATGGGTTTTTACAATCTGTTCTTAAACCACCAAGGTTCATGGTCACTCTGATCTTAGTCATAAGTGAGTTATATATGCAGTTCAGCTGCCAAGAAACCCATCTCCAACCTACCCCCCCCCACACACTTGGGAGTTGCATTATTCTAGAGGAACATGGTTGTTTGTGGGAAGTCTTGATTATGCAAATATGCAAAGGGAAGCTCATTCAAAGATGAGGACTTTGAGTTTGGTTGGTGATACCCGGAAAGAGTAATCGAGCAACAGAGTAAGGAGCAGCTTACACTTTGACCTCACTTTCTCATGATAACACCACATTAAATAAAAACTCACATCATACTCAAAGGGCATCCTCCACTGACTGGAAGAGAAATAGGAAAGAAATACATTTTTTCAGGCATTATCCCAACAGGTGCATAGCTAAGAGTTCTTAGAGTTCACAGGTGTCAAACTCATTTGATACCCCCCCACCCCCCCGGGCTAGATCTAAACTGTAGGGCTCCTCATGGGCTGGATCTGGCAGCAAGGTATGTAGCGGCAGCTAATGCAGATGTTGCTTGTCCTATTGCTTCCAAAAGGAGTCCCCAGTGGGGCTTCATACTTTCACATTTGGTGGTGGACCCCACCCCCTACTCACACCACTCCCAAATTCCTGGCCTTGTGATCTGGATGATATGGTCCTGCAGGTCAGATTTGGCCCTCCGAATGTGTGTTTGACATGAGTAGTGGATCCAGGAACAGGGAAATGGTGGATGCAGCCCTCTACTTTGGCTGTGCAGTATACTCTGAATTCACTGTCTGGTCAGTGGAGGCTCCTGCCAGAGGTCTGTGTGTGCAAAGAGCAATGAGCTCACCAACTGATTGGAGCATTTTCTGTTTGGATCCACTACTTCCACATTGCTCTGGAGCATGGGAGTGAATGCTGCTGCTGTTTCCCCTTCCTCTCTGTCCCCTTCCTTCTGAATTCAGCAGCAGAGGAAAGGAGAGGATGAGCAGCAGCTACAGTGATTATTCCCCAGGCTCTGAAGCCCAGATCAAGAGCTCACATGTGGCACAACTAAAGTGGGATGTGACTACACTGCCATGCCCCTCTGGATCCACACATTTAACACCCCAGCTATGGATGGCCAAACTAAGGAATTTTTCCCAGTACAGATTCATTCACTTACACTTTTCTCTCTTTTGTTCCCATGCTCTAGTTACATGAACAATTGTATTGTTTTTGGTGTTAACAAAAGCGTATTATAGAATATTGCCTTAGTCCACATGATGCAGTCATTTGTTGTATTGTTATATAGACAAATGAATGGTCACCATTTTTCTGCAATGCGGATATTTCACTACATGAGAAAACTAAAAGTTGGCTTTCAGGATTTCTACAGGAAAACCTTGCAATTTGTATTGGATGCAAATAGTTCCCTAGACTGTTAATGCCTCTATACAGAATTCTTGCAAATATTCTGAAAAAAATCCATCTCTTCTAACTCTCCCTACCAGTCTCTCGTGCGTCAGGCACCACTAGAATATTATTGTCTTTATAATAAATTATGCAATTTCTTGAATTCCATAAAGTTGTATACAGATGCATTTCACATTGGCCTTCATGTCTGTGCCTTTGTGGTCCTTCTCAGAGATTAAAATTCAAGTTTAGCCAAAAAAATCCACATAACTATTTAATCAAATGATGTGAAAGAGTAAGCAAATGTATGAAAGGGTGTTCTAAAAGCCCTCTTACAATAGGATCATTCATTCTTAGTTTCCCAACAGAGCAGTGAATACTCTGGCTTGAGTTCCACCATTTCAGGGTCAAGAGCCATGTGTAGATGAAACTAGGGGCGTGTGTTCACGACACTTCAAAGCAGGCTAAATGCTTTTGTACCGCTTTAATGGTGTGGGTGTTTGCACGCCTCGGTGGCGTATTGGCATTATTTCCAGACGCTGTAGGAAATTTGGTGGTGTAATGCGCCTTAAATGACTTGGGGCGCAGCAAACTAAACCTCCTTTGAGGAGTTTTGATTTGTTGCCCCTACAGCCATGGAGTGAAGGGGCTCTCCAGGAAGCCCTGCAAACAGCTTGGCAGCAGCCCGGGAAAGCAAGCTCCATCCAAGAATATTGGTGAACCTTAACTCCCCCCCCCGGAACCTGCCTGAGCATCGCAGCAGCCCGGTGCTTCCTTCTGTGGCTGCAGTGCCCCCTGGGACTGCCTGAGTCGGGTGCCTGCAGGCGAGTACCACTTGGGGTGAGCTGCTATGGAGGGAAGCCCCAGCCCCCCGCCCTGCCGCAGCCCAGTGACCACTCTGCCCACTGGCAGCTCGCCCTCCCCTCCCCACTGGAGAGGCAGGTAAGTCAGCATGGTGTGTGCACACATGGGGCTTTACTTCACCCTAAATTGAAGTGGTGGGTATAAAACCCACCTGAGGGTCTACACACACCCGAGGACCACCTGCTTATGTCACAGCTTGTATAGCAACGCTCTGTTGTATAATATCTGTTCATTTCATCAAGGAATGGTAACTAATCCCTAGTTTACTTTTAGTGAACTCATATTAGACCTTGATTCTTTCCTCTCGAAGGCACTGGGCATGTGTGCACATGTAATTATGGTGCATGAATAAACTGCGGAGCTTATTGCTCTGCAGTTTATCATTCCTGGGCACAATGTTTGAACATGTGCCCAGGAGCAATAAGCTCCATAGTTTATTCATGTACAGCATGTTAATCTGGGGCAGAGCAGCCCTGACTGGCAGGGAGCCCTGGGGGTTAGTCTGCCAGCCTGGAGCTGCTCCCCCTGGTTCAACGTGTGGCCCGGGGGAGGGGGCTGGCTGTGACACAAGAGTGCTTCAGTACAGGACTAGCTAGCAGGCAGTCCCTGCACTGAAGCACCCTCATGCCCCAGCCAGCCCCTCCAGAGTCTACATGGGTGCCGCTGTGGAGTTTTTTACTCTGAAGCAGATTACTACTTGTAAATATACAAGTACTATCCTGCTGTGGAGTAAATTACTTTACTCCAGCCTAACAGGGGTGCATGTGTAGATGCTGAGATGTTTAATGTGCAGCTAATGAGTCAATTGTGTGGTAAAAGTCTCATGCAGTTGTGCCCACTGTGGATTTTTTTTTCATTCTATTTTGTATACAGTTTTGTATTCCCTTTCTCATCTAGGTGTCATCTGTTGTTTCTGTATACTTCTTCTCTGTCCAGAAATTCTCCCAGCATGCTCAACAGCATGCAGGATGAATCAGCTCCTACCCAGATGTAGCTGCTGATGAGGTACCTTACATCAAAACAAACCTAATAAAAGAAGGAATTTCAGTGCTAGCTGTAAAGTCCATTGTTTCTGCCTACAAGCAAATTCCAAGATTTAGCATATTGCTATTGGCAGTCCTTGCAGCTAGCCATTCCAAGCTATTCCTGCCTGTTTACTTCCTTTCTTGTTCTGTTGACTGTCAAGCCCATACTTAATACATCTTTCATTTGGATTGTGTACAGAAAACAATAAACCAGCTCTGCACATAAAATGGAGATGTATTCAGGCTGTTGCCTAACTTTTTCCTCCTTTTTATGCTGTTTTCCATACCCACCATTTTCTCTCTGATGTTGGTCTCGTCTAAGAATGCCAGCTTATTTAACCCCTACTTGCACCAACAGCTGGGAATCCTCGTAGTGAAACAGGTGACAGGGAACTCGTGTACAACAATATACCTACCTTTTAGTGTATCGATGTCATAGAAAGCAGCAGCAAATCTAGTGGAGCGATGCGATGCAGATCGGGAATCAAAATTGGCCAGGCTTTTGAGTTTTAGCCTGCATTTCCACAGCTTCCAGTCTTCTGAATGAGTGATTCGAAGCAGCTCTTCTAGACTGGCTGCTTTCCTGATCTGCTGTTCTGATCGTTCTAATGCTGACAGGGATGTCCTCTAAAATGAAGAAAGGAACATCAGAAGGGCAGCGTACTTGAAGTGTACATAGAATGCTGTCTAGAGGAAACCCAGAAAAAAGCACACTCCTCAGAACACCATGGCACACCTGGGGATGCACGTACAAGACTATGTGGGTGTCTCCCTATTTATCTGACTGTGCCAGAAACTCAGCTTCATTTCCAGTCTTTATGACCATGTGAACTGGAGAGAAGACAAGGAGAAAGTCAATTCATGTAGCTGTCCTCCTCCACAATGGTCAGAAAAGTTGGTTGGACAGAGGGAAGTCCACATTGTATGCTTTAAGACCTTGTTACCCTTGCTGATAAGGAGCTCCAGCAGACATGGTACCTTCCTGAGGGTCTCCAAAGCTTTCTGGAGACCCTGTTAGAGTCTTATAACCTACCGTGCCCAGTTTTGTAGTCTGATATCAGTGCTAAAATTAATAAAAACCACTCTTTGGGGACAGGGCAGGGAGTTGTTCTTGGACCCTATGTTGAAATGTAAGGTCCTTCTGATTCAGCCTGACATAAAACACAAAGTTATTTCTATTAATTCATCAGATTAGTGGATGCTCTGAATATGTAAATTAGTGGATTAGTGGATTATCTCTGAATTATGTAAATTGTTACCTCTGTAATGGGTGTATGTATTGAGCTGGGAGGGTTGTCTTGGTTATACTTTTTGTCGCATGATGAAGAGTTGCCCCCTATGGGCTGTTATCCCATGAATTCTCTTAAGTAAAACACCAGTCCTTATGAACAAGACAACACTAAGATGACCTCAGGTTGCCACTACATACGAGTTTGGTGATTTAGTAGAATGATTTTGTGATCTGAACTAGTACTAAGCCAATGCTCCACACAGCATGCTGAAGAAGGAGCAGTCTTTTGGATCAGATGTGAAACCATGGTACTGATCACATGTTATTCATTATTAAAACATCTGTGGTATTTATTTTGCAATAGTGCAGATGTTAGCCTGGATATTCTGGCCAAGTTCATTTTTCAGTAATTACCTTCAACTGACCTAAAATTCCCTGTGTAGTTCATTTGAAATAAGTTATTCACTCCTTCCCTAATCCCATATGCAATGTTGCTCTGTGCTCTGGCCAACTGTCATGTTTAACCATAGAGATAGCCATATTTCTCTAGTGAATGAAGTGATTTCCTATTAATTCATATTAAGTGAATCCTGGAAAGTGTTTTTCAAAGCTTCTAGGCAGAAAGTTTAATATAAATGTGAATCATTCTTACCTATCCTGAATTGCAATGAAGCTCTACAAAACACTCCCATTGAAAGATTTGCTGATGTAGGAAATCTGAAAGAAGACCTGAGCAAATGATTGGTAATGCATATTTAATTCCAAGAAATTGACTTATTTTTGATTCACAAATTGTCTAACTCTACCCAATAGATTCTAAGAGCATTGGACCAATTATAGAGCAGTTAAAGGATATGTAGCTTGTGTGTACTAAATCTAAATAGCATGGTAAATCCAACTAGACACAACTGCAATGCTTTTTATTATAGCAAGACATTCCAACTCAGTGAATGGTGTCTGGGACTTTAAATTCATATGGAAATTAAAGAGAACCGCTAAAATGAGGCTAGGACATTCTGCCAATTAGAAGGCATATCCCTGTACTTTGTATGAGGGTCACTGATTTGAGGTTTTTCTTTTTGTCTTTGTCAAACTGTATACCAAAGGATTTCCTAAAAATTGTTGCACCTACCAGAATGGCTTATGTCACAAAGATCAAAGAACATAGAAAAACACGACTGTATCTTTCTGATCACTATGTATTTATGGCCTTTTCTATCTTAGAAGGTTGTACCACTTGGACTAAGGCCATATAGTTAAAGCCCCCAAGTGTGGATACCATTAAACAGCATAAGGTTATTTGATACCAACTTCATTATTCCCATGCAAGAAGGGAAATAAGCTATATCTGTAAAGAAGATCTTTGCTTCAGTACACCTGCAACTACATCATGTGTTTTTCTCAGGTAGAGCATAAGTTCAGAGAAATGGTAAGAACAACATTGTCACTCTGGGTCTGGGCCAGAAAAACTCCACGAGATTATGTCAAATGTTAAGAGAAAAATGCCATAAAGGAATCAGGGAGCCAAAGATAAGGCTGTGCAGGAGCCTGAAGCAAAGTTAGGTAAACACCAGGACAGGAGCTGGAAGTATGGCTAGACCTTGGCAGTGCCACTCAAGGTCTGAGAAAGACCTATTGAGCCAGCAGTCAGCTTAACCTGTTCATGACTGGCTTTAAGAAATAAGTATGCTTCAACTGCTGCAGGATTTCTGTGGAGCATGGCCTAACCTCATTAGTTTATCCTGAGAAGATGGTTATAATCACAGATTCACATCAGATTCATATACTTCTGTGTGTTAGGAGTCCTTTCTAGTGCACCGGTGCTTCATAGTAGCTCTAGAGCCCACGAAACGAGAAGATCCCATGCATATCTGGTGGTGTCATAAGTCTAACTTAATGTCATATGCAGCCAGCATAAGCATCATGACCTGAGAAGCCTGAAACTTCATGATCCCCCTGATGGTATGAGAGTCCTTTGGAGAAATTGCCTGCTAACTTATCAGGTGATTACCAAAATATTTGTATCAGCAAAAAAAATAACACTCTTAATCCATTCTTCTGTAATGTTATACACAAACCTTCGTTTCCCATTACTGTTAGAGCTGCCCAAATATCTAGAGTTTTCTAGGTCTCTCCCCCCTTTTTCATTCACGATAATTTAGAAGTATGAGCCAGTAGTAATTAAGCAATCAATATTTGTTAGCTGAAATCTTTTTGTAGTTATCAGAAGAAAATGAAGCACAACCTCTGCCCTTATTAACTGAACCACGGTGAACCAAATTGGCTACATCCTTTGGAGTTAAATTATGCCAGATGAGGCAGCACCAACTCTATTCCCTGTTGGCTGGATCATGTAAGCTTGTAGTGCAGCTGCTGTCCCCTCCTTTCTTCTCTCTCAGTGTGAGAACTGAGCTAGCTGCATATCTGCACATTGATGGAAGAGTTCTGGTTTTTCTCATATATTTGATTCACTAGAGCATTGATGGGCCAACTTTTGTGGGAGGTGGGCCACAGATTAGCCCTGCATCCTCTCCAGGTGACACTCCGAGCTTCTGCTCTTGCTTGATCTACTGCTCTGCTTTCAGTTCCCTGATTTATGTTGTCTGCCTGATGACCTACTGAAATTTATGCTTTCTTCCCTATGCTCCCTGCCTGATTTATTTCTTTGCTTTCTGCTTCCTGCTCTATTTGCCATTATGCTGCCCGACCCCTCCCTGATCTGCCATGTGTCACACACAGAGGCTGCCTGTACCACTTAGGACACCTGTCCTGCAGGTTGGTCACTTCTGCTCTAGAGAGTGCCATTTTCTTCTCCCCTGCAATCCCCATCATGATCCATTCTCTCCTGAGGCATTTCGCTTCAAAGGCAACAGCATCTTGCAGGTATATAAACCTGAGCCTAGTCACAGTTTGTACCTGATGGATGGTACACAAAAGCTAAGGGAATCAGAATGATTTGAACGTTGCCTTCATGCCATTTTGACTTTCATAACCATTTCCACTCAATACTGACATACCTCTTCAGAGGCCCCATATAATCCCACAGCTCTCCTAGTTGACTGGGGTTCTCTCCCGACTGTCTTATATTCTGCAAAACACTCACACAGATAGATACTTTTGGCCACACAATTAAGCCCCTCCCAGTTTAGAAAAACTTTGAAGCAAATGCTTAACTTCAACAGCCTTAAATATTTCTTTTGACTTCATGCAAATTTCTCATATGTATTTCTTTAAATATGTGTGATTAACGCCTTGCCAGATCACAGACAGAGCGCTGAGCACCCTGTAGTCCATCACTTCTCTAGCTGAGGTGCAGATGGAACTAGTCCTTTCAAAGTCATCATACTAACAGCTAAATTTCAGTGCCAGGAACAAGACAGATTTCAATAACTGGGAGCCCTCCATTTCACAGGAAACAGCAAAAATGCACCAGTCAACACTGAAAATTGGTCAGGTTTTCTGAGATAGGATCTCTACACTGTCAGACTACTGGAATGAGAGTCAGAAAAGCTGGTATACTCATTACAGCATGCAGGACATCTTAATTTACTTTCAGGGATACTGTCATATTTTTTGTTTCATATTCCCCATAAGACCCCATGGCACGTAAAACAATAACAATAATGCACCCATCAGCAAGCCCTGCCTTGAAACAGCTCAGGGGAAAAAACCCTTTAAAAAGTGTTGAATTATGGAAAGCATCCTACAGAACTTACTATTTGCCTTATCCCTCCTGAATTGCAATCTGCATGGGTGGGGAGTTAAATTAAAATGTAATAGGAAGGGACCTTTCACAGCACAGTTAAAGAAGAGGGGGAGAGGTGTGAGGGTTCTGATCCTACATTAAAGCCACGGGAGGCCTGCCATTGTCTTCAACGAATGGGTGAAGCCCAAAAGGGGTAGCTCCTCTGTGCTTTGACAAAGGAAGGGAGTGGCATTTCCTCTGTTTTCTCTGCATAGTGGGCAGTGGTGACATGTACGGAGTGCACATGCACCCCTGAGAGCCCTGGTGCAGCCCCTTACAGCAGTATTCCCTGCGTAGGAGGTGGGCAGGTGGGGGCATGTGGGAATGCTGGTGCTCCCCTGAGAGTGTCAGCCATGGAGTGGTGGTGCCAAGAGGAGTGCCACTGGCATTTCCAGGAGCATCCCTGGCTCTTCCAGGTGTGCCACTGACACTTCCGGGCAGCATTCCCTCTTACAGCCAGCTTAGAAAGAACACTACTTCTGGGTCGGTGCAACCAGCCATGGGGAGAACCCCCACCGGTCGCTGACTGGCCGGGGTGGGGGGGGGCAAGTGCCCCCCCTGACTCAGGAGGCACCAGTCGCCCATCATAGCAGGCACTGCCAACTTTTCATTATCCAATCCCACCCCTTCTACATGCTTTCCATGTTACAGACATTCCTTCCTTTCAATATTCCATATCCTGCTCTGAGCCAAACAAACCCATTCGTGCCTTCCTTGGGCTGAATCTACCCTGAAACCATCTCCATTTTGCTCCTTCCATCAAACATTGCTCTGATCCTCACTTTCTTTTTTCTCTTTCTCTTTCATTCCTTCCACCAGAACTCTACCTTAGGAAGTAAATCTTGTGCAAGTCTCCCTGGATCCATCTGTGACTCAGTAGTTCATTCTTCAGTGGTTTGGTCAAGCAGGAAGATTATTGTGATGAGGGATATTTCACTCATATTCTCATTTTCCTTAAGCTTGATCCAAGAGCATGTGGAAACATCTGTTACTTCTTTTGTTGTTGAGAGAAGTAGTTGGCCATATTAATTTGAAGTTCGGCGAAAAGGGGGCAGAGTGGCACCTTGGAGTCTAACTGGTTCAGAGAGGCATAAACATTCATGGGTGACAGTATCTGAAGAATTAGGCTTTTGCCTATGAAAGCCTATACACCTCTATGAATCAGACTCTAAGATGCTCTGCCTTTTCTTTGTCGCTCTTACTGGTATTGTTATTTATCTGAATTATGGTCAGCACCAACTTGTAGACAAAGGCCCCATCATGCTAGGTATCATCCACACAGATAACAAATTACTGATCCATCTCCTAGAAAGCTCACAATTTACAGTACATTTTGAGAGTGCCATATCACACCGGCCAGGGCAGACTAATGCACGTAGTCCCAAAGTAAACAAAATCATTTTTCAAATAGTTTCATTGTGACTCTGACAAATGTGACATCTTTCAGATATCCAACCCACATCCTACCAATGACAAAGCACATATGCTGGGGACTGCAGTAGAAGGTTTTATTGCAAAATATCGGTAACAAATATCAAAGAAAATCAGTCACAAATTCTTATGTTTACATAACTCATTTGAAGCCCTTGGGTTTGCTGCTATTTTTAATATTATTTTTCTAACTATACGAATGAACACCATGCCAGGAGGTATTCATTATATTTGTACTTAAATCAAGTCATATGTTTTTCCATACCACTGACCTCCCATATTTTCCAAAGCTGTTCTTCTGTTAGAAGAAGAAAATCTGTTTTCCTGCACTTAGCTAAGAACAACCTTGTTGCCATCAGAAAATGATACCTCAGGTCAACTTTGTGATTTTTGGATAATTATAACTTGTGTGCTTCCAAAAGAAACCACAAAGGGCTATCTTCTCTCTAATGAGTTAGATGCCAGAAAAGCCCCTAAAGTAGTTAACATTGGAAAGGTGAAAAAAGGGATAGTGTCCTTGGGGGCCTTTCCCACTCACTCTCTAAACATAAAACCAGGTCCTCGGCTGATGTAAATCAGGCACTGAATTCAGTCACCAGCCGAGGATTTGGCTCAAATTGCATTCTCTCCCTTCTCTCTCTCCAAACTCAGCCCCTCCCTGAGATTTGTCATTATTGACAAACCAAATTAGAGGACATACATTCAAAATGTACCCCAAGTTTGACAACTCCTAAGGTTCCTGCCTTGGAATGAACATTCACCTTATTTTTTTCATATAGATATCTGCATTGGTGAGTTAGCAGAGCCCTCTTAATGGTTTCCCAGCAGTATCAGCCCCAGCTGATAGGGTGAAGCAGACTAATCATCTGTCAGCCTGTCACAAAATTAATCTTCACAAGGGCTGCCATAAAATTAATCTTCTTTTAAGAAAATGCATCAGTTGTGAAACGTATCTAATGGAGCATTACAGACCATATTTGATCGAAAATAAAGCTGTAGTGTAATTAATCTCATGATGGGCTGATTTGTACACTTCAATCTGTATTTAGTTCAAGAAAGGCCTCATAATATGCATACTGTGATTAAGTCACTTTCCTCACTTCCTACCCTCAGCATCTTCAGGCCACACTTAACATCAGTGGGCATCAAGCTAAACCTGTGGTATAAGTACTTTTATGACTGGGAATTCTTTCCTCAATCAGGGACATACATGCTATTTTTATGAGTGATATGTGAATAGCTATAAATGGCTTTGACATTAATGCTACATTTCCGAGTAAGAGTTATGTTAATACTTTGGGTTACCAACACTTTAAAATAAGTTTGAAAAATGTTCTTTTAAAATTTAACAGCTTACCATGGGTATTTGGACATTTTCAAATGGTACATTTGATACTTGAAGATGCAAAAGGAACAACAAGGATTTGCATATAAATTTCTTCCTCTGTATGTTGAGTGGCTGTAGTGTTAAATTCATGAGAAATCACATGGAAATAGCTGAGATGATATGGACGGGACTTTTTGTCATGAGTTACCAGCCTCATAGCTTCTACTGTTTCTTGAATGTTATTGTCAGAATTATGCCTTATTCAGACTTTAAAATAACTTCTGTATGATTCACCACAACACTGAAATAGCTTATAACTTTGGTGCTGTTATTCTTGAAAATAATCTAATTTACTTCTCATATAAATGTCCACCCAGATTGTATAGGGCATCAGTTGCACTGAATTTAAGGACAACATCAGGAAGAAGGCAGACCTTAGAGGTGAGCACAAAAACCTGCACAGAATGTGGAGCTTAGGTTCCAGTGGACACGTATTAGTGATGACTGGTGTGTGAGGCTCTGTGAAGCAACATGAAGTCATCTCATCAATATTTATCATTATTATTATTGCTATTAATACTGCTCCATCTAGGAGCCCTAGAACTAAAGTCCAGGATGCATGTGTAGACCAGAGAAAGTCCCTGCTCTGATGTTTGGAATCTAAGTCTAAAACACGAGGGAACGTGATGCAGATAGTCAGAGGAGCAATACTGGTTGGCATGACAGGCAGTGGTGTTGGTACACCAGCAGCCTACAATTGTCAAGCTTTATTAAGGCATAATTTGCATGCAGTGCAGTGTCTCGCACATGTGGGATGTTACATAATGGATAGCAATGTCAGGACAGAAATCTTGAGCATCTTGAAATCATCAAGCTTGAAGGATTAAATTATAGACTTATTAACAACCACCTGTAATATCTTATAAAAATCCTGCAGGAGGGTTTAACCTTAGCATGTATATGACAAATTAGGCTCTGAGTAGAATTAGCTATTTGTCAACAATTCTTGCTGAGCAATAATTTTGACTCTGTATCAGATATGAACTCCTGACAGACAGATTTCCACTTCTAGTCCTACCTGTTGTGGAGTAGCTATAAAATTATTATTTGGCATCATTAATAACAGTAGTGCTCAAATCAGGTACTTCGCTAATTATTAATGTTGTGATAGACAGAAACAATTAGGTATTTTAGCTTTTTATTAATATTGTTCTGGGTTTTTTTAGTGCTTTCAGCTAAGTAGTGGGATGTGTCTGAAAGCTGATGGGATGGTTATACATTCTCTTTCCTTAAAGGACAATTATGACCTCTTTATAAGGACCCTTAGCATACCCTCATGAAACTATATTATACCTCATTCTAGTTTTGAAAGTAGTTATTATGCCTCAAATACCTTAGAAGCAAGTTTGGGGTATTCCTTTGCATTAGGACTATATCATTTGAAAGCCTGTATGTCCACCTAGTCTGTCATCATGCTTATAGGGGGAGATTATTGCCTGATCCAGCATTGCGGCCTTAATAGGAAAAAAGCATTCTTTATTTATGTATTTATTAATTTTAAAAAATTCTATCTCCTTCTTTTGTAAAGATAGCTTTGAAAATGTAATGCTATTGTGCACAAATGGAGATGGCTAGGATTGAAAGGCATATATTGCTAGGCTTGAATTCTGCAGCAGGTTGGAAGTGACCTAAAGATATCTTCTTTAGGTCATAGATTTCATAGACATTAGGGCTGGAAGGGACCTCAGAAGATCATCAAGTCCAGCATTATACTCTGTTTCTCAGCTAAATTAGTCAATGAAGTTTGAAGTGCATTAAAGGATCTCCAGCTGGTCCTGTATATAGTGATGTGAAAATTGTAAACAGAAACTGATTTCACTGGGTGGTTGGAAGTTTGGGCCAAAGTAGCAGTTGCTTCAAAACCCACCCCAAAATGTTGGGGATGACTTTGCCTATTAAAGTTTTCAGCCCTCTCTGAAAGTAGCCATTCCTGCAATCACTTCAGCAGTTAAGAAAGAAGGAACTTCTGACATCGCCCATAAGTACCTGTATGTATGCATATGCATACGTGTTTTTTTCTGCAATTCCCTGCCAGCTACTTCAGAAATGTATGAAGAGGATACATGGCCACAGTGTTCTTATATGAATTCGGAGTGCTGCCACCCATGGCTGTCCTCATTAGTTTCTACCTATTCAGCTCTGTCCCAGTATCTGAAGAGTTGGTACAGGGAAGGACCAGCTTTCCCATGTATCAAGTTTTGAGGAGACTTTTTACAGTCAGTGGCAACATCCCTACCTCAATAAGTAAAGAGTATATATTTCCATAAATATATACCCTAACACCAGAAGAGACCTGCTATCCACTCATCAAATCACCCCACAGCCAGGAACTTCAGGACAACCTCTCCATCACAGCTGCTGAGAAAAAATGTGGAAGAACAACCTATCTGCTGCCACTACTGCAAGGAAGGTTATATATTGTGAAGCCCTCAGCCAGAGAGTAGGAACAGAAGAACTGATTGATCAATCTACAAGGTGTAGCTTATGTAATTATTAGATTTTTTTTTTTTAGTGGATTTTTTTGAGGAGAGTGAGGGGGGAAACGAGTAAAAGCAATAAAAGTAATAATTTTCAGATTTAGAGAGACCAGAATTTCTGTTTGGGGGTTACATCTTTTCTCACATATAACCCACCCTGGAATATAATACACACCTTGTTTTTGAAGGGCAAAATGAAGAAACAAGATTTTCCTTTTAGTAGGTAACTGAGTAGTAGCATCAGTGAGGGAGCAGAGTCTACTTATTTTGTTCTATTCCCTATGAGTCATGTGCAGATTTTACTTTAACTTTTTCCTCTAACTGGCAGAAATGGTTCTTATCATATTTCTCATATATAAAAGGCACTACAATTTCCAGCAGATGGTTTTTTGTTTTGTTTTGTTTTGTTTTGTTTTGTTTTGTTTTGTTGGGGGTTGTTGCTTGAATGACAATATAGCATATTACTCTGGGAATGTCAACCATATATATCACCACTGGAACATTTTAACAAGTCCCCTGGTAAAATTTTGGCAGCATATCACTGGACCAATACCTAAAGATATCACCTTAATGCTCCAACTGTGTGATGTTTAGCATGGGGGAGAAGTTACTTCCTAACTTGCACAGACTACCACTTCCACTCTAGTGAAAGAGCTTTATTATCTTAATTATCTGAACAGTCATAGCCACACAATAGTCTTAAAATGGTCACTGGTTTAGCTGACAGTGATGTGATTTTGTTGTTAGATTGTATTCGGGGATCTTAAAATCTAGCTTTTATACATTTGATTGGCCTGCTCAACTGAAATTACATCTTTTGTAATGCTATAGCAAATGCAAACTAGACTCCTTACATTTAGCAGCCTAAATATTGTC
The DNA here is from genome assembly GCF_001723895.1 of Crocodylus porosus. Taxonomy (NCBI): domain Eukaryota; kingdom Metazoa; phylum Chordata; order Crocodylia; family Crocodylidae; genus Crocodylus; species Crocodylus porosus. The sequence goes on along the minus strand of NW_017728906.1, from coordinate 65,391,935 downwards.
GAAGTTCAGAGAGACAAGGTAGTACATTTTGGTTCCCACCTCAAGACTTTGATTACTTTAACACAGCTTTACATTTCCCTGGGAGGTTTATTTAAGCAACCTCAGCAGAGATGACTGTCTAGGAGGAGCTTGTGTCTGGAGGTACAGTCAGAGACCATTAATTCTACCCCTGCTGGTTAATTGTTAGGAAATTTCTTATGCTTCAGTCCTTGTTAGTATACATTTTCAATGCTGAAAACATGCATGTAATACACACTAAGGGTGTGTGTAGACAAAATGATGTTTCCTGTTTACACCAATGCAACTACATTTGTGTTTGCATGATCTGGGATTTCCTGCCCCTCTGAAAGTCCATTTAGCTCCTTAAACCAACACTACTTGGAGATGTGTTGTTTTGCGATGCACCCCAGTTATGCCACCCCAGCTATGGATTTATTTCCTCCAAACAGCCAGATTCCAAAAACTTCTAATTAATCCCCTTCACCATGAGGTGGCGCTGTGTTCAGGCCTTTAGCCAGTAGGTGGCTGTGTGTTTGGGGTTTTTTAACCTCCCTCACTCCTCACCTCCCCCTCCTCCCTCACAGCATGCAGTGGCAACAGGTAACCAGCCACAAAGCAGGTCTGCATATTATTATTTTTATTTTAACAAAAAGAAATGGGGGAAGAAAGCAACATTCCCCTCTTAATTTACTACTCCCTCTTAATTCTACTGGCCCCCCGGCCTCTTACCCCGCCGGTGTACCCTCCACCTGTGCCCCCACCCATGTAGCTCCCCCACTGCAGTGGGCATAGCTCTGGAAGACAGCTCCAGCAGCATTACTGTAGTGGTAAGTTTTTGCAAGTAGTTTGAAACTTTGAGTGGCTACATGACTTTCTTCAATGTTGCAAATCTTCCAAACTTCATCTCATTCCATTTCAGAACCATGACCATTAATCCAGGGTATGTAGCATCCCAGGACAGGTCAGTGGGACATATTGCCTAAATTATATTTAGGTAGTATGTCCCTCTGACCTTGGGAAGGGGAGGTGGGGAGGGCAGAAGTCCATTTTTTCGACTGTGCTCCAAACTCCCCTCCTCTTCCTCTTTCCACCTCCCTGAAGAAAACTTTCATGGGCTGAACTCACCAGAGACAACCAGTAAAATTCAAAAATGAAGATTTGTAGAAGAGTGAAAAACACATATTGCAGATTTGCAGTTGTTATTTATTTTTTATATTTTGTATATATTTTATATTGTAAAGGTGCTGTGGAGGAAGTTTCCCCCTTTTATGTAATACTTTCTGTTATCCTGATTTATTTAAAATTTTTGTTAATTAATTATCATTTATTACTTATTAAATTCTTTTTTAATTATCTCTTTTTCTTTCTTTCTTCACAAAAGAAGAAAATGTACCACACCCCCCCTTTTTAATAAAGTGTTTTATTTTTGCTCTCTATATATGTCATGTGTTCTTTGATAAGCAGAATTGGTATGCATGGCCAATCCTGGGGTGGGTGGGGTGGTTTTCAGAGACCATGTCACCTCAGCATGGGGATACTTTGCTTGAGGGGTTTTATGGAGTCATGGCCTTACTGGAAAGAGTTGTAAAAAGTTGCAGGGTGGACTGTCATCAGAGATAGGTCAAATGCATTTGGCATGAATAAACCCACAAGTTCAGAATAAGAAAGTAAAAACAACAGAAATTCACTTGATTTTGATGAAAAGCCATAAATCAGCCTAGGTTCATTATTTCTTTTTATGTCTGCTGCAGTAATGGCCTACTACTACTTTATCCAAAAGGTTGATTACAAATACCTCCCATATGGCTATTAGTAACTTTTGCACTGGGTAATTTTTACATTGAAAGGGGAACAGTGAATGTGCACCTGCAAAAATAAGTGAACAAGGGCTTAAGGAGTTATTTTTTTCACTCATTAAGGCAACACAACTTTGTCTTAACCATGCTTGCTTGCGAGGTTCATGAATGAGAATGATGCTCCCAGTAAACTTGTAAGGGTTTGGAGTCAGCAGCAGAAGCATTCCTGACAGTTCGAAGCTGGATCTATTGGTTTGGTTTGGTTTTCTTACAGAACTGCAGTGCCAGCCAAGGAAATACAAACCATATCTTACTCTGGAGGCTAATCAAGAATACTGCACTCCTACAGCAAAGATGAGATTAGCAAGTAGGGGCATGATGCAGCACTGCATTCCTGATCCAAGTAGTGTGTTGCATAGAAGGCACATCCAGATTCCTGAAGAGAGCATGTTGTGCATTTTTTCAGCAAAATAGAAAATAGAGTTTTGATGCAAGATTTGTCAAACCTGAACTGTTTCGTGGGAACCCTCCTTGCATGTAATGTCAAAGCACAGCTGGGGTTTTGGGGCGGACATGCCTCTAAGAGCACAGATTTCCAGGGTCTGTTGGTTGACCTGGGCCATAAAACCTACTTCCTGCCAGTGGTCAAAAGTCCTTTGGACTGCCTACTTGTACTGGGAGCTAGCTGGCCTGGGAAGCTAAGAAGCCCTAGTGTTTCCTGTCCTAACAGTCTGCCTGACAGACTGTCCTGGGGCATCTGAAGTTCCTGAATGAAATTTGCATTTTTAACAACCTAACAGAAACAATATAACTGACAAGAAGGTCAGTTAGACTCTGCTGCTTTTGGCATTTTAGGAAACAAATTTCCTGGAAATACCATATGTTGGCATTTCTGAATGTGTTTTTTTTCCTAGATTTCTGGTTCATTGAAAAAGTAAGTATTTCTGCAAATCCCCTGTATTTTCATGTGATGCTATAATATTTTCTGTTCAGGATAACATTAAACTTGATATGTTACAACATTTTGCTATCCTCATTAACAAAAAATTGCATGACAGGAAGAATTCGGTGCTAGTCTATAGCTGTGACAGGACATGCATGTCAGGAAGTATTGTAGCATATGTGTATATAATAATGTTTCCAGGGTGGTGACACTTTCTTTTGATAATTGTCCATCCGTTGAAAGGCACTGACATTTGGAAAACAACTGGGGAATGTCCCAAGAATGGAAGGGCAAGTTAGAGGACACAAATATGCAATATGTGTTGCAAATATTCTTTTAATACAATAAAGATTTCTTTGTTTGGCGGTTTTGCCAGAATATGGCTCTGACCTGTGGAGCTTTAATAAATGGCTTGGAACTGTAACTAGCCAATCAAAAGCAGGATTTCAAAATGTCACTTTATAATGCAAAGCTGCTGCCAATGCTGACTGAACTTATGTTACCCCAGTCACATGCACACACTTTCCTGGAATTATGATTTTTCTTAAGTAATACTTCCCTAGCAGTTCAATAAAGTATCCTAAGAAGAAGGCCTATGAGTCATGCTTTCAATAAAAATGGAAAATGTTCATGTATACATCTCTCATTACTGGCAGTGCCGTAAACAGGACAGCAGCATGATACAACTTTCTTGTGCTTGAATATGAGTCAAATTAAACATTCACATTGCATGCAAACAGTACCATTGTAGCCACTGGTGATTGACACCCAGAATGAAACCTAGTATATTTCAAATCTGTAGCTATAAAGACAGATATGGCTTAAATAAAACACCATCTTCCATTTCTAAATCTCAATGTGATGTCTGTACGTACTGCGAACAGTATCCAGTCAACAGCCTTGTGACCTACTGTATACCTGATGTAGCTCTGCTTAGATCTCAAGGTCCCTAGATGGTGCTGTATCACTAGCTGTGAAAGGGAAGTCTAAAACTAGAGATCTTAATGTGAGGGCAGCAACATACACAAGTATAGATGTATTTTCAGGAAACTCAATGCACTTAACATCAACAAACTAGTAGACCATGTTTGTTTGCTCTGCTACTGATTGACACAGAAAACCACTAAATATCTATGTTGCATAATTATCATGAAAGACTAAATTCAGCCTAGCCCTACAGAGATGCATGGTGCACCAGGAGGCACTGGTGGGTTGTGGGGGAGGTAGGTGGGAGCAGCAGAAAGAGCTTGCTTCTCTCATCACAGTCCAAGCAAGAGCTCGGCAAAAATGCAAACTTTGCATGTAGGGAACACATAGTACCCCTAAGGGGATGGTGAAAACAGAGCCGTATATACACAAGCCTGCAATGGGACTGGCATGGAGCCAGGGGAACAGAAGATGGTAGTAGCAGGTGTTCTTCCACTCCATGCCAGAGAGTCCTGGACAGTATTCTGCCTCCTTGCAGTGAATGCCCCCACCATGCCCCTGCCCAGAGAAGCAGGGAAACAACACTGCTAATTACTCTGGGCTAAAAAGCAGAAAGTATGGCTAGGTACAGATAGGCAACCAGTTTGAGGTAGAATTGATCTAAGTTCACGGTTTTCAGTAAGTGGTGCAGTTTAGATCAATAGCAAACAGAACACACATTTGCCCTCGGAGGCAAGGAGGCAGACCAGGTTCCACAATTTTTAAACTATTCTAGGTGTGCCAAACTTCTGTTCTGTTGTAAGTATAGACTGGTTTTGTGTGCCAGACCTCTGTTTTGTTATGGGTATAGATTGGTTCATAATCACTTATGCTGGTAAAAGTATAATGATCTGTACCTGGCCTATTTTATTTTAAAACCCCCTTTAAATGGACAGCTTTAATATGTGCACTCGCTGGCCATTTCAAGAGGCTTTACAACATAAATGTAGGACCCGGGCACTTAGCGCAAGCTACACAAAACTGCAGTCAGTGAGGTGGAATCAAGCCACCAAGAAGCAACGCCTGCTGAATTCCAAGTTTGTGGTTTATTTTTATTTCGCTGCGATCACAAACCATCAGAGTATTGATCCATGATGCTCTCCATGCATCTTCCAACCTGACCTAGGGCACCCTGCTGCTCACAACCTCCCTCAAGTTCCAGATGTGGGCTGCTAAATGCAAGATTGATGTCAAAGTTTAATTAGCTGCTGTCTTCATTTCAAACAACTGATTGATAGAATGCATTTCCCAAGTCCTGTCTCTGATTAGTCTAAACTGTGTGTCATATGCTGAGTGGTCTGCCATACATCCAGACAGTACGTTTCCTACCGAGGTTCTGCAAGCATGGGGTAGCAGGAGGGAGGAGTTTTTTCCGCTGTCTCTTATGAACAAGAATTGTACTCTCTGAGGTAACAGTATTACCAATTTCCTCTTCAGTGATAAAGAAAGGTAAAGGACTGATGCAATGAGGGATAGCAATAGAACAAAATTCTTCTTTATTTTTGCTCTGTTGCCTCCAAACTGGTTATAAGGAAAAGCCAGGAACAAACTGGCTTTCAGCATAATGTGCTGGAGGGAAATGGTAAACATGACAGCCCAGGATCACTTTGCAGAAATATTGGGACCTTTTTTATAAACTTGTTGCTCATCATGGATATCAGTGATTTTAGTCACAGTAAATTGACATCAGCCTTAGTATACCAAAGGCAATAAGTATTTCTGAAAACCACTGCTTCACCTTTCTGCATTTCTAATTATTTGCTAACCATGAAAGAAAGCTGGCATATGGAAAACTGAAGCTATGCCTTAAAGAAGGAGGAAAATGATTTTCAGCAGCCTTTAAATTCCCCTTTGTGGTCACAGCATGGCCAACTTCAAAGTTTTGCATTTGACCTTCAAAAGAGAAAGCCAGACCTGATAGAAGATTTGCTGATCTCTCCCTTTTTTAATTGGGCAAAATCTTATGTAAAACATAAGATTAAAGATCAAAGGAGGGGCTGTGATGATACATCTTAGATTTGCAACATCTCATCAGCTGCAGATCAGTTCTGTCAGATGCTACATCTTTGAGCAGGTCAGCCTCAGAATTTAGTTGCCAACCAGCTTTGATTTCTTGCTCTTCAAAGCATAGGTATGGATGGTATATTGTATATTTGTTGTTGTATGTTTTTCTTAAAGAATGCCACTGTAGTCAGGAAGTGACAGAGTATATAACTGGTTCTTAGAAAGGAAGATCAACCATAGAGTCCTTTTGCTTCTACAGGTAAGAAGGCACATTCCAGGCCTGTGCCCATAAGGAGACAATCAAGAGACAATCAGGGGAATGAACAGGCCATTTGCCTGCACCACTTCCACAATGACTAACAGAACAGGCTTGGTGGCTAGTGAGGAACTCACTTCAGGAGTGAAAAATACTAGCTGTGCTCTATAGGAAGTTTCTACCTCTGGCCAACCTAATATGAGAATCCCAAGCAGATGTGTATAAGCAAGTCTGTGGGAGTAAAGCGGGTTTCTAGAGGCTTAACTTTCAGGAAAGGCATTGGGCCAGGGAACAATCAGAGGTGCCTCCTTCCCACATGCAGTTGTTAAGCAAAGATGCAGACAGTTCTAGTACAAAAGTGTTCCTCAGATTTGTCAGGTCAGGTCTGTTAGAGAGAGGAAACTTGTGCAGAAGAGCTTGTAGTTTGTTAGTCTGACAATATGGGCTTCAGTTCTTCCTTTATCCCAATCTTCTCTTTGACCCTTTATTACTAAGATAGGGAGGTGGAAAGGGCAATGGATAATTGAGGCTTAAATCAATGGAGATGGAGAATCTCCACTTCAGTTAAAGAAAAAACTGGTACTTTGGGAAAATAGAACTAGCTGAGAGCCATTCCACTGGCTTTTATTGGCAGAGGGCAATTTGGTTATAATGAATAGAAAGAATAGCTTTTTGTCTTTAATTTTAAAATCCTGGAAAAAGTAGCTTAAATTTGTGAAGTTTGAGAAGAGAAAAAATGTGTGGGGGGAGAGAAAGGAACAGAGACAGTGGAAGTTTGTGGTTGTACCAAGAGAGGATTCCAAAAAAATAAGAGGCCAACAGGACAACATTTCACCAATGGAACATTTTAAAACGTTGCCTCCAAAAAGTTAATTCATAATCTTCAAAGTCGTCACATAGAAAAACTCCATTTCAGAGTTTTTGTGTCAGACTTGCAGACAGTGTCCAAAAATTACATGATGAAACGGAATTCCAAGTCTTCTTCAATACCTATCTTCACATAACTTCAGTTAGAGAGTCACAAATGACACCTGCATGGTCATATTGCCTATCATCAAGGTTGCCCAACATTTGTCCCATCCTAAGACACTGTTTTCAGTTGCTTATAATTTTACCAAACTTGAATCGCTTGGGCTGAAGTTTTTCATACTAGAGGTCTGCCTAAGGCTGATTTTTTCTTTCCTGTTGGAAAATTTCAGGCAAAATGGTCCAACAATTTCTAAGAATGAGGTTAAAGAAATATTTAATTCTTTTGTCTATGCTATAACAGTCTGGCAACATTTCCTTTGAGAAGGCCTAGCTTACCCAGGGTCAAGAGAAACATCTTGGAGTGCACTAGCTAAACTCTGGGGAGTCTGCCTGCACCAAGCATGGTCCAGTCCAGAAGTGAGAGTATCTATCCCTGTAATCGTGGCTCTGGGTGGCTGTGGGCCAGCCACCAGAACTAAAAACAAGGAGTATGTATTTCTTGTGCTGTATCCTACATGCCTGGGCTTAGACAATGTGAAAAGGGTAGCTGCCTGATTTGAAGGTGGACAAGAGCTGGACCTGAGCAAAAAAGAAGCTTGCTGAGGGAAGGAAGAAGTGAGGAGGGGGGTCACATTGGATGAGGAGCCAAGGTCTAGGCAAAAACTGAGACAGACTTGGCAAAGACACTAAAGCAAAGAGCTGAGTGAGCAGGGATGCAGAAAACTTGGAGGAGGAGCCCAGATAGGGAAGCTGAGTCTCTGAGTCAAGAGTAGATAAGGAACAGGGATAATGGAGTCAGCAAGTAGATGTTGAAAGGCATGGGGAATAAATTAGATGAGGAAAAAAATAAGTTACTGGACAGGTAAGGAATGACTGGAGGTGAAGAAAAGATTGGGAAGTATGGAAAAGAGACCAGGGCTGGCTGGGAAAGGACACTGAGAGAATGTGATGAATGCAGATAGTCAGAGGGGCAATACTCGTTGGCATGACAGGCAGTGGTGTTAGTATACCAGCAGCCTACAATTGATAAGCTTCATGAAGGCATTATTTGCATGCAGTGCAGTGTCTTGCACATGTGGGGTATTACATAATGGATAACATCATGAGAGAAATCTTGAGCATCTAGAAAGCATGAAGCTTGAAAGATTAAACTGTAGACTTATTAACAACAACCTGCAGTATCTTATAAAAATCCTGCAGGAGGATTTAGCCTTACTAGGGGTATGAAGGAAACAGGGCTAGGGGAGTGGGACAGGATAAGAGGGGGCAGAGGGGAATGTGCAGAAGAGCCCGAGTCCATTACAGCATGTTCTCCTGAGCCTGGAATGGAGGCCAAGATCCCAGAACCTCACCACTCCTCCATTCTCAGCAAATATCTGTGAAACCTACCAGCAAAATATCTACTCCCACTTAGCACTTGTCCAAAACAACCTGCTGCTCTCAGCTCAATTAGCGGAAGACTCTGTGTATATATATGTGTGTGTGTGTATACATGGTGTGTGTGTGTGGTGGATCTGAATGAAGGCTCTTCTCAAGTGGGTGTCAGTGTGATGTCATTTGATGAAATATCTGTGGGGCAGGGGGAAAGGGGAGGAGCGGTATACAGTTAGCATGGTCAAAACCTAAGAACTTAAACACAAAGACAATAGAGGTGGTGCAATATGTAAATAATTACATATAGAAAACAATGCAAAAGAACATTATCAAGGCTACAAAATCAGGCAGTTTAAAGTCAGAAGATGTGGAAGTTAAGGTTGACCTTCGAACTGCAACCTTAATGTTCCTGAACAGCCTTTTTGTGTAATTATTTATGTATTACGCATGCCTCTATTCTGTAGCTCTTACTGTAGCAAAACTCTCATTGATTTAAAGATATTTAAAAAGATGATGGCATGAAAGGTTAGTACAATGTATGACTACATACTTCTTTGTGCTCTGCAGCTAAAGTAATATAACTGTGCCAAAAGCATAACTAAGCATCCCAGCCAGAGGACAGTATTAACACAGATATGCTGTTTCCAATTCTGGAGCCAGCATGCACATAGATAGCTAGCTTGGGTATCTCTGCAAAGCAATGTTTTGCGCTGTACTGTTAGTTATATACTCAGCCGTCTGGGTTAGCAGACCTGCCACTCAGATGCAGAAGAAATAACTAAGCAACTGAAGAGCACTTTATAAGGGTGTCATAGCTAGATCTTTCACACTGTGATACTATATAACTCTATATCACCTTTCTATTCAGACCACAGCACAGGGTCATGACAAACCCACATATTCACTTCTCTGCTGCATAACAGAAAAGGTGATCTGACCCAAGAGGAGCAACCAGGCAAAAGAATCAAATACCCATGGAGGAGGTCATGATACCATCACTAATAACATTAAAATGAGTGAAATCAGATCATATTGGTAATGCCATAGAGAGGAGCTCCATGAACTTCAGATAATTAGACTAGATTGGACAGACACCCTTTCCCATGGCTTATGGCTGTGAGCCTATAGATTACATGAAACACTATAACATGTGCAAGCATTTTAAGACTTCAAAAACCCAAATGCCCAAATAACACAAATTCTTGCCATATTCAGGAAAATATTAATACATTTCAGGTGCTGATAACTTATCCAAAACTATTTCTCTCTACAAAGGAGAGCAACATTTCAAGTCAGAGCAAGTAGAGGATTTAACTTTTTTGTTTTAGCAAGCAGTGGCGACTTCATGGCAATACAGATTTTTTTTTAGACTGACTTATGCTACATCTTCAATTTAGTTCTGGATAGTAATTGGTATTTTATTATTATACTGCAGTAATACCCTATGGCCAGACTATGACTGTTTGACAGCTCATGCAAATGTCAACTGCTACAGCTGTACTAATGCTGAAAAAAGAGTGTCATCATAGAATGTATAATATACGGAACAAATAATAAGGGTGTCATAGCTATATAAACTATTGCATGCATGTTAGGAAAAGTGGACACTGTTGCAAAATTCAGCTGACATCATCAGTCAACTAATCTAACTAATGGATTACCAATATACTGAATGAAAGCTTCTGTGCTATAGCTGAAGACACGGTTATCATCATAGCCAGTCCCATAGTGGTTTAAAATATAATTAGGAAGTGTTCTTTGATGCACACAAAATTATCTACATGTAGGAAACCAGTGAGACGTCACATGTTAAGGAAAAGAACAGGCTGACTCTAACAGACTTAATTTCTTCCAAGAACAGATTGCTCATGTTTGACATTAAAACACTGTACCACAAGCATGCAGACGGGTTAGTTGTTTGTCATTTTTGAGCACTCATTGTGCACTAATGTTAACTCATCATTCTTGTTGTGGATATCTGCATTTAAATGCACATTACTCAGTGTTACTTCTTGAAAAAAAGCTCAAAAGTGAGCATGTTTTATAGTCTAGCATGTGGTCATTCCTAGCAAAAAGAAGTGAAAACAAGTTTTAACTCATTTTGCTCCATGAAAGAAAAAATAAGCACTTGCTAGCAACTCATGACCACATATTGGATCAAATATGATTTGGATATACTATAAACTAGAAATCTAATTATACAGGTTGTTTTCTAAATAATTTACTGTTTGCAGTATATTTATTTTCCCCAAAAGTCAGATCTAAAAATCCCACTTCCAAAGTGAAACTTCAGCTTGACTGTTGCTATATGAAACCCATTCAAAAGAAAGGTTAATTCCTAGCCTATATGTTTTACTACTGATTACTTCTTCATTTAAAAACCTGGATAAAACCTGGATAAAATTACTGAAAATAATTTTTTTGGCAAATCATTCATGACCAAGTGCTTCAGAAGAAAACTTTCAGTACTTTGTATTTAACTCTCTAAAAAATATACTACTAATAAAAAAACAGAAAGTTGGGGGGGTTTTAATTTACATTTTCTGTCATGCAAACTAGTTTAGATCTCACTTTTTATTTTGTAAAGCTTCTATTAAAGGACTTGTTCAAGGCAGACGATTTAAAAGTGACAAAAAGACAAAACTACAAATCAGTGACTCTGGGCTAAAATATTTAATATGGAATACTGATTCCTCCCTGGTTGCTATGTCAATGCAGTTGAACAGAAATAAAATAAAGCTTAAAAAAGCAAAAAGGTATAATTATGACAACACTTCAGACAATAAAATCCACGTGCTCTCATACAACATGTTCACTATATTAGCCAATTAAAGCCCACCTACCTTCACAGATCCATACTCATAATCAGATCCCTGAAGCAAATGCAGAAGAGATACCATAAAAATATTCACAGTTGCCCACGGTTTGTACATTGTGATGTTTAAGATCCACCAATTACTACGCCGTTGATATCGTACAGCTGGAGGAGTCTGTTTTGAAATGCATTTCTCTATTAATAGTTTTTTAACAAAGCTTCCAGATTTTCTGTTTTCAATCCAAACAACATTTGCAGGGGTGAAGTAAATAACTGTTGTATCATCCAACACAGTTATAATTTACCTAGCTAATATAATTCATAGAGTATTTTTAGATCAATTGAAATAAATTGTTAAAGGTTATTTTAATTATACCTATTCTTACAAGAAATCAGGTACAGGTTCCAGTTAATAAAGTTAATGTATCTTCTACCAGGACCCACAGAAGTATTGAAAATTCACTTATAGTCCAGAAAATTTAAAAATCTGCTTTATTTGTGCTCTGTGTTACAGCAGCCTGTTAAGATGGTAGTATAACGGCCAATGTTTTGAGCTACAGAGAGCTGTAATCCAACTCTGTATTAAAACTTTTTTCACAACCTTCATGGAAGCTTGCAGAAGCATGTGTCTTAAATCTGATACAGACTTTGGCAGAAACACAGTCAAATTTTGGCTCTAACCCCATTCTGTGTCTACCAATAGCATAGCAGTTTTAAACTAACTGATGCAATCTAGACTGCCATTATTTTAAAGAAGATTACCTGAAACATGAAACTTCAGCACACTTTCTTACACAGCACACATATTACAAAGCTAGTCCTTTAAAAAAAAAAGGGGGGGACAACATACCCTCCTGTATATTTTTTGTGACAAGGGATTTGCTGGATGCAGTTTCACAAAGAAAAGTAACTAAACATATTTTAAAGAAACAGGCTTTTTAAAAATAAGTCTATGAAGATGCAGCTATAAAATGAGTAAATGTGTTTTTATTTTGAGCAGAGCAGAAAAATGCTTTTGCATGAAAACAAAAAACAGCTTTAATGCGTTTTTACATCTATGTATGTAAATATAGAGAGTACACCAAAATGCAGATTTAACACTCAGAAGCTTAATTACAGTTACAAAATTTGATATTTATGTATATCAAGTACATATTGCTGATCTGCTCTAGTAAAACTTCATTTAAGAGAGAAGTTTCAGTAAGTCAATCAGACTACTCCTTTTCATAAGGTTGGCATGATCATAGACTACTAATGTTAATATATAACTCAGTCATTCTCTTAACATTGAAGATCACTGGTTTCCAATCTTTGACTTCCATGTGTTAGCTCTCTCAAAGCCATTTTTTGCCTTGCTGTAATCATCAAAGGCTTGTATAATTTCTTCCTGAGTATTCATCACAAAGGGACCTAAAGACAGAATGCAATTTGAGTTCAATATTTTCAGCTGCAGGCTGTTATTTCACAGAGAAATATATGACTTCATATTATTTGTGTTACATTCTTTCCATTATATTATTTTTAATATATTTTATTTCTTTTGCCACCAGTTGTCTGAATGGAATACCCTCCTCCACTCCACCTTGGACTTGCCTCTGTGATTGGCGTCCCCCTTAGCAGTGGCAAGGGAGAGCAGGGAGCTAGCCTTTACAGGCAGGGTTTGCAGTCTTCCCATCTCTAACCATGCTTCCCCCATTCACCTCCCTGCACACTCTTGCAGAGGGATTCACAGAACTGTCAGATGTGGTCTTTTATTTTGCACAAACAGTGCAGTTTTCCACTAAATTATATCAACATATTAACTCTTCATTTTAATTCTTATACTATTTAGTTGTTTAATATAGAGAGATTTTAACCTCAAATGCCTCATTTAATTTTTCTGTTCTCTTTCCAATACAGCTTCCCATCACAAGTGCAGAAGCTGTGATCCTCTTGGCTTTCCTATTCTCCCCACTAAAGATGTGGGCAGAATAGGAAAGCCTGTTTCAGTGCAGTGATTGTTCCCCTCGTCTCAAAAAATAAACCCCCCAATATTGCATTTCATATTGAGCTCAAACTATATATTTTTTTCAGATTATTTCAAAATATTTGGAAAATCCAATCCTCTCATTTTCCAGACATCCTAATAAAATCACCAGGCTGGACTCACAAGGGGACTTGGGATCCATTTACAAAACCACCAAGATGGCATTTGAAAGATGGGTCCATGCCATAGGAGCCAGTGGTTAGGACCCTCCGTGTAGCTCATTTAAGATCCTTTCTGTACCTCAGATTAGAATGGTCTCCTGAGTTACATGAAAGCTACATTCATGTCTACTCTTGCCTCAGTTAGAGCTAGTATTTGAAGCCAAGTCTCCCATGACTCCTGGGCTAGGGAAACTTGGGTGTCATAATCTCATCTATGGCAATTATCCAGTGAATAAACGTAATCAATGAAGCCTAATCACTGGCTACTGAGTCAATCTCTCTAGTCCCATGACTATTTAAAGAGTATTGGGCACATGAACAAGTTACTGCAAGAAAAGCTACAGTAGGTCTGGCAGATGGTATTCCAAGGTAACTGCCTGTGTGCATGCCTCACCCTGCAAGGAATGCCAGGCAATTTACCCCTTAATGAGGGTAGAGTTAGCTACCTCACATGTGCCATAGGAAAAATTCACATTGTGGCTTACCTCACAACAGTTTTTTCTGTTGGCTCATACCCATGGTATTTATACAAAGTAGAACAGCAACAATGGCGGAGTAAGACAGACACTGAGTCCTATGCATGGGTGGTTAAGACACTATCCAGAGAATTGGGATACTGTTGGTGAAGTCCCTACTCTGACTTCAGCGAAAGAAGTTATTCAAACTTAATATCTCACATCCCAAACAATGCTTGAAACCACCAACCTATCAATGAGGCTGGTACTTCTCCCATGTAAGTCCTTTACTGGATCTATACTAAAAAATCATACCTGTTTGTTCTGGAAATTACAACAACTACATCAACATTTCCAAAGTTTATATTTTTTTCTTAATTTTTATTTGGCCAAAACCATTCACAAAATTAACCTAATGAAAACATAGTTTTGGGCCAACCAAAACCACATCTTTCAGTGAAAAACAAAACAAAACAATAAAAACTCAAATTGCATCCAGCTCTATTTCAATACAATTTAGTACAAAAATATGATATCATGTGCCTGGCACAAAATCTAGTACATTTAAAAAATAACATTAAATGTTGCAAGCAAAGAAAATATTAGCCTGTCCCTGAAGGGTGAGACACAAAGTGTGCATCTACATGAGATGCTTAATGCACCGTAAACTAATTCTACTGAGCATTAGCGCATCATGGCTAACACACAGTAGAATTAGTCTACTGCATATTAAGCATCATGAAAAGACCATGCACCAGTGCTACTGCACTGTAGCACCAGCTACTGCACATTTACTTAGTATGTCATATAGAGGTACTACACTTAATGCACAGTAGCAACAGAGCATTAATGCAGGTATTGAAGCGTGCAAAGTATACTAAAGTAAAAAGACAGCCTCCCATTGATTTTAATAGACTCTAAATCAAGCTTTAAGCTTGTAATGAACAAGGACAAAGCAAAGACAGTCAGCTAAAGAAGCACAGAAATTCTGACTTAACTCATTTTCTAGGAAAAAGTTTGTCCATAATGCCTACATCAGTGGGTGCCAGTCCTCTTTTTTTCTCTATTATAGCCCTCATTCAGAACAGATTGGATAATGGGCACCTTACCCTGGGTCCACCTTGCACCTCTCATGGAACAGATCTTCTCCTTTACTGCCCATGTCTAGGGCTACATGCTGTGGCCCCATACAGTTTTAAGATAGAGCTTGGTAAGTTTACATTGTGATTACATGATACAGTTGCCAGAAATAGTATTGGTGGGGACTCAGGGACTGAGAAATCATTCTTCCATTCTAATATCCTATATTCTTATGTAGTACTTGAGCACCCTCCGCAATCACTGAATAATAATAATGAAGTCCTTAATGGCAGCCATCCAGGTCTCTCATTCTATTTTCTCTCCTTCTGAGCATGGGAGTCTTCTCCATGATATATAAGGACCAAGTAGCCAGTCAATATATTAAATTAAATTCAATATAAGTCAATCATTCAATTCAATATAATATTAATATTCAATGTTCAATATAATAAATTCAGCTCAATATCATAAATGGAGATATGGAACAGTAGAAGCTGAAAGAAATGGGGAATAAGTCAGATGAGGAAGGAGGAATGTGATTGGTAAGGGAAGGCTGTATCTGGAGGAAACATTGGGAAGTGTGGAAAAAGGACCAGAACTGATTCATGTGTTCGTGATCTAGTGCCATTAAAGTCAATGGAAAAAATATAAAAATAAATGCTTCTTTACACTGCCTGATGGGAGCAGAATCAGGACCTGGCCTTTAGATAGAGTGACCATATCCCCCGGACAGGCTGGAACAGTCCCGGATTCTGTAGGGTGTCCCTGTGCCCCAGCTGGTTGCTGTAAATTGAAGCAGAAGTCCTGGAGTCTTCTGCTTCAGGCAGTGGCAAAGGCTGCTGCCACCCACTGTGCCTGACCTGGCTCTTGCTGACCAGTGGCCGGTGTGGAGGGTACATAGGGCTGAGCACAGCTCCTCCTGCCTGGGGCAGGGCTTGGTCGGGACAGGGTGGTCGGGGCAGGGCAGGCTGGGGCCAGGGCTCTGTCACCTGTGCGGGGTGAGTTGGGATGGCCATTTGCCTCTGGCAGCATCATGCCTTGCAACTGCGGCTGCTGCTGTTGCCCGGGCTGCGTGTGGTGGCTCCAGGCAGCTACCAGTGGCCAGGCAGAGGGGCCACTCTTAGGCAGGTCCAGCCTCTGCATGTGGGGGATGGAGCCTGGCTGCAGGCCTCCGTACTGTCACTCCCCACCATCAGGTTTCCTGGGAGCTGCAGGTGTGTGTGTGTGTGTGTGTGTGTGTGCGTGCGCGCGTGTGTGTGTGCGCATGCGCGCACGCATGTGTGTAAGATAGTAGATTCCCTTACCCCATCCCAGATTTCCTTAACCATTATATGGTCACACTACCTTTTGGCAGCCAAAGGTGAAACTGGATCTGGGCCATTACTTGTGATACGGGAAGCAATGTGGGGATTGAGGAAGAAGAATAGCCACATCAGCATACTACTTCCCACTGGGCCCACATGGGTGGGAAATAGGCAGGGAGGGACAGATTAAGATTCTGCCCAATGTCTTCCCTTGCTCCTTGCCTCCCAGTAAAATCAGGCAAGCAGAGCAGAGCCTATTCACAAGAGGAAACAATTTGCTCCAGGCCTAGAGAATGCATTGATTAGTTTTTTTGTCCTTGCCTCACTTCCACAGAGCAATGGAAAGAACCATGACTCTGAGATTATATTTCCATTGCAACCAGAGATACAATGACAGCCCAGGTAGAGACATCATCCAGCTATAATATTGCTACTTGAGTTACCACCAGCAGCAAAGACCTGTGGGCTTCAGCACAGGCCAGTCCCCCAAGTAACTACGCAAATATATTTTAATGACCTGAATTAAAATCTCTGCCAATCCAACCGTGCTGCTATGATCACCCAAATTAGCTAGATTAAAACTAACTTGCATATATATGAACATACTGCAATGACACCTCCATATTTCAGTTTACAGCAACCTGGGTCTTTTAAAGGAGCATCACTGGACTGGCCTTATTCTTTGAGATAGGGTGGTATTTTCCCCTACTTTAAAATGCTTCAGACGATGTGGATGGGAAGCACCATAAAAATGAAGTATTTATTTTATATACATGTGCATTTATATATACATATAAAATAAAGGCTTCATTTATCATTATTTATATTAATTAGCATAGTTCTGCTCCCTCAGAAGACTCAGGTTGCAGTTAAACTTCAGTATGAAGGTGTCATTATGGTATGTTTAGGCATTTGCAAATTAGTTTTAATCTAGCTAATTTGGGTGATAATAACAGCCTAGCCAGATTAGCAGATATTTTCATTCAGGTCACTGAAATATACTTGGATAGTTACTTTAGCAGTTCCAAATTCTTTTTTCCACAGTAACCCTACCTCCGGCCAGCTTGCAATATCACACTTCCTGTCCAGCGGCTGTAAGTGACTCTTTGTGGAGCTCCTTAAGTTCTGTGACTCCACTTGGGGTCATAAAGCCTATTTTGGAAGCTGCTAGATCAGAATTTAACTTCAATCACATGATCCCACATATACCATTTTGGCTAGGGAACATCAGAATCACTGATTTTCAATTCTTGTTTTTGTAATGGAGAGGAACACAAGAGTGTCAAAAGGTCATTAGGTAAGTGTGGGGGAAGGTGAGATACATGGAATATACCCTTTTAATTCTTTCTACTAATTTTGAAGACCAAACAAAAATGTCAAGACCGCTTCATTTACTAGAAATTCTTACCATGTTGTACGACAGGCTCCTTAATCGGCTCACCAGCAACCAAGACAAAATGGCTTATTTCAGGATCCTAAATTGATGAATGGAATGCATTAAATAGGAACATAGTTAGAGAATTTCTTGCAGACAAAATAAGGAACAGCTGGAATTTGATACTGGAGGAATTTTCTGTATAATATTAGCTCACTTGTATACTTTAAGACTAAAACCCTTTGAGGTAAGAAAAGAAATTGCCTTTTTTTTTAAGTTAGTTTAAACCCAAGAACAGGTCCAGACCAAGATCTTCATGCACCTGACAAAAAAAAAAGGGTGGGGGGGAGGGAAACGATGAAAACAAAAATGACCTTCATTCAGAGACATGTAGCAAAGCATGAATGGCATGGTACTGAAAAGTTTTAATGAGGGAAGTCATTCATCAAAGTCAGAAGGGTTACTCACATACAAGAGGCATTTTCAGGTTAGGCCCTACATTTTTTCCAATTAAAATGGTAAGTTGGCTGCAACAATAAAATTCAAGCTCAATAAAGGCAATTTTATTAACCTTACCATCATATAACATATTACATCATTGCATTTTTTTGCATCTGAGGACATTCATTACAGGATTTCACACTAATTCAAGTCTCAGCATGGAGCAATGTTTGGGAAACTAACATAATTCCCAGCTAAAATCATTAAGCAGTTATTTGTAAGGTGATGTACAAAGGGATCTACACATTCTCTATGACTAATTTACACACAGAGAGAACATTTGTTCTCCTTATAATTGCAAGGAAAAAAGAAAAAAAATGGTCCAATTAGCTCAACTATCCCATGAATAGGATCTAATTTAGATTTAATACTATATTTATAACACAAAAATGAATTGCAATTGAGGTTTGTCCATTGACAGGCTATATAAAATTGTTAAACTTTGAAAGGATGATTTTGGGAAAAACACTGGTTTTAAATACAGTGAATGTCTTGGGCAGAAATCTCTATTTAGGTTGTTGGAGTGGTGACTTGAAAACGTACAGCTATATGCTATGCATGAGTAATATAAAGAACATACATATGTGTGCATCAAACCACCAATTCAGACCCTGATCCAGAACCCCTGAATAGAGTCTAAATCCTAGCAAAATCAGTGGGGCTGTGTGCCAGTTTATGGTTTCATCCGTACTGATCAACTGGCAGATCATTAGGGCATGAGGCTGTAAACATGGCACTCATACTTGAGACAGCTTTAAGTTACCTAGTTCAGATACTGATAACAGGGTAAAGCTGCAGGAACACAGAGCACAGCCCATGCAGCAAAAGTCTACCTGAGCAGCTGAGTATATAAATGGGCAGGTGGCCTAAGTTAAACTCCATGCTGCCATGGTGACTCTTCTTGCAGTACCTGAGCTGGTAGTTACTTGACAGCTAACTCGGGTACATCCACATGTGCTACAGCTGCATCCATGCCTTTGAACACAACTCTACCTGACTACAGGATGGATGTTTAGCTTTGGCAAATATGAATCACACTAGCCATGAATTCAATGCTCAATAACTTATGTATATAGAGGGCCAGATTATGGTATTCAGACATATCTCAGAGCAGGAGACCTAGTCAAATAATGCAGGAAAATCATCAAAACATTATCAAACTCTGGATTACTTGGAAAATTTTCACCCAGTTCTACCTCAGGAAGACAGCATGTTCCAGCCTTCTGGGGAAATCATGGTACACCTTATTATTCCTTGTGTCAGCCAGGCCCCTCTTGGTCTACTATCTGGTATCATGTAAACCAGTACAGCCTATTCCATGGTTGGGCTGTTGGTGACAAAACCAACACCCCCACCTCAGCTAGCCTGGGTGAGGAGGGGGTGTGGACACCCAGCAGGACTAAAAACAAGACCTCTCAAAGGGCAGATGAACTCCCTGTGAGCCAATGGCCATCCATACCTGGAGAGCAGATGGGCACCACCAGGTCACTCTGCCCAAAGAATCACCAGTGATGCAAAGCAACTCAACTATCCTAGGGTGGTTACAGCATCTAAGTGCCCCAACTAAAGAGCATGTTTTTTTGTAATGCTTGAATGTGCAGTAAAATAAGCTAATGTGCATTAAAGCGCACATGCAGATGTGCCTAGTAGCATCCAGATAGTCTCTAATGCGTGCTCTGGGGTGCTGCTGTATTGAGCACCAGATATGCAAAACTAAGGAGACGGTCCATGTACTGCAGAGCAAGCATCATGCTATTAATGATAAATAAGAGCTGCTGATTGGTACAGAATACCACTGTCATAACCCCAACCCTCCGTGCCTTTTTGGTGAAATGTATACCTTTACGTTTCCTACTCCACACAGGAGATCAGGACAGCAAAGGATGCAATTTTGGCTTCTTGCTGCCCTGGAGACCTATGAAAACGGGAGCTCTTTGTACTTTATATCCTCTCCCCTTCAGACAGCTATGTGGGGGTTGCCTCCAGTGTGGCTCCTAATGTGTTTAGACAATGGGTCTTCAGGGCAAAGCTGAAATGGTTGCCAACATTAATTACTGACATTCAATGAAATTACAATACTTCCATTTTTCTTGCTATAATTAAAGCTCCTTCCAAGTGCTATAAAATGCAATAAATCATAATACAACAAATCTTGGTCTAAGGGAAGGGAAGCATATCAAATATGAGGTGAAAATAATTTTACAGGTGTTGGAAAGAAGAATGAATTAAGGAGAGATGGACATCTGAAAAAAACAAATTGCATGCTCACAGCCCATCATAGCAAGACGTTATCACCTGCTAGGTTCTGAAGGGTTCCTCAACAGTCATGTAGGGTCAGAATATAATAATCTAGACAGTCAAGGCTGATGAAGTCAATCACACATATGAGCATTAAGGGTTAAACAACCAGCAGGACTCTGCTCAGATTAATCTGACACTTCATAACAGGTCACTGTAGCAAGCTAGGTGTAATGTGCACTTATTTTCCCAGAGTAGTGGGCAAATATCTTGCTGCCTTTCTGAAGAAACTGGCAGCAAAGAAGATGAACTGTGAGATATTTGGCTCAGAGAAAACTACAATAATAGAACCGCATTGTTTTAAAGGCAAGTGAGACTGTTGCAAAATCATTGTGAGATATAAGGGTATATGTAAGGCTGCACCAGATCGCACAACTGAATAAACACTTTTGAACCCTTTCAAATAGAAGATTGCTTCAGAAAAAAAGGCTAGATTGTAAATGGTATCAATATTTTTAACCTTGCTCATGGTCTTACTAAGCAGGCAAGAGAATCTGCATGACTGCTCAGAAACCCCAGAACGACTTCTGCTCTGAGTGCAGAGAAGCAATATGACACTTAAGTTACTCAGCACAACATGACATATTTCAGCAGTGAATAACATCAACCAAGTGGCCAGATCAGTTTTTAATGCAGTCATTTTCTTACAGATTATATTCAGTTTTTTCAGTGATATTACCAAAGGGACTGCTAGTACAGTTCACAGGCAGGAGGGTATTCAAGAAATCTTATAAAACATTCTGAACTGACAGTAGTCCTCCATGGTTGAACAGCTTTGGTCCCTGATGATGCTCTGACTACATCTTGAAGTGTAGACCAGGTCACATACTAATAGCAATGTACAGATCCACTGCAACACTGCCTTTTTGGACAGTCACTAAACTACTGTGTTGAGTCCCAGTCCACTAGGCCAGTGGTGCTCAACTTTTCAGCTCCACAGGCCAAGTAAAGGGAGCAGGGCAAGTCCCTAGACTGGATCCTGTGGGCAAGATCCAGCATAGAGTTGGTGTGTAGAATTATTTTGCAAGTGTGATCCAGCATGCTTGCTTTGACCCATGTGCAGGATCTGGACAGAGAGCAACCGCACCTTGTTTGCCTGGATCTCAGCTGCCTTCATCAGTTTTTTCTCCCAGGTCCTTCTGGGAATATTTTCTGGATACAGGTTCTTTGTCTGTTACTGTCTGACAGAGAAGATGACTGCTGGTCCTCTTGCCACCAAAATACCCTAGATACCGAAACACACCCTCTCTCAGAACTCCAGGCAGGAAGGCATTTTGACCTACAGTTTAACTCTTCAGGGGCCTATGACAGTGAAAGCAGAAACACAGACAAGCTTGGCACACTATTATAAAACACAAGGATTCTTCACTGAGTGATATAGGAAATACACAAATCTAGACAAAAATAATAAACCTTGTGTACATGCTTGTCTCTTCCACTCTCAAGCCCAAAGTTCCTTAGGTCTATCCCTGTGTCTCCTCCGTCCCTTCGTTCTGCTTCAGCAATCTCTATTCCCTAAAGCCCTTCTTTAGGACAGCTAGGGAAAATTAACTGGTTCTGGCTACCTCCTTCTTCCCCACCCCCCAATCTCCTTGCTATTTTGTTTCCTGGACAAAACTACAGTTGGTAAAATTAAGTACTCTCTATTTTTGCTAGTTTAATGGGAACACAGTAAAGAATATGCCAGCAAAAGTGGGTACATGCAGTGGCACTGCACTATACAACAATTTTCACAGTAACAACTTCATAATATCAACTAGAATTCTTAAGTTTTCCACATAGATTCCCCAAACCATCACATTTCTTGGAAAGTGACGGACTTGACAACAAAAGTAGAAGATACAAGACTTGTTCCCACATTAACATTTTAGACACTGGGCCAGCCTTGGCTTACCAATTTAAGTAGTCAGTGGGACTACATGCATGAGTCAACCCATCATGACAGAACCACAAAATCATCTGATATGTGAACCCCTCATGACTGCATAAAATGTAAATTAAATGCTGAGGTTTTTTGGCTGCCTTTAGAGCTCTATTGTACTCTAATGTTTTTTTAGTTGCAACGAACACAGAATGCCCATGTCCATTTGACTGGCAAAGTCCCAGGGCTAAAATCCTGTCATGCTGCTTCATCAAAGTAAAAAGGTCTCAAAATGAGCAAAATCTTCTCCTGAGTATCTCTTGCAGCCCACGTCCTGCCTTTCATTTGGCAAGAGCATACTATGACAATTTTCTACTTTCCAGAACCACCAGTGGACCATGTGAATCAAAGTAAAAATTAGAGCAGCCCTTAAGCTGACTTACACCAGATGCCAAGCAAGGTGCTCACACTGCCTCAAAGTAATCGCTATTCCATCTATGTCTACAGAATAAACGTACTCCCAAGCACACTGTGCTGCTCCAGGAAGGCTATTTCCTAAACCAGAGCAGTGCAGCCCTGTCCACATCACTGAGTTGGGGATGGGCTAATCAGCACTGTCACTCAGCAGTGCTAATTAGCCAGCCTGAAGATCTGTGGAAATATGGCTACCGTGTTTCCAGTACAGGAAGCAGTAATACATTTCCTGACCAGACACAGTGTCCCTCTCCAGCTCCCATCACTGCTGCCCAAAACTGAGTAACGGAGATCCAAGAACAGCAATTGGTTTGACTCAGCATGGAACATGCCAAAGAGTAGCAAGGTGACATTATCAAGGAAAGATAGTTGGTATAATAAAGATAAGAGAGAGAGAGACAGAGGAAAAAGGGGAGAGAATGATTGGTACCTAGCACATCCAAACTAAAGCTAGATCTATGCTGGGTATGAAGCAAAAGGCTGAGGTGAGGACACTCATTTATACATTGATTTTTCAGAAGTAGTTTGCCCAATGCTACCCTTAAGACATTTGTATATACATAATAATAGAGACATGTATAATGGATGGCTCAAGAATGAATACACAGATAATTCACCTGGCAGTATAAACCATAAGAGTAAATACAGAGTGGTTTAAAATGACAGCAAGACCCTGAGACCTTAGGCCCCACATCCATCTGAGGGACATCTATAATAACAACATGCTAACTTGAAAAGAAAATCCATATGGTACAAGTTGAAATTTTGGGATGAAATGTTTATTATTTACATGTGGTTTTACTGATTTAACATTTACAAATCTCAGGTCAATGAAAGGGTAAATCAGTTCTCTGACATCAACAGGAGAGAATTAATAGCCTCTCTCCTGTGGCTGTTTACAGAGAAGTAAATGTATTCTATAAAGTGTATATATTATAAAGTTCTTCTATGGCCCTACTATGATTTTTCACACTTAAGACATAAAAATACTATTCTAAGATTGTATTTGGCCTACTTCTAATTGTATTTTATCTTGTCACCATCATGACAATTTCCTAGATATTACAATTAAAATTTTACATTGAAATTCCTGTTCAAAAGCCACTAGAGGAAGAACTGGTTGGCTCATGGAAGATGGCAATGGGATTGTCACATTTGGATTACCACTTCAAATTCGGACAGTGCTATTGCGGCACTTAAACCTGGATCCAAATCAGTAATTTCTAGGCATTATCATCTGGTGACTGGTGACTGGTCTGCATGAAATGAGACTAAATGTTTTAAAACTAGGCCCTTCTTGGCCATAAGACCTTAGTATAAAAGGCTTGGTGACAGTTGAGACCCTTGCCAAGGCATCTGAGTGGACAGAATAAGGACTGAAGGAACAGGGAGAATGAGATCTCCTTTAGTCATCCCTTGAGCCTGCTGCTCTCAGACACAAGACAAACCTACTTCTAATTTGGATAGGCACCCACAATATCCTCTCTGAGCCGTTCATATGGTCCCCCAGAACAGCACTCCAGTTATGGGGGAATAATGCTCACATAAACATGGGGAAACTTGCACGACCACTACTGCAATTGGTTGACTTGCTACTTGTCATGAGCAAAGACAGTGATGGATTTCACCAGACTTCCTGGAGGACTGTGACTGGAAAACAGCAAACAAAATTAACAGTGGGAGAGGTAGTAGGGGAGAAGAGAAGTGTAATACAACACAAAAGAATGATAAATCTTTGAATTTTACATCAGTTGTTTCGTAAACTTTAGAATAATCTGATAAACTGTGATGGGAAATGGTGATAAAATAAAATAAACTGTGACCTGTAAACAGTACACCCTCTTGATGAAAAATAACTAGGTGGAATTCAAAATGGAAATTGTATATTACAAATCTGCTAAAGTCCTTTGTATCAGTTGTTTATCATAGAATCACAGAAAAGCCACAAGGGACTTGCAGAGGTCAGATTCAGAGGTGCTTCTGTGACCAGGTAGAGAAGTTCAGGGTCAAATGTGTTAATCCCAAGCAACAAAATATACTTAAAATTTATTTTTAAATAAGACATAGAATAAACAAACAAAATGTCCAATCCTTCTCTTCCTAGAAATCCCCACATCTCTTTCTTGACATTCTAACAATCTACTCCTCCTTTAATATCCCTTGCCTTTTCATACCTCTGTTTCAAATGCAAACTCTTCAAACTTGGGACCACGCCTTTACATTTGTCAGCGACAGCAGTTTTGGGGAGCATTTGCCATAAAGAACTTGCCATTTCTTCATGACAGAAATTAAGGGTTAGATGTAGGTTTCAATCCAGGTGAGAATGCTTCTATTCCTCTTCCTATTAAGACATTTGTATCCTCATAGCAATATAGACATGTATAATAGATGGCTCAAGAATGAATACACAGATCATGATAATTTATCTAGCAGCATAAACTATAAGAAATACAAAGCACTTCTTTCTCTTCTGTAATCTCACTTCATTTCCCATTGTCTCCAAAAAATATTCAGACTCTCTGGGTGCATCTGAATGTGCGCTTTACTATGGAGTTGACTAATTAGCTCCGCAGTAAACCATCACCATCTACACGTATGCTTGTATTAGGGTGCAGTAAATTAAAAAGCTCTGCTGTAGGATAGTACTGTCCGGGACAAGTACTATCCACTACTCTATGGTGTCCACTACTCTATACTGTCCACTATTCTATGGTGGAGTAATTTATCCTGCCTCAACTCACATGTAGTCAATGACTGGGGCTGGCTGGGGCATGAGGGTGCTACTGTGTGGGGGCTGCCTGCTGGCTAACCCCACACTGTAGCACCCTCATGCCCCAGTCGTCCCCACCACCACCCAGCAACAGCACCCGGAGCCTGGGACTGACCCCGTAGCCCACTGCCAACCTGAGATTGCTCTGTCCTGGCTCCAACTGCTGTGGTCCCAGGCACACATGTATATGCTGTGCCCAGGAGCTGCTGACTCCAGTGCAAACTGCACCAGAGTTTATTGCTCCATGCTAATTGCACATGTAGATTTAACCTCTAGGACTAATTTGTTAAGGTTAATGAAGCAGACCTTTGTCTTCTTTAGGAAAAGGGCTTATCTTACAATACTTATTCACTGACTTATTTAAAATATTCATAATTAATAAAGGAATCATAAAAGAGGTTAAATGAACACCCTGAATGAAATCCTCACTGCCTGGAAGTAATGGTAAGTCTCTCCTGTTGGGATTTCACCTCCTTATGTATATATGCTTCTAGAAGGAGGGACTGGTATGCATGATCAAAAAGTAAAAAAATGTCATTAAGTCTCTTTATGAAAAGGACAGGTGTGCTGGTATGTTTGACTTTTTTCAGCTTGTGAAGTTCTGATGGCATCTTTATACATTAAGAGAGAATAAAGGGAAAAAAGAAACTACCAATCACAGAAATAATGTTACAAATTTCCACCTGAAATCTTACACAGAAGTGAGCTTTAGGCTACAATCATTGAAGCAGAAGTACCTTATTTTCAAACTGAACACAGTCACCATCATCCAACACCACTGTGTGGTGGGGTTCAATTTTTTGTTTGGCAGCATCAGGGCCTTTGAACAAAAACATATTTAAAAAGACAATGAACAGCATGATCAAAGTTATAAATTATGAATTTGTTATTCCTTTCTTTCCAAACATTCTGTGATAAAGGCTCCTATACATGTGCTCAGAGCTTGCTCCAATGCACTGGAAATCTAGTACGGAAATTGATGCGCACTGGAAACCTTCTGCATCGTGTGTATCAGTGTCCCAGTGCATCTCTGCTCTGAAAAAATGGTGGTGAGGCACTTTGAAATAAAACACGTTCAATGAGCTTTAGGTCAAAGCACCCCATTTCCATTTTTTCAGTGCAGGGATATGTAAGGATGCTGATACACATGACACATGGACGTTTTTAATTAGCACAGTTCGCTAACTAAAGTGCTGGTGCTGTGTCCCACAGCACATGTAAAAATGCTCTTAAGTTATTATACTCAATGTGCTTTTTACAAAAATTAACTTTTCCCTAATAGTTTTGCTCCTTTCACACATACACAAGTCCTCCTCACCAGATGAACAAATCCCATTTCTCTTATTCTCTCACGATTATCTCAAGACAACTGCAACTGATTAAGAATTAATTGAGAACGTTCCATTTGAGAATGGAGGCTTGATGGAAATTAACTTACGTGAAATACTAATAAGCAAGTGCCTGGTATAGGGGTTGCAAAGAGATCTATGAGGGTACAAAACTGCTAACCCTTTCTGGATAGATGCAAGGGGTCTTAACAAAGAGTCCCAAGACCTTTTTATGTTGTAACATGGGGTCCTGGTATAAAACTGCACAATTACAATACTTCTACAATAAAAGAAATGAAGAATTCAAAGACAATCCCTAAATTTGAGTAGTTGTACTCAAACTGTTCTGGAAACTATTCAGATAGGATTTTTATATTTTCAGAGAAGAAATCTGTCCTAAGGCCTTATGTCTCATGTTTCTTAACTAAAGTTTCTTAAGAGGGATCAAGGGGGTGCAGAGTGCCCTGTGTGAGCCTTCTTTTTTTACTGTTGGTCACAGACTAACAGGATGTGACTACGCATTTCTAGTTGATTCTGGGTGGAAGTATTGAAGAAGGGAGTCTTCAAGTTCTTTCCCTGTGTACCACTTAGGTCGCTATCCAGTTCAGAGTGTGAATAATTTAGGATACTACCACTCTGAGTGATGATATAGTAAAACATGATTTGTTATTTTTTCTGAGTGAAATTTCCAAGCACTTCAAAACTGAACAAATGAAACTGATAAATATTTTCCAGAAAAAAAACTGTTGTTTTTTAATTGGAATTCATGTGCAGCTTCTTTCAGGACTGTTTATATGATACAAAAGTACAAGACAATGGGAAAATGATCAGTGTTTATCATGCGTCAGATGAAAGTAGAGCACTAAACTTAGCCATACGTTACAGCTGAAAGGCCAGCTGTACAGATAGAGTGCTCATCTTGGTCCCTCTATGTGCCTTTTGTAAATGAATATTCAAGGGTAGGACAGGATGACAGGGTTGCTGGAATCAGTTTTTTCATTATGAAAGAACATTGATGCATTTAAAAACAATTAACTGCACTTAACAAAACAATACGATAATGTTTAAAAAGTGTCCCTATACTGCAACAATCAGCAGGGTTCTTTTAAGAATAACCTATTACACATCCTAAGTATTTTCTATTCTATTGTCCTTCCAGGGAATTCAAGCTTAGATAACGTCAGCACAAATTCTCCAAGAATCTGAGATTCTGACTTTTTATGGGATCATTTCTACTTCCTTAAAACATTTGTATTGGATGGACAGAGGTTATAATGTCATGGTCTGAAGAATTACTTCATATTAGGTATAGAATAGATCTAACCCATGTTTTTCTCCTGTTCTGGCAATTCTGTCTTCATGGTTGAATGGTAGGCCCTTGATCCAGTCTGCAACATTTTAGATTTATTTTCCAAAAAAAAGTATATATGAATGGTTTACACAGGAACCACAGAGCAGCAGTACAGAGGGCAATATCTATGTTCACAGGTAATTTCTCTGATATTTTATTAAATTACCTCATTTTCTTAATGCAAATGAAGTATGTCTCAAAGGACAAAATATTTTTAAATAGCTTTCAGTTATAAAACCAGCCAAATCAGATCAGAACTATTTTCCACTGCTAACCTTGGCCAGGAACACTAAGTGTAACAGTACAACTCAAAAAATTCCCACTAAAAAGAATTCAACTGCAAATATTGTTAGATTTGGCTTTCCAAGCCTTGTAAAAACACAGGAAAAGCTACCTGAAAAACCTGGTTCTAATTTAGTACCAGAGTAGTTTCATAAAATATCACTTTATCAGCTACTGTTTATTTATTCCCCAATGGATCTAGTTCTCTTTTAGTAGAGCTAAATAGGCTGTAATTCCTAGTATCCTGAGGCATATTGCCCAGGATAATAATAAAATAGGTCCTGTTCTTTTTTGGTTGCAAGGCCAGATCAAGGTTGTAAACTTTATGTAATCCCCCATAGAAAGGATAATTGTTGGGCAAGGGATGTAAAATGCCCTCTCTTCCCTCTCGGGTTATCCACCTGGCAGATCACATAGGACAGAGAAGCCTGTAAAGTGGCTACTATTCACCTTCTTGCACACATGGGTAGAAAAAAAAGAAAGGGGGAATCATTTACACCACCCCTACAGTTCAGTGCAGCTCAGCTTCTGCGCTAGGGGAGGTAACCTGGACTAGGTTAAGACTTGCACAGGTTACTTCTGCTGTTCTTTAAGTTGGGACCAGACTAGTATTATCAGTTGTTCTCTCGCTTTTGCTTTGTTCCCATGGTAACACATCTTTGTGTTGACCCTTACTCAATTTAGCCCCTGCTAAGCAGTTTATTCCATCAGTTGTGAGTATCTATCCTTTGTTAGATGGGAGATGGGGACAGGGAGTTACACCACCTGCATTTCTTGATTTGCTCAGCACCACCTATCATTTTGCTGTAAAGCCTGATATACATACACCATTAGGAATACCTTTCTTACAGACCAACCTTTCTCTGTCTGACCTCACTGTTCTCATGCACAAGGGATATATACCTAAGATGTTTAAAAGAGAAACTTGGGAACAAAATCCATAAACTGAGAGGTGTGACATTTGTCATGTGATTGGCCCCCTGAAAGGACGCTATGGCCATGCTGTGACTTACATGCATGGCTGCAGAGCACTTTAAAAGTGGTCTATTGTGAGATAAATTAACTCTCTTTTAATGAGGGATTAGATGAAGGTGCTCTGAAGTGGAGAACCTTAGGGAACTTCTGTTACCTAGGATGTGTTTGTCAGTGCAATCAGGGCTGGGCTGACTCAGCTCTGTCTGCCATGCTGGCTGCAGGAAGGGAGTGGAGAGAAGGGATGGGGTGGAGCTGTGGGCTGGGGTTTGCCTGACCTGAGATAGAGCAGGGGGACGGGATGGGTGGGGAGGGTGGATTGGAGCCCCACCACCATGCAGTGCTCCCCCAGTTCCATCCCCCTGCAGCTCAAGTCAGACAAACCCCGGCCTGCAGCTCCATTCCCCCCCCTTCCCTTCCCTTCCTGCAGACAGCACCGGAGCTGGGGCAGGGACCAGGGCTAGAGGAGGAAGGCTGAAGGCAGGCAGCTCTTCTTCTGGATTGGCTCCAAGTGGAGCTCGATCCCCTCCCACCCCAGCCCAACAAAAAAATGGTCACTCTAACTTATAGTACTTTATATGAAGCACCATGAGTTAGAGCAGGGACCTGTATGTCTATCAACACCCTGAGCACCAAGGGCTAAAACACTGATATTGGTTTTATGGCACATTATAATTTATCCAGTTCTACACAAGGAAGGTGAGAATGACCCTACTCCCTGCTTTGGCAGGCCTTGATCTCCAACTAATTAGCCTCTGATACTAATTATGTCTGCTACCCCTGATAATTTCTCTCAGCCTGTCCCCTCTGCTGTTTTCCTATGCTGTGCCTAGCTTCCTGTGATCAGGGACCTGATGAAGAATGTCTTGCACTCAGAAGCTTGTCTAACTTTATCCCAAATATATAGTTGTTCCAATAAAAGATATAACTCTAAGAAATCATTGCTTCATGCATTTTATCAGCACATCCCTTATCCTGCAGGTTGCTCTCCCAGCTTAGTCCCCCTGCCTCCGTGTGAAGTCCACCAGGGCTCTGTGGAGGCCTACACAGAGGAGACAGCAGGAATGGGGTCTAAATCCATTGGATGAAATTGTTAAATGGATCTAAAGAGGAATATTGAAAAATTAAGTATCATCTCTTAATTTGTTCTTGATGAGATTTTTGGTTAAAACAAGAGAGTATCAACAGTATCAATCATGGGGCTGAGAGGGTCGATAAATATCATCTAGTCCAAATCTTGATGCTTACAAGAGTATGGCTGACAACTGCACTAACAGATTACCATGTTTTGATATTTTTAGGTTTTTAAGACTAGCTTCTTAAATATTTTGGGGTCAGATCTTCCCTTATTTTGCTTAGACATTTTTGAGACTTTGAATTCTTTCCATGAACAACTTAAATAAAAGAGTCACCAACTTACCAACATACACATTGCCAGATATTGTGTAAATAAAGGATGTCCATCCTGAAATACAATTGAGGAATATTAAAGATTAGTTGAGACAGTTTTAATATGCTAGTAACTATACTGCACAGAATTATGCAAATATTGCATGTTCCATTCTTATGTAAATATACTAGGTTTTTCTTAATCATGTAAGTATGTTCTAGCTTAAAGAGACATCAGTGACTTAAATTAAGATTTCCATCTGAAAATGTTGTGCTTCCTATTTTTACAAGTAATTCCTAATATCACTATAATTGGAAACAGTTAGAGAAACATTTTTCTCTGTTATTGAATTCTGTGCATTTAACAATGCTCAGTGTGCGGTCAGCTTTGCAGCTTCTCCTGTATGATCTGTCAGTTATTTGTACAGACTTCTAGCACAGAAAGACAGGAGAAAAAAAATCTTAAAAAACCTCCCAAAATATATTCTTTTTCTGGGGCACTTCTTTAGCTCCCAGAGCCATAAAACCGAACAGTCCTAATGCTTGCGGATGCAACATAAACCTCATCCACAGGGATCACAGTGGTTATTTGTCTCTAACAAAAAGGGATGTTTTCCACATGTCCATCAGAATTCCACACCAGGACTCCTATTCTTTCAGTCCAAAGGAATCCTGCATATGATTTGTGCATTATCACTGATACACAGAGAAATTGCTATTCTCTGTAGGAAGAATCCCACAGTCCTGCATTCAAGAAATCCTGACTGGTTCTTTAGTCAAGTAGATCACTTTTTAACTTGCTATGGAACTCACAAAGTAGCCCATTTTGATCTGTTGCTTCATCTGACAATAAAGATTTTAACTCCATGTCCATCTCCCTTCAAGGTGATATTAGGTCTTCCAAAATTTCCTTCAAGTCCTCTGGGATTTTAAGCATTATATCCTCTCTCAAATCATTTCCAGTAGAGCACTTTTCTACCTCTGTTTTGCCTAAAGTTTTGAGAAAACATCACAAATTCCATGTAAATCTCCTTGGAGGAAAAGTACTCAAGTGTGCCATCTTTTCCTTTCATTAGAGACAGTTATCAATTTACTTTTCCTGGCTCTGAAATACCAGTACCAATATTCTATTTCTTTATTACTCTCCTTGCAGTAGTTCTCTTGCATTAACATCAGACTTTCTTGGTGTTATCTATTAGTAACATATTTTCCTTATTCATACTGACAGATTAACATTTGATTTGAATTTTTTCTTTGTGCAATTCTTTTAAAGAGCATGGGCCAAATCTTTAGCTGGTGCAGTTTCAATACTAGTTACCTAACTTATACCATCAAAAGACTAGACCTGCAATTTTTTTTCAAGGCATTCTTAGCTAGCTGTTTCTCTTCTGTAACATATAAAGCAGGTTTACCTCTATCAAATATTTTTCTTATTTCCTGATTCAAAGTCTGTCATTTGGCATAATATATCACTTTTGTCTTCTGCCGCATATTTTAATTTAGAAACCTTCTCCATTATTAACTGCACTTGTTTTATAGTCTCACTTTCACCACGTAAACCACAGTGGGATGTAATTAAATTTAAGAAAGCAGCTTTTGTTCTGTAACAGCCTATAGTCTATGCTGGGGGAAATAATTAAATTTAATAGAAGCTGTAGTTTCTCATTTGAGATGTGGAGCACTACAGCAGAGATTATAATAGGTCCTATTTATGCACATACGTAGTAACCTCCAAAATGCAGTAATATGTAGGAGTTTCTGAGCCATTAGTGGGAATTAAAAAGGTTTATATTTTAATGTACTGGTCTGATTTGTAGCTGATGTCTGCTATATTGTCCTATATTCTACTATCTGTATTGCAACCAAGTTAACACTGCTCTTAAAACTTTAAACGTTGTAATTTTAAACTATTTCTGTGTGTTCACATTTAAAACAGACTTGTAGCAACAACTTTACAAACGACACTTAAATTCCATCACTTCCACTAAGCAAACAAACAAAGGGATTCATTTTCTAAGCCACCATTGTGTCCGATGCAGGTCTTATAACACCACTCTTTCCTCCATGAACATTGCATAAAAGGCAGTCTGGTACATTGTTTAATATGCCCAATGGAATGCTGGAAGATGAAAGCTTTATTCCTAGCTCTTTCACTGACCTAGTGCATGATCCTGGGAGGTAAACTGCTTTGCTTTTTTGTGCCTTCCATCTCCCTATTTGCTAAATGTATAGTGATAATTCACTTTCTGAAGTGTAATCTGAAAGTGATACATAACAGTTACTTCTGGGTATGTCCACACTACCTATTTGGTGATGTAAGGCATTTGCTCTTGGGTACACTCCACCAACCATTCCCACTCCCATATGCTAGTCTCAAAAATGAAGTGGTGAAGCAACATCTGCAGCTGCTCTCAAGTATACCAGAGAGAGAGACAGTGCACGTGAATGGAAATGGGGAAATAAAGTAGATGTACCCCCTGGATAGTTCTTACCTAGGTTGGAACCTTAGCCTAGCAGGAAAAGAAACCATTGTTTCAAAGCACACACCCTTTGGGATTTTCCCTGTTATTTCCAAAGTGGAACAAAAAGGTTTTAATAGTACTTTTATGTCTCCTACTTCAGGAATAGCTGTAAACATCTATATACTCCCCACTACCTGGGCTTGAGTCTCAGGCCCGCTTCTGCATCATTACACCAGAAAAATATAGCTTATTCACTTCTAAAAGAGGGTCACCAGCTTTCTCCCTAAACCAAAAGCTTTAGAAAGACATCTTAATCAGAATCTGGAGGTCTTTGGAGATAACACAACACTTAGATTGTACTAACCTAATTATTTTGTTTCATTTACTGATGTTTTCTATCCTTCTGTTATGCTTGTAACCGATCTGCTAACACAGAGACAGGCAAAGTCCAGCACATGGGCCAAATCCGGTCAGCAGCGGACTCTATTTCCCAGCTGCCCCTGCACATGGCTGAGGCCCGGAGACCTCAGCCACACCTGCTCTGTGAAAGCTTAATTAAGGCTGGGGTTGCCATGGAGGCCAGCCTCAGCCGCACTGGCAGGGCATGAAGCAGGCCGGAGCAGGAGGCTGCTCCAGAGCTGCTGGGATCTTGCGATGCAGGCAGCTTGCTCCAGAGCCAGGCAGAACTGCGATTTGCAGCCTGCATGCTCTGGGCAGGGGCGCACAGGTAGGGGATTGTGACTCTGCCCCAGGTCCTTGCAGCGGTGAAGCCCTGTCTGGAGCAGAGGCAGAGTTGTGGGGGAGAGACAGGTCCCAGCCTCCTTCCCTGATCCACTGGTGGGGCAGCTAGCAGCAAAGTATTGCTGGAACCTGAAGCCTGCCCCTCCCCTGCAGCTCTTTCCAAGCTCCCTACTCCCACTTGGGGAGTCAGGGCCTGGAGTTCCCTGCTGCTAGGGCAGCAGGCAACTCCCGGGGGCAGGGAGCAGTCTCCGCTCACAACCAGGAGACAGCTCCCTGCTAGCTCCTAGGCTAGCACCCGGGGGGAACCTAGAGCTCTCCCTGGCTGCTGCAAGACACTGGTGCAGTGCTGGAGGCAGTGGCAGCAGACTGCTTCCAGAAGAAGCAAATCTGCTCCCAAAAGGGCACACATGTAGATTACTTTGGAGTAAACTCCCGTGGTGGGGTTTACACAAATTACTCTGGAGTAAACCCATCCAGCAGCATCTGCACATGTAGACACGTGCAAATGGAATAAATTCTTAAGCCAACAACTGGAATGTGACATTTTCTAAATGACACTAGCATGGGAAACAGGCCTGCTATGCAATTCCTTATATGTATTCATCTTCCAATCCAGCAGTAATAAGAGTAGAAATAAAGAAAAATTAAATTATCTTGTAGAGAAGACTCAGTATAATAGGGAAATGTACTTAAGCATGGCAAAAGCTTTTCAGGGATGCAGTTATACAACAGTTTATAATAGAGTTTGGATGATATTCCCTATCATGTTAGCACCCCTTGAACTTCCTAATATCTTGAATTATGCTATGTCTGCAATGTCCATGAAACTTTTGTTATATAAACTAAAAGGCTATTTCTGATTCTCTGGTTATTTTAAATTATTGAACATTTTTCAGTCTTTTTTTCTGCATGCTTTCCAAATCCCTAATTCTTTCCTTCATGAATCCTCTTCTGATTCTTCATTATCACCAGCCAAACTTCTATCTCCTTCTTCAAGTCCCATATTTTTAAATGATAGAACATGCATACTTTGGAAAACCCTTATGACCCTCTCCGAGTAACAGCCCAAGCTAACTCCCACATTGTGATCTGACTCCTAACTAGCACTGCCAAAAAGCATGGCTCTCAACTACTGAATACATCCATCCACCCATTCTCTTCTCCATAATATATTTGCCCCAGGTCTAAATCCACTTCCTTTCTGCTTACTCTGCTAATCAGTTTTAGATGCTACACTCCTTCTCCAAGCAAATGTCTTCAGGCACTATTGTTGTTGGCACACCATTTCTGGCTAAGTTTCTGCAGAATGTACGAAGAACATTCATTCAGTTTTGTACTCTGCAGATGGTAATGCATTATTAAACAGTGCCACTCTCTCTCAAGTTTTATTCTTAGAAAGACATTTCAAGTTAAAACATAATTTTCCAATTTCCTTACCTACGTCATATACATCACCTTAAAATACAGAAAGCAAAAGATCTCAATGAAGATCATTTAATTGGTACTGCTTAATCTGCATTTTCTCTCATGTTGGGAATTGAATGTAGAGTAGTCCCTTTCATGTTTGCTTGTACTTATTTTTGAGTAATTTACAATTTCAGATTTCCACAAATTAACTTAATGCCATCACATTTCGGTTGCAAACCATGACAAAAAAAGTTTGCATAAGAAAATGGTATCCCCCAGAATTAAAAAAAAATGTCATGATGATATTTAGATTTTGTAAATACTCTGGTTTTAGATTTTTACAGTACTGATTTTTACAAAACCTCCTATTTTGGACCTACTTTGTCCTGTTAGCATTCATTTATTAATTAGTAATTACATCTCCTGTTGTATTTTCAAATCATAGCATAAACCCTGTTGTTCACAACAGCCTTGTGAAGCATGTAACAAACTGAGGTTTGATCTAATGGAAGTGTTTCCCTGACTTCAACAGGTAACAGATCAGGCCCACTAACCCAGTTCCTATGGGTAGGAGTATAGAACAGAAGTCAGGGTCCCTGCCTTCCCAGGTGGCAACTATCTTATTGAGTCATACTCCCTCTGAATGCTTTCCTTCTGGTTCCACATACCTTCCACTCTTGGCTATTCAGTGTGCAACCTTCAACAGACTGGATGTAGGATATACCTGACAATGGCTAACTTATAGCCTGGTAATTAAGATACTTTTCTGGGAATTTGGCCTAATAAATCATCTCAAAATATGTATGAAGTGCGTATGCACATGTGTTTAGGTAACCATGTCAAGCATTAAGGCTTGTACTGTGTTCAGGGGGTCACATGTCCACTGGGCAAAGAGGGGCCTAAAACCTGGGTCTTCTACTTCCTGGGCAAGTGCCCTGGATGCTAGGCTACTAGTGCAAAACTATAAGGGCCCTCCACCTTCTCCTTTTCTTGCAGGTTTCATGTAGTTATACACCTTTCCAAGATCTGAAATCTGCATGAGTGATATGTTGACAACATATGGGTCGCAGACTTGATCCAGCCCATGGAGCCAGTGGACATGTCCCACAGAGTAGGAGGGCTTTTCCTGTGCTTGCACCAGCAAGGAGCTGTGTTAAAGGCAGATGGCTTCCAGCTGTGCTGGCACCACTGCTCCATCTCCCCACCCTCCCAGCACTAGTGCAACATCAGCAGTGGGGGGGCTTTGCCTGTGCCTGCTCCACAGCCAGGCAACTGGGAGTTGCACTTGCACCGCTGCCACTTCTCCCAGCCCCCTGCTTCCTGTCTGTGGTACAGGTGCAGTGTCCAACCTGTGGGGAGTTGTGTTGGGGCTAGGCATCTGCAAACTATCTGCACTGCAGCTGCTTCCCTCCTCCCCTCCCCAAGCTGTAGTGTCGGTACAACTTCCAATTGGACGGGGCCCAGGTGGCTTCCCATTCTGCCCAGCTGTGGTGAGGTAGGGGTGGGGGAGCAGGGAGAAACAGTGGCAGTGCCAACACAGTTTACAGATACTTGGTCCTAGCACAGCTTTCCACCAGCTGAAGGTTTTGCCCAATCCATGCCGCATCTGAAAACAAAGGGGCTAGGAGAAGCAGCAGCAGTGCTACCTGGCCCCAGCATGGATGCAGGGAAAGCCCCAAACTGCTGATACCCTGCCGGTGGCTTGAAAAAACTTGCCACCCTTAGCACGTGGCCCAAAATACGAATTATGCACCCATACATCAATTTATGTGTCTAAAGGTAGAGTTGGATTTGTGCTCAAACAGACAGAAAAAACATTATACTTTATAATACGTCTCATTGATCCATAGCAACAGCTCCCCCTCCTCTTCTGAAGCTGCTCCAAGTTTGTATTTGTCCATTCCCATAGCTATCAAAGCATCAAGCATGCCAGCTATGTTACAAAAACTATAAGGCAACAAGACTAAAGGCTCAGTTAAAAAGCAAAAAAGGTTTCTGTTAAGTTACAATATATTAAAAGATGAACACAAGACCTTTTTTAGGGCACTATCAAAACTTTCCAGTAAAAGAATAATAGTATCATCTCGAATAGGCAAAGAAATTTCAAAGAAAATGAATGCAGCAGCCAAAACCTATAAGCTGCTTCATTTTCAGGTTGTCTTTCTTGGGATGAGACATGGTACTAAGGCACAACTGATTCCCCCTGCCCTTCCATTCACAATATTTTATTTAGTATCATCAGTATGGTAACACGCAGAGAAACAAGCAGGACAAGGTGGTGGTTTTCAGTTTACTAAGACATATATGTACAGATGTGTTCGCTGTGAAATAGCCATGTTGTTGTGACATGTAACTCCATTTATAAAATAGTTGAAGCAACTTGCTTTATAGCTGGTTGAATATGGCTTTATTATGTTCACTTATTGGACATGTTAGCAGCTCTAGTTCAGTTATATACTTAACCATATACTTGAGTGGGAACATGGTATTAGCAGGTCCTTAACTGATTTGCTAAATCGGAGTCCACATGCCCTACCTATAGAGATCACTGCATAGTTGGGGAGCCCATTCTCCTCCCATACCTGGCCCGCCCTAACCATACCGCCCCAAGCATGCCCCCATACTGAGGCTACCCACAGCTGTCTTTCTAGTAGTACAAAACATCTTCCCAGAGGCCAATGTCTGGCCCATTGACTGCAGCTAAGTGAATATAGCCCTTAATGTTTGACATGTTTACATAAACGCATATGCATGCCTTCTTCGTGCCAGATGTATTTTGAGATGACACATTAGGCCATACTTGTCACATTTATTATTCTTATAGTGAGCAAGTATATCAGTGATAAATGCATGAGAAGGAAGCACATCCTCCTGCGTGTGCTGAATTCTCCTAAATCCAAAGATTCTCTCCTTTTTCCTGCCCTCTAATGTGGAGACAGCTGATGGCTATAGTGTATTGCTTTCCTGAAAGGAAAATCAGTTTGTTATGCAAAGGGTTGAAAACAGTAATAGCAATGAGCAACACTGAATTCTTCTTTATCAAGTTAATAGGCAATAAAATGTGTTGCAAATGTGAAGCAATGTTGTAAGGCTGGAAATTTTACTAAGTCTGAGCCCAATCCTGCCAATGTTTACTCATGTAAAAAGGCAGTGGGATTATGCTTGAGAATCAGATTTACCAAATAAGTGAAGGCTAGAGAATCAGGCCCTAGATTCTTTACAAGTGAGGTAGTAATGCAATGCTTGAAATATTACTGACTTGTTTCAGCTGCTCTTGTGAAAGTACTGGACAAAAACATCTGTTTTCTGTAAGAATGAAGTGACCAGCTGCTTAACTCTTAGAGGCATCTAGGTTGAAGGAATCACCCAAACTATAAAAATATTGTAACGAGATGTAAATATCTTACTAGCTACTGTAGGGTGTGATAAACATACATGAAAATCTCATAATGTTACACTGTCTTCATGCTTGTTTATGGTACATTTGTGGGAGAAACCCTCAGAGTAGTATTGCATTTGCCATTCAAATACACAATGTTAAATACAGATAGTCTAGTCCAGTGCTTCCCAAACTTTTCTTCAGCATGACCCTATTTATGGCCCCATTTCCTCATCATGACCCATTTCCTCAGCAAGGCCCCTCACACGCAACCCACAACCTCCCACCCTCATGACCCTATCTGCTGATGTGCAACCCCATTTGGGGTTGGGAACCACAGTTTAGGAACCACTGCTTTAGTCATTAACACATCTGCTAAGTCTAGATTAAACATGCCTGAAAGGGCATATCTACACAGGCCCTTGACTGTGCAGTTGGTACTGCACAGTCATTTAGCACATTAGCAAATACTAAATGACTGAGCGATACCTCTGGGAACTGTGCAGTGCTGGTGATGCACGGGTCATTTTTGACCCTACTGTGCAGTAAAAACAAGCTGCTGTGCAGTAACTCGTTGCTTCTGCACAGAAGTGGTGTCACCAATGAGATGTTGCCACAGTGATGTGCTATATCACGGTAGTTCCTTGCTACAGCAACGCAGTGTCTCATGTAGACACGCCCAAAGGGAACAATGAAAGAAAAAAGTTTCAATTTTCCCTGCCAACACAATTCTCTCCCTCCCTCCTCCCTCCACCCCACATACAGCAAGTTGTCTGGCCCTAACTGTATTCCACCATTTATCTAAACAGTCCTCCACCATCAAATTAGTGAAATGTTTGATTTGTAAAGGATTCTGCAAAATTCTATCATCCAAAACTATACACAACACATTTACTTTAGATTTTTTGTTGTTTCATTAATTCTCTTTGCTTTTTGCCAGCTAAAATGAATTTAGTGCTGAACCTGTTTGATGACTGACTAAAGACCATTGAAGGAAAAAGTGGTTCATTCTCTGAGGTAAAGGATAGGTTGCTGAACCACATATCAACTGGTACTGACATTCTTGAAGACTGAAGGCTTATTTATCTTAAGAGAGGACAAATTACAGGCAAATCCTCTGGCAATTCTGTCACCAGCTTCTCTCAACATTGACCTGGTAAAGATCATTTCAAGGGTGGCAGTCCTCTACTGCCCACTTACTAATAAACTTCTAACAGTCCATACTGACAGCTGCAAGGAGAATAATGCACTGACAATGATGTTGTTAATCCTATTCTGAGAGCATCAAATCTTTTCCTACAAACCATGTGTCAGCTGTGCATGGTAATCATTTCTAGTTCACCAAGCCAGTCTCTAACCTCTCTTCTCCCCAATCTCACAGAATCACAGCAAGCAAACTAATTTTACAGTTCTCATGTATTAATGTTTTTCAAGGATGAGAATTTGGCCTGGTGACATAGAATAATAATTTAGACACAAGATGAGATGTTCTTCCCTTGTACACATGGAAGCAATTCCCATTGATAAGGGCTCTGACCCTCTATTTGGGGGCAGAATTTGTTCAAGAGCAACTGACTTGTTGAGATAAGTTGAGTTATGGATTTCTTGCTGTACAAAACTTTCCTGGCAGATGAACTTTTTGTCCCACAATGGTCCACTACTGGGGAAACTCATACCCAAACCATTAGAAGAAAACCAACTGAAGGAAATTTCCTTTCCTGCCTGGAAAGGGAAAGCATTCCTACCTTTGGGAACTGGCTGTGTATGCTTGGCTCCCTTGTCCAACTTTAAGTCCAGATACAGGGTTGGTGTACAAGTATATACTTTAGACTAGGAAAGAAGTAGGGGAAAAAATGTCATTTCTAGAACACAGAATGTACCTTTATGTTGTACAGTGATTTTCAGCTAGGACAAAACATCACTAACCAAGATACTAAATTATCATTTTTATGAGAGAGGAAAAACATTAAGTTGTATAAAATGTATATTATTTGAGGATTACCTGGGAGAAATTCTCCCAGGTTTGTTCTCCTGATAGAGAAACTTACCCAGAACCACATGCATACACATTCAAATGCTGAGGCCCCGAAGAGTGAACAGTTTGTAGTGCTTACACTATGTTTATGGGGAGGTGGCTGTGCACACATCTTAGTGTGCTCTACAGGCTTCCTTAGTCTGCCTGGAGACAGAGGGCAGCAATGCATAGGGCAGCTTTGACTGGCCCATGAGCAGCCTGTATTTCCCTACAGCACAATGTGGGCATTGTGAAGGGGGTATGTTTTACTTCTTGCTTGAGCAGCAGAGTTCAGTGAGTGACACTGCCTCCCTGTGGAGAGAGTAGGATGCTGATGAACTATCTTTTCTTTTGAGAAAAGCCATGGTATGCATAGGCACTTACTCTCTCAGGAGAAATTCTCCAGGGAGTGATTTAATCCTGGTTGTTCCCAGGTTACTTTTCTCCTGGAATGGCCATTTTTACCTCAGGAGAAAAAGCCTGAACTTCTGTGTACTTGTGGTTTTTCTGGGGAGAAATGCAACTCTCCAAAGTGAAATTAAATGCCTTATGAGGTCTTAGATAATAAATACATCACAGATAAATATAGAGATAAAAAAATATAGACAGAACTACAAATTCTGCTGAGATCTGAAATGCTCGAAGGTCTCAATGAAGTAATGAGACACAGGCAGGCTGCTCCACATAATTAGATTGGCAGAGGAGATGGTGCTGACTCCAGAAGGGATCAGACTGTGCAGAGAGACAGAGATTGGGTGTTAACTGTATAGCAGGAAAAAGTACTAGTACAGAGAAGTTAAAATCTTGGGAAAGGCTTGAAAAAGTTTTTTTCAAATTTTGGAACTGGATCCAGTTGCATAGCAGTAAAGGTATGTGAGGATGCAAGATTTTCTTTGTATGGGAATAGCAGCAAGCAATAGCTCTGTAAACTCTGCTTCTTGCCCCATTTTACTGAAGTGAGTAGCTACTCAAGATTAAGTGTTTGGTGAAGATGTCTATGGAAAATGAGTCCTGACAATGTTATATGAAAGCATAGTGGCAGCAGTACAAACATGTAAGATGGAGGAGGAAACAATGAAAAGTTCAGAGCAAAAGTCAATGTCAAGGTTGCAAAGAGAAAAACTAAGTGGAAAATCTGAGGAGAAGGAATAGTTTCTTCATTAACCTTTAAAACATTCCCTACACTTGCATGTTTCATCAAAATGGTTATTCCTTCAGACACAGATACCCTTTGTTTGTGGAAACCATCCATCCCATCAGATAAAAGACACTTTGTGAAAAGTAACTTCTCCTCCTTCTGCATGATAATTGCAGCATATTTTTAAAGGCATTTGCATGTTCATATTCTTCAGGATAACCAAGAGGCTGGCTAAGCAGTAGGCTTGTGAGAATAGGCAGCTATTCGATTCGGTTTTGGATCCGGCCGTTTCGGATGCCAGCAATCCAATCTGGAGCTCTGGATCGGTTTCCCACTTTGATTCGGCTGAAGCAGCTCTGAAGCTTCAGAGCCTCTTCAGAGATCCGGCCATAGCGTATAATGGGGAATCAATGAAATAGCTATATCTTTGTTGTTTTTTGTCTGATTTAGATGAAACTTGCAGGGGTGGTAGCCTCTGCTGAAAGCCTGCCAACTTTCAAGAAGACAGGTACAGGGGTTTGGGAGGAACTGCACCCCAAATTCTTGAAAATTAGCGGAAAGCCTAAAGAAGCCAGTGCTTCAATCCGGACATGCTGCTTTGGCGTCCGAAGCATCTGAATCTTTTCCGGATCCAAAGCATGGTCTGAAGCCTTGCACAGCCCTCCTAAGCAGAGCAGAAATTCTGGGCATGTGTTGCTGGGCGAGACATGAATAACTTTTAGTTGACTTGGGTTTTCAGATAATCAGGTAAGCTGGATAAATACAGTTACCAATTACATCATTCTGAAGAAAATCAAAAAAAATTTAAAACAACTCAGTGTTTTAAACCCTCTACATTTCCCACAAAATACTACATTTACCCACTAGAAACTTCAGGATCACAGAAGTAAACCCCCTTCTTAGCCGCCAGTTATCTGGCAGTCTTGCCAGTGTTCTAAAGGTTACATCCTATTGCTTTGTACAAAAACATTCCTTGTGAAAATCAGTAAAAGTGATGACATTTCACCC
Source organism: Crocodylus porosus (assembly GCF_001723895.1). Lineage (NCBI taxonomy): Eukaryota > Metazoa > Chordata > Crocodylia > Crocodylidae > Crocodylus > Crocodylus porosus. The sequence goes on along the minus strand of NW_017728906.1, from coordinate 65,349,036 downwards.
ATGTAATAGACATTACTAGAGCAGAAGTAATACTAGAAATAGCGCAATAATAAAATATTTTTTCTCTCTAAGGGGTGTATATTCGGCCTACCCTTTTTTGGAAATCTTTCTAGTTAAAAGACACATCCCAACTTTCATGAGAAAAGCTGCCCCCCACCCCATCACTCTCAATAGTTTACATGTCAAGCCATTAAGTCCTCTAAAATGCACAGCACTTCTTCAAAGGAGGAAAGTAAAGACATTATCTTGGAACTTGCAATGGTCTTATATCACTTCACCAGTTTCTCCTAAATTTATCAAAATAATTGGCCAAATACACACAGTTATATACTAGCCACATTATATTAGCCACAATAAAGAATCATAGCATTATAAAGTTATTCATTTGGAATAAATGTGGTTAAAAATGTCTGTAAGTATCAAGAAAAATGTCTATGCCAAGATGCTGACAACCATTTTCTTTCAACTTTTCTGTCACCTCTAAGGAGCACTGCTGGATTTAATCTCCTTGAAGTCTAGGAAATTTTTTCCCATCACATTTAAAAATTTAGAGCTTATTTCCAGATCCACTTACTTCTGAGTTAATGGCCTTTTGCAAAAGTCCTATTGGATTTAATAGACAAGAACAAATCTAAACACAACAGAACGCACCATGAGAGGGCTTTTGAAGCATCCTGTTGAATTTAATAAAAATGATACCTCTGCTTCAGAACTTTACAGAAGAGTTTAAAAGCTATAAACATGATCATTCCCTAGGCAAGGATTTCTTAGGGTGATATCTTTTATTGATATTGAACCAGAATGAATTCTTACAGAAAACAACATAATGGACAGAAACATACATTGGGAGCATAAGGAGCACATTTCTCACAGAACATCCACTCCCCCTCTGACCTCGCTTCACTACAATAAAAGATATCACCCTAAAAAATCCTTGCTTCTCACATAATTTTGGGATTATCATGGCTACATTACTCTTAAATATCTAGGGAATGACATTGTAATGTAAGTTGTTCTAAAGGTCTCCAGGAAAATTCTATATAACTCTACTAGTTCTTTGTACATTATATTCTATATGACATTTTCATAATGCTTCTAACTGTCATGAGTAGTCCTACAGACCTTAATGGGCATTACAAAAAGTTATTGAGTTCAAACACAAACATGAAGAGCTGGGTTACATGGTTAGAGTTGATTTTAATCAGCTGGCCAATGCAGACTAGGGTAAATTGTGGTGTTCAGCATCATTGGCTGCTTGAAGATGTTAAAACAAACAAGCAAAAAAACGCATTTTACCAGAAGGAGCAGCGCATTAATTCGACCCAGCTCTGCAGCATCTGTATAGATCAGGCACTTCAGCATGGCTTTTTGGTGTTTTAGCTAAAGCCGATTCAACCAGCATTTAGATAAAAGCATTTAAAAAAACCCACTAAAGCACCTGATCTTTACAAACTTGGGTGAGCCACGCCAAGTAAGGTGCTGCCTCTTTTGGGCATGTGCAGGGCTCAGCATGGAAATGTGCTGAGTTTAAAGTAAAACACTGTTTTGCTTTGTGGGGCTTTTTTAACATCTGCAGGTAGCTGTTATGGATATGCTGTGTAAACAAATTATGATCAATACTGAATGTGACTTTCCAGTATGCACTACACTACAACACAATTTAATGTTTCACATTCATATCTATCCATAAATCAAGTTTCAAAAAATATGGACATATCCAAAGTGACCATCTTGGCAATGACTGCTACAGTTGTTAGTAGATGTTTACAAGATTTTATTCTTGGGACAAGGACTGAGTTTTATGCTATTTGGCCAGGACAGGGTACAGTATGAGGAATCTATGAATAAACAATGATAATAAAATCCAAAGGCAGGGTGCAGTATTTTGTTTTAAAACTGTTCTGCTATGGATCATCTAGGTCACTCTGCATGACAACAGTGTTGATTTTTATAAAATATTCTTTATAGCTACTGCAGTGACCTTTGCACTCAGAACACAGTACAAAATCGTGCACTTTATTTTTGTAGAGATTGCCTATTACAGTCAGACATAACAGACCATTTGCTTACATGAATAATATTTACACACTGTTCATATTAGGACAAAATAAACTAAGTTTATAATTAATAGGAACAATGTCCTCTAAAGTTATTGGTAGCAGATTTAATTCCACAAGCATGCAACAAACAGATCCAAAGTATTCCACTGTTGTTCAGTAAATTTTATTATACGGCTCATTTTTTGAAACAAATTCACAGTCCTGCCTTAATTGTTATATTTTTTTAAAAATAGACCTCTTAAGCCTTAACGTAGACATCAACAAGGCATAAAATAATATGTAAGTGCTTTGTTAAATCCATGAAAAATTTAGTACAAAAATAATTTAATGTTATTTTCATACTTTTAAAGTCAAAACTAATATTTGCTATAAGTATCTGGCCTTTGAACTGGACAGAGGTCCATCCTTAATGATAGAATCAGAAATAATAACTGGAGTTTTGGAGAAGGACATTGTAAAATGAATAGGAATGGGGAAAGAAACCCACCAATGATTTGTATTTTATCGGAAGATTAAGAAATAAATCTGTGTATATTTCATACATATATACATACATACATATATGCCACACTTTTCAAGTTTTTAAAAAAGAGCACAAAAATGGACGTCAGGAAAAAGTTGACAGGAGCCAAACTGAACAATATGTTTATAGCATAGAAATGATGATGCATGTGTCATTTGATCAGAACAGAGCAGATTTCTGCAGGGATCAGCGATCTGCAGTCCACAGGGTAGATCCAGCCCACAAAAAGCCTGAATTGGGCCTGTGGCAGTTCAGGGAATCAGCAGTATGCTGCAACCACAACAGCAGAAGGACCTCGGGGCCCTAGCACCTGCCTCTTTCTATCTATTCCCCTCTCAGCATCTGCTGATTAGCATGGGGCGCAGGGCTGTGGCCCACGGTGGAGACCAGTTTGCAAGCAGCAGCCAGTCCCTGGGTTACTGGATGGAAATTGATTATTAGGTAGCATATATTTTCTAAATGTAATATTGTATTATTTCTCTAATCTATTTCCACAGGACTATATATCAAGTAGCAGTTTTGATTTGGATAATATGTTATTTTCTATTCAAATCCCACAAATGTTTCAAAATGGAGTCCACAATTCTGCAAACACTCATGCTTATATTTAATTCTGAAGTCAGTGGGATTCCTGAATCTGAAAGTGTATCTGAAACTTAGTTTAGACAGACTCACTAGAATATATTCCAATGGACACGATTAGGGGCCTACTTAAATCATGGTTTCGCAGATTTTACAGAAATTGTGAAATCCAGGATTGTTCATGACATCCACAAAAATCAACAAAAAACCCAATAAAAATAAAATGCTGGATGCCTAGTGGGAACCAGTGGTCCTCACTGCTGGGAGGGGGAAGGCACCAGTTGGCAGGGTGGTACGAAGGGCAACAGACAAGATGGTGGCTGCTCCTGTGTCTCCCCACCAGGGCCTCTCCTCCTATCAGTGCTGAGGGCTGGGGTGTCACAAAGGGCAGCCAGCAATCAAGATGGCAGCCATACCCTTCTCCCTCCTCTCCTCCCTTCCCCCTCCCCCCCAGCCTCTCCCTCAATCAACACCAAAGGGTGAAGCCACTGTGAAATGCTTGCAAAATGAGCTCAGAGTGCTGAAAGCAGACCACAAAAAACCCATTGTTTCATCACGATTTAGGTAGGTCCCTAAATATGATTAACTGTTCCATTGCCAAATGAAATAAGAAATATAGCATATCAGCATATAGAAAATAAAGAATATTTGGTCAAAGGCATCATTGTGTCATTGTATATATAGATGAATGCCCACATTTTAATTATATAGGGAACACAAACAACAAGTCACATTCCCATGACCATTTTACTGTCTTTTGAATTTGCAAGTGAAAGGAGTTTTGGTATTGTGCAGTTGGAACACGAAGCGTATTTGCGTTCAGTATTTGCTCTTCATTTAATTCATCCTAAAGCACAGGTTTTGTGAACACAGTTGCCTAAACCTAATTCTAGTAGTATACTCCACTAGCATGTGCTGAACAGCTTCATCCTTGTTCATGGGCAGAATGTGCCTAGCTCTAGCGCTCTGAAACTGAGGCCAAGAGATCTCATTACTGTCTGCTCTGTCTCTTCTTTTAAGAACCTCTGGAATCCCCCTAAAACAATCTTATCCATGCCTTTAGGCCAGGAGCACTGATTTCAGGTTCCCTGTATGGCCCATCACCAGTTTAAAGGACTGTACCCACTGGATCATCCTACCCAAAGCATAGTGAAGGCGATGACAGCTGTAAATGAGTACATTGAACCCAGAAAGAAATACCAGAATCAGTCAGCACCAAGGAAAAATTTAAGAACTGCTGGAAAAGCCTGCCTGGAAGGAAGTTATGAATGTCACAGTTTTCACAGAGATCTCCCTTTTCATGGCAAATAATCACTCAGCATTCTGAGATTTGTGACAACCATGGGAACAGTATTGCCTTATCTGTTATCTCCAAAGCAGAACTTGCATGCTTACAGATGTCATTTAATGCATATGCCCACAGTGCTGAATTAAACCATTCACATTGTTGCTGGTTAAGTCTCATTGTTAATCTCCCAGGGGGCTTAGTTTTATATATGAATGAATGAACTGTAAACTTGTAAACTTTTTTAAAGCTGCTTCCAAATTTAGAGCACAAAAAAGGCCATAGCAATGAGCAAGTTTGCTTCCTTTAGCTCCTCTGAAAAGGCACAATAATTAGCACTATTAAGTTGCCTTTCTGTGTTTCTAAGCAAATTGTTGCTTGCCTTTCAAACCAGAGTGAGTTTCCTTATCTAAGATGTACATCAAAAAAGGGACTAGGATACATCAGCACTACTTCTAGATTGTACTAGAGTGCCCTGTAGTGAAGCGTGCTGTGTTTGCTCTGTGCTGGCTAAATCTGGAAACAGATACAATGTAGTGGTTTGAAGGACACTGGGTACACACCAGTAAGCTTTCTGTTCTGGGCATATTTATTGACTGGCCTCCAGCATGCCTCCGTGGCAGCCACATTGCATCCATTCCTAGGTTTAGCTGAAGCTGCCTGGCGAAGTCCAGAGGCAGTGTAGACTCTCCTTAAGGCCTAAATCCATCTTGAGACCTCAGGGGAGGGACGAATTAGTGTTCCTATCTGCTCTTTTCTCCTACAGATAGTTATTCCAGATTAGATAAACCCTTGGTTGGAATGGTTGAGACAGGGATGCTCCTGCCTTGAACGGGGGGTTGGATTAGATGACTTCCTGAGGTCCTTACCAGGCCGATTTCTCTGTGATTCTAGGATTTTGCCATGTCCTTCTGAAGGATTGTAGGATCTTTTGAAGGATTTAGGAAGGACTTAGGGTCCTTCTGATTCTAGGCCATTTTTCCACGTCCTCCTGCTGAAGTCCATCTCTCTAGTGGCACCATGCTGACAGGGCTTCTCCTGCCTCCAGCTCTCTTGGGAAACTCCTCTAAAAGAAGGTTCCACAAAGTGGAAGGAAAGGCTCCAGGCAAACAGCTAATTTAGCCTCAGAATAAACCAATTTACTGCAGGTTACCCTGAGGGATGATGAGAGAAGATGAAAACAGTAAAGCCATTTCTGTCCTCTCCATTCTGTCTCTCCCCATTCATGGATCACCAACACAGGAAAAGCCCTTCATGGGGTCCAGGGATGAGATGAAATCCTTCTTTGTCTTCCATGATTGTTGTATGTGTCTCCGAAGAGGCCTGATGAGGCCTATTTGGGATTGACAGACTCGACAGACTCTACTGCAGCTTGGATATGTGTTTCCACGTGGGGTGGGTGGCGCTGGATTCTTGATTTGGCCCGCAACATGGTGTTTCTGCCGTTCCATTTTTCCAACTCCTGTTGTTGTTGTGAGGTTTCAAAGTACTGAGATCCCTGCAGCAGTTTCTTCTACTGTTTCAGGTGGTCCTGGGTGATAGTCTCTCACGAGTTGACATCAGTGCTGCGTTTTTTTAAGTTGGCCTTGAGGATGTCCCTGAAGCACTTTCTCTGCCCTCTGCTTGAGCATATGTCTTGGCTAAGCTGGGAGAGAAAACCTGCATCAGGAGTCTGGAGTCAGACATCCAGATGAAATATTGCCAAAGAGGTGACACATCCCCTTTCATGCTCTCAAGGGAATTATCTAGATTTAAGTTAAGCATATCCTGAAAATGGTCTATGAAGGACTTTTAACTGCATGGTGCTACCAAATCCATATAAATATTTACATCTTTTCCTAAGTGACAGATATATTACAGTAAAATTAAATCCTGAAGCTCTTTTTCATTTTCTCCTTATTTTGCACAGAAAAATGCTAGTAATTTCAGTGGGTATCTCCCCAGCTGAGGACTGAACAAGTAGTTGACCATTCCACCCAAATGTAGTTTTTTCATATTCCTTATATTAAAGGGAAAATATTGCAACTAATCTACACTTATACATTTTCTTTTTGAAACGCAGGATTGCATGCCCTTCAAAGACTTCTCAATCACAAGTCTTTAATTTTATCACTCCTAACATTCTTTCCTTCCTTCCTTGGGTTTTATTTGTAAATCTGTTTTAAATTACAGGGAGAAATCATTGCCACATGTGGGCTTCACAGACTAATGAAACCATGGCTGCACCAATAAGAAAACACTATAGCACCTAACACTATGACAGACAAAAATATCTAAGTCCACCGTAACTTCTCCATCTACATTTCAGAGCTGATTTACTGAACCTTTTAATAGTTGCACTTTATTGCCATATTCAACTGAAAAATAAATAAAAAGAAAGAGAAGATGAAGTGAGGTGGGGTTTGCATAACAAAGCAATCATAAATTCTTTCAACATGTGGCTTCAAATGTTTCCATAAGTATTTTACAGTACTATTTTAAAAGACATTTTGATTTAATGTATTTCAGAGGACACATTCTTTTAATTCATGACTGCGCATTTCTAGTTGTGATTCATTTCCTGACCAGATCACAATTTGTAACTGAGATATGAAACACCCCATCTTGAGACCTCAGGAGAGGAAAGAATTACTGTTCCTATCTGCTCTTTTCTCCTACAGATAGTTATTCCAGATTAGACAAACCCTTGGTTGGAATGGTTTAGCTAGGGATGTTTCTGCCTTGAACACAGGGTTGGATTAGATGACTTCCTGAGGTCCTTACGAGGCCGATTTCTCTGTGATTCTAGGATCTTTTGCTATGTCCTTCTAATTCCATGCTTATTTGTTCTTTTTATCATTAATTATTGCTTGTATTATGATAACTTTTGGGCTTTCCATTCATGCCAACTGTTATGCAAACATAGAGAACAAAGATAGTCCAAGAATAAACGAAAGGGACAACATATGAATACAGATTGGACAGCGCAAGAAAACAATGTTGTCTCTATGTGCCAGCACTGAAACCATTGCCAAGTTTTTCATGGGTATCATGACAAAGGAGAGGTTTATAGAGGCATCTGAAGGAACCTTGTTCCTTAAACCATTCACTAATATAAAAAATGAAACTGATTTTAGAAATACTGCACTAAAATATATATTCTTATATATATTTAAGGAAATATATAAAAAAAAAGATATAGGGAAAGACATCAGGAGGATAAGTATATCTGTCACTACGCCATCCTCATTCAAGCTTTTATACCACATTTTATCACAACCATCATTTTCCCTTATCAGATCTTTACACTCATGGTGGAATGTGCTTTATTTCAAGGAGATTTCATGTGGATGCAAAGGTCTATCTACCTGGATCCAAATGCAGGATCGAGGCCTCAGATGTTAAACTCTCCCATCTCCCAGGCAGAGCCCATGTTTCATGAGTCTGTAAAGCACCTTGGAAACTCTAACTACATTAGCACATCATAAATTACACAGTAAAGAAAAAAACATACATCAGAAACAACACTTAAGATTTTCAATGCAGAAGACTTGGCAGGTTAAGAGGGGAAAGAAAAGAAATTTGGGTGGCTTATAATAGCAAAAACAACCACCAAATCAGCCACTTCCTGGCACTTAATGAGCAGATGAGTTAAAGACCTCCTCCAGATGGTCATTAACTGCCAGGAAATACTCTGTCCATTGACTGTTATTGCTTAAAACGCCATTAGGATGCTGTTCTTCATTAGTCACATTCACATCATATTAGTATGAACTCAATGTAAGAACGCAATGGAAAACGTTGGTTAGGGGGAATTAAAAAAAGAATGCAAAAACAAAAATAGCATTACAATAAAGTAAATATTTCATTTGTACACAGAGCCATATCACTGTTGTAATTGTCAAAATGTAGTACTGATGAAAACAGTTGAATGGACAGCTGGCATTGTAAGGTTCTTCACAGTAATCTGCTTATGTGCCTCCATGGTGTCCCGAAGAGGCCATCTCAAGGGGTAAAAGGTTAGTTTCCATGCCAAATAAATTCCTGACTTCCCTGCTGGGAATGCTAGCAAAGTATGTGATTGTTGTGATTAGGTTACCTGACCAATATAGAGAAGACTGCGGCTAAAATTCCAACATCAAGAAATGCAGAAGTTTGGTTTCATTATACACAACTTTTTAATAAATTCACAGAGGCAAAAATATTTGTGCTCTCCAAGCCATAATCTCCAGGCATGGATATCTGCAGTGATGTGAACCACAGATTTATTTATGTATATATACATATAACTACTTGCAAAGGAAAATGTTAATAGTACCAGGAGAGAAAGGTATAAACACAAGCTTTCTTTGACTCCAACTGTTTGCCTCAAAATCAAAAACTGTAAGCCAAAACTAAATAATTATTTCACAACTAATTTCATGAGAGAAACTCAGAAATTACAGAATGATTGAGTACCTCCTTTAAGAAAAAAAAATTATCCTCTCAAAAGGCAGGAGTAAGGTATATTCCCTGAACTTCAATAGCAGTGAATTTAAAAATAATAGGAGGAAACTATTTAAGAAAAAGAATTCAGTTTTGGAACTTATTGCCTCAAGATGTCACTGAGACCAAAGAAAAATGCAATTCAAGAAAAGGATTAGACCTTAATACGCATAAGTAAATTCATAAATAAATTAATAAAATAGGGCAGGGATTTCAAAGTCCCCAGATCTGGACTGTGGGGCTTCTCACAGGCTAGATTCAGACTGCGAGGAGTTTTGCAGGATGGATTCAGACCCATCTCCAGCAGCAGCTAGTGTATTGATGATTATTTTTATATGCCCCCTTTCCAAGAAAGGCTCAGGTAAGTAAAGCAGTACTAGAACAAAATAACTTATAAAACAAGAGAGCAAGCTTACATATAAAAGGAAGTACAATAATAAATCAAAATGCAATCTCCTCCACAACTCCCTAACAACATCCCAGCTTAGCCTTGTTTGTTAAATGCCTGCCAGAGTAGAAAGGTCTTACACATCAGGAAGATGTCCAGGCTTGGGCTCTGGGACACTTCAAGGGGAAGGGAGTTTCAGAGCTGAGGAGTGACTCCCAGGAACAGCTTCCTGTGTATTTTGGCCAAATGAATTTGGCCCATTGATGGTACCTGAAGAAAGCCGTTCTTGGCTGATCTTAGGTATGATAGTACCCCCTCTCTAGTTGCTGAAACTTACGGCCATCCCTGAAAATATTCTCTCATATTATTCTAACATAACATGTAAATGAATAAAGGACTATTATATTACATTTGCTCATAGCGATGTTGAATGTAATAACCCATGTTGTTTCCTATCAACAGCCTCAGCAACCTTTGAAGATGAGGGCGGGGGGAGGGTTAGAACGATGTCCCTTGTAAATCCCATTATTAATTACGTTTCTTCAGCTTGTTGTGCTACTGGACAAGGAAATCTGAGGCTATGTGAGGTAAATTAAATTCAAGAAACAATGAAAGAAATAGAGAAACTGATTGAGAAGGTAGTCCTATTTAAAGGAGGAAAAAACCTGCCACCATAATGCCCTGCTGAATTCTTGGTAGGGGTCAATAAGTCTAGCATACATACAATAAGTCTAGCATACTTTCTTATTCTTGAATGAGCAGCATTAATCCAGAGGAACTATATTTGACAATGGTAGCTAACCTTTCCTACATTTTGTCTATTTGGTTGGACACACATCTCCTTGAAATTAAATCATCCAACTCCACTATACCCTTGGGAGTACAAACCCAACAACTGGCCTGGCAGCCTGTCCTCTCTATTGAAATTACACTTTGGTCAGATCCGTACTCCAAGAATGTTTTAACGCAATAAAAATGTGCATCCTGCCCAAATCATCATTTGCTACCGCTGACTTCCACTTTAGGGAAAATCCTTAATTCTAATAGCAAGATCGCCAAACACACAACTCTAATGTCAAGACCCACTCTACAAGTATGATTTCTCAAAGGGGCCCAAAGTCCTAGTAGATTTTATGCTCTGCTTGTGAATTGGGCAGCTGCTGTTTATCTTGTATTGATTTAAAGAGACATATTGAGCCCAAGCATCTGGTCCTGGAGAGGGAACAGGAACATGAGACTTAAGAGAACTGAGTGGGCATTAATTACAAGACTTCTTTTTAAATAAAAAGTCTATTGTCCTCTATCCCAGCCAAACAGAAGGAACCTCAGTATGAATGTGGTAGCAAGCTATTAATCCCTCAGGCCACAAACCTGCATTGAGATCTAGTAGTTTGGACTCTTGTTTCTATGTGCAGCCTTATTAAAGTCAGAAGTACTCTGTATAGAGAGAATCCACTAAAAGATCTTGCTGCAGTATGGGGCCTTACTCTCTTAGTGCACTGGGAGATAAAACAGACCATCTTGAATACATTTGATAGATTAGTAAGATGGTAGTCAACTGAAATCTTAGTTTGAAGAGATGGAAAATAGGACATAATAGGAAAAGAGAATGTCAACTATTTAAATACAATCAGGATCGTTACTCATTGCTTTCAATGGAGATCCATACAGAGAAAAGGATACAACCACAGAGAACTGACATGGGACTGAGATCTAAATGTTTCTTTTTGATTTTGCTATAAAACAGACACTATAAAAAGAGACGCAGGTTGAATGCAGTGCAGCCACATTAATGCTACCTTTATAGCTCTATCTTGAAATTTCCTGACATTGTTTTTGTCCAGCCTTGAAGGATCATTAACACAAGACTGAGCTGTCTTATTTTTGCTGGTGTAACTCCATGTTCCCTCTATCACATGGCAGAGCTGGGCTAGTTTTTGTTTTATTCTGTTTGTTTACATTGAATAGCACTTAGATTTTTAACAATTGTCACAATATAAAAGACAAACATTGTAAGCACTGTGTGGCAGTGGCTATCTTTTCATTGTATCTGTATGCAGAGTATCTAGCCTAATAAGGTACTATAACCTGCTACATGCCTCTAGGCATTACTGTGAAACAAGCAAAATACAATAATGACAAGTACAGCCATCAATTGTAGGACACCTAGATCCAAAATGGATTAAGCAGCAGCTAAAATAGAGCATGAGGCATGTATTTGGTGGTCTCAGTCCAGTTCTCAGTCAGCAAAGTATCCATGTCACTTCCTCAGCTGGAAAACATATCCATAGTCTCAATAAGGGGTCAAGAAGACTAAACTGTTCTCATGCTCAAAATATATTATCCAACAGATAAGAATTAAGTTAAACAGCCACAGGAGTGGCAGGAATCCTGTGCTTCTTTTACAATATTTTAAGAGTCCTTATACCCATGATGCCCAAGGGCTTTCTTAAAAAAATTAGAAACCAACAGATTACAATAAAACTAACAGATAATATAATACAACATCTCTTTCAAAGTGAGTTGGTCTCCTGCCTCTCTGTAAAGGTTATTCTAGATACAGATAGGAAAAAGAAAAACAGTCATCCTCAGCCTAAAAACTGCAATAGCATATGACTGACTTTCGCACTGTAGAGAGATGTAATAGTCATGCTAGTCTGGAGTCAAGTGAAAAACAGTGTATATTTGCACTTTATAGACTAATCAAAGTATGTGTGTGTATGTATATGTGTGTGTATACAGACATACCACCAAATTCACACACAGACACACACAGACACACAGAGCACAAGATATTGTGAGCTGAAGCTCACTTCATGTAGACAATGGGCTTGCAGGAACTGGAGTCCGTGGGCTGCCAGAATTAGTGGCATACATCAATTTTAGGGAATTACTATTCATCAGTGATTAGTTATTCATCTTCCAAACATGAAACTTGGTTTGCAATGTTCTCATCACTTTTCGTTCAGTTTGGATAATGCCAGAAGCAGTTTTATAAACCAAATTGGAATGACAGCTACCTGAGGACAACAGAAGTCTCCTATGGCACACAAGCTGAAAAATTACCCAGTTATCATGTTCAAAAGTAGTATCTTGATTTGCCAAGTTGCTACAAGCTGTAGAACATGTTTCACAGGCCAACAGAAGGCAATGCTGACTCAAAGCTTTGGCTGGTGATACCAGAACAGAGGAAAAACAGGTGGTTCACTAGGCAGCAATATGAAGTTCAGAAGCCTGCTTTGTGGTTTCCTTCATTGCCTCACTGGTATAAACAAGTCCCACTCATTTCATTTATCTTTCCTCCAGGCCCCCCCTCAAAGTACTTAGCACAAGGCACAGCAGCTCCTTCATGCAAAGAGCCATGGGATATACACCACATGTTTTAGTGTATGCAGGGATGAGAATAAAGGTTGATTTAGGTAACTGGATGAGTGCCATCCCAGAAGAGAGCCAAAATAGAGATGGTCATGTTTGAGGGATAGCATAGTCCTGTATCACATGTTCATAGTTCGAGCTAAAAACACAGACAGAGTTTAAATTCCTCTCACCTAAATTCTTTAAAGGAATCTCTTAAAATATTAATTCAGCTAGGCCTAGCTGATCAACCTTACTTCTTTTTACTAGATACGAGGCCGGCCTAGGATGAAAGGCTTTCTTGCTCTTTGATACTGATTCGAGTGACCAGAAAGTCTATTCAGAGTACTCCCTACTTCAAGCGTTCACAAATGGTGAGTCAAGGTCCCCCAAAATCAAGAGACTGACCTAAAAGCATAATCATATGGCTCCAGGAAAAGTCATATTTTAAGGCCCCGTCTACACATTATACTTAAGGCATGAGTAACTAATTAATCATGCTTTACATGGTCAACTGGTCACATGGTCAATCAATTAATGGTGTGAAAAAAGACAAATAAGTTACAAGAGTTATTCCACAAAATATACGGAATGACTTTGTAGCTTCTTTCTATTATGCCATTAATTGAACATATGGCCAGGGGCCCCTGCAGATGGCAGCCCTTTCAGTTGTTCAGAGCACCCAGCTGCAAGGGCCTATGTGCACCCCTGAGCCTGGGATTAAAAGCTGCCACCTGTGAGGACACCCCAAGCACCCTTGTGGCTGGGGGATCACATCCGCTCCTATCAGCTGAAGAGGCTCCCAGCTGCAATTCTAGGTGATCCAGGGCTCCCCCTACACCTGCAATAAGGCACGATGGGATCTAATTCACAATCCCACAATCACGCTTCCTGCCACGCATAGGTAACATGGCAGGAAGCACAATTGTGTGGATTGTGTGTCAGATCCTGTCATGCCTTTACCTGCACATCTAGAGGGGACCTAAGAGTAATACCAAATAGCACAACACTCACAATAAAATCATTGGAGTCAGCCACACAGACTTGATGTGGGAAGAAGTTAGAGAAAGTAGTATTCTTCCTCTTAAAGAAGATGGAATTTGAAACTGAAAATTGAGTTAATTTTCAGCTTGTGGGCCAGGGGAGACTTCTACTGCGAGAGTGAAAGCTTCCTCTTAAATGCATATTATTGTGACCTACTGAAACCATTGTAAAACTAACTTGGGAAACAAGAGGAGATTAGGTTTGTGAATTCAGAGACTTCTATTCTTCTCTACTTTACAGAGAACTGGAGTAGGGACAGAAACTACTGGTAAAGTCCAAATTTGGAATCTAACCCCCTCCTCAGGTGCCATGAACATTTCACAGGGACACAGAAACCTTTACATTTGATCACAGCCGCAGTCCCTCTAATCCAGTATGCGTCTCTGGCATTGGCAATTTCAGTTTTTATTATTTAGTTATATGTTTTCCCCTTCTGTAAACAGATTATAGTTTCATCTGGCAGTGAAAGTCAAAAATCCCCACAGATTTCTCTTGTTATTTTGGCAATATTTTGCAGTACTTCACACAGATGAAGTATATTTATACAAAGGTCAGAAGCAAAACATTTATGTACATGTTAAGTGGACCCTCAGCTGTGAATAGTGTTTCTACTGTATTACTCAGAGTGAGTTTTTGATTATACATGCCTCATGTCCAGCTGCACTTTCTGTCTTCATGTAATCATGCTCATTGTTTCTGCATGACTGTTTTTTGTCAAAAAATACAAGATTAGTAGATGAAGAAAAAGCAGTAAATACCATACTTGGACTTATAACAAATGATTTCATACCATGTCTTATGAAATCTTATTTTTAAAATGAATGTGAATTGGCTGAGACAAGATAGTCACGTGGTTTGAAAAATTATCAAAAAGGTAATTGAATGCTAATGCTTAATGATAACACATGGCAGTCAGGGGAGATAGCTACCAGGTAATCTGGGGATCAGTGTTCAATCTGGTCTTAAAATGTATTCAGTTAGGATCAGGAATAGTAAAAAAAACCAGCATGTTAACACAGTTACTATTTTGGGAGGATTTCAAGCACCAGTCACAACAAAGGAATTATGCAAAGGGACTTGGATCAAAAACACAAGGAGAAAACTGGGGAAAACAACATCTTGGGAAAATACCACCTATTACATCTGCAGGGAAAAGAATCTGAAAAACTCATATGCACAACAAGGAAGAGACAAGAGGGAAGCAGAACAGATGGATGAGTCAAATGAATGATAGTGAACAGCAAAATTGGTACAAGTTTCTAGTGTTTTATGGCACCAAGGAAGACCAGTGCAACTTCAGGTTCCATATCCATGAGAATCACCTAGTGACGATGACATTTTCTCCTTCCCAGTACCAATGACATGCTTATACCCAGGATACTGTTTCACATCAGTACAGAGAGACTAACAGATTTGAAGACGCTCAAAGAGGAGCAAAAATATCAGTGGCAGATGTAGGGGCTGAGTTAGGGGGAAAAGATTAAGGGACTTATGTGTTTATAGGCACCTATTAAATGTAGGGGGGGGGATAGAATATGAAGACTGACAAAATTTGATGATAACAAATACTTGATGGCAGAAATATATTACCAGCAGTCACAATAGTTGGTGTTTTCCCAAAAGCCCTGGCCCCTGGAATTTTGATCCTGTAAAAATCGGAGTTTTCATTAAAAATTACAAATTTCTAACTTTTTAAGTTTTGAAAAAAAATCTTAAACATACAACTCAAGAATACCATCAAGAGGAAGATGCAAGGTAAATAACAAGACCCTAAATTATGTATTATAATTTATTGCTTTAATCTCACATTTTTTTTGAAGATCTGCCTCTTGTTTTGTAGCTGCTGACACTGGTATTCATTATCTTAAGCAGGCATAGAAATGAGAAATAACGGGGTAAAACACTACATCGAAAAAATTAGGCAATTTTAGGACAATGAGGCGCACTAATATGTACTGTAGTTTGCCTGTCTGGCCATCGCTGTTGTTGCCACTACTCTATGGCATCAACCAGAGTGCCACCACATTGAAAAAAACTTTTAGAGGAGTGCCTTAAATCTAAAAAGGTTGTGAACCACTGGTCTACCTAGTTAGCTATCCTGCTTCTTCTTATGGGGGCCCAAACTAGATGCTTCAGAGGAAAGTGCAAACCTAGACAGCATGTCAGTGAGTTGTGGGATTATCTCTCCCCATGCTAGGTCTTTTCCTGACTTCTAAGAGACTGACTTAAGTGCTGAAGCATGAAATTTAATATCCCTGAAAAAAAATGTAGCAATAACCATAACAATTCTGAATATTACCTTGTTATCCCTGTCAAAGGTCCAAACCCTTTGGGAATCTCATTAAGATCTTGGCATCAACAATTTCCTGGGGCAATGAGTTCCCTTGCTTAATTAGGCATCATGCATGTTGATTTAATTTTTAAATTTTGTTCTAAATCTGCCACCGTTCAGTTTCAAGGAATGCTCTCTTGCTCTTCTGTTCCAATACTGGGAGAATCAAAGTTACTAATCTCCCTTCTCTACCCTACTCCCTTTTGCAAATCAAGAGTTTACCCACCTTTGATAACTTCATACATGCTAAGCCGTGAAGACTTGGAAAACTGATTTCAGTCTTAACGGCTGTGAATTGTGAGATGCCCAGAATGACCCTCCAACATCAGCTCCAGGTGCTTTTCAGTGGGAGATAACCACTAAGTGACAGATGCCACTTCTCCAGAGCAAGAAGAGAATATCTGTAGCTAAGAGACCACCTCCATGTTGACAATGTAGCTTAACTTGTATGAAATTTGCTTTTAAGATGAATATTTAGATTTAGATTGTTTTCCCTCCATTCTACTCATTAAGGGACACTCCCTGCAGTTGGACTTGCTCTTGCATCAAAATATAGAGGTTTTGGCTGCCAGTCAGTTTACACTCTATCCAACATTTTGAATGTACCACCAGATGCAGGAACTACAAGTTGTCTTCTTTGTGATCACTCTTTTATTTCCACAACTACTTATGAGCTGATTTGTAAATACAGCACTGAGTTTTGGCTGGAAGACAGGATATCTTAGACTGTCCAATTGATTTTACTGTCTTAAAAATGAGTGGAGGTTATAGAAAAGTTTATCATTCCTTCAAATGTTGTCCATATACTTAGGAACACTAACACTTTCAGCTCTGAAAGTCAAAATCCTTTGCAAAGCAGCGGCTATACACACATGCCCCCAACTTAAAACTTAAGGCTTCTTATTCTTTTCTTTTCCTTCTTTCATTTCTTCCAAGAATTTAGATTTAAGACTTTAAAATGTTACAAAACATAACAATTAAAAAGATGGTACAGCTTCCTTATATATTTGTTTAGAATCATTTCATCATGCAACCTGGCCCATTCAGTCCTTTTTATATACTTGGCTTTCATTGAAGCCAAATTTCAAATATGTGGCAAGTTCAAGCACTGTGGCTGGTTCATATAAAATGTGTCCTAAGATGTGGTTACATGTACAATGATGGTTCTGCTTTGCTGGACAGCCATGTCTGAAATCCATCTCCAATTGAAAAACACTTTTGTTCAGTCTTTCCCTGATTAAAAGAGTCTTTATCATTATCAAATTACACTTAAGACATCAAAGTGCCCATGTTCCCTCTACCCAGCCAACTGGCCTCTGATGATACAATGGATCAGATTTTATTTTGCCTGTTAAGTGTCTATGTATGATCTTATTTTACTCTGCTCCAGTCCCTGAAAAACAGTTAACACAAAAGGTAGATGGACCTTTCTCCTGTTCATTGCTTTTTGTCATTTACTCTTAAGGCTAAGATAATGACATGTTATAAGAATAGGTACATTGACATTTTTTCAGAGACTTGAATAGTGGAATAGGATCATCCTTTGGTACCTTAAAAATGGAGTGTGATCTGTCACAGTCTCCTCAGCCTAACAAAGGGTATTTAAACCCAAAAGCTTGCTAAAAAAAAATTCCAACTATTTAAGTTGGTCTAATAAAAGATATCAGATTCACTCAAAGAACCTTGTCTGCCTACAGTCTCCTCAAGTAATCCAGTCAGAGCTCTTCAAATGCCCTACCTCAAAGTCCAGCTCTGAAAAATGGGTTATTTTATATGACAAGCTCACAAACATTTCTACCTGAAAGTAAATCATCATCCATTCTTGTACCACATCTCTGATGCAGTGTTCTCTAATATACATATATCTGTTCTATCTTCTGCTTTTCAGTTGCACGGTCCTAATGTAAATTTTTTATAGCACCAGGCAGGGGTGTAGAGTGCCAGATATGTGTTTATCTTCATAGTCATTTATTTATAAAAATGAGTTAAATATATTTGCATTGATGGATGCCAGGTGGGATATTTTATCCCAGCCCTGTAGTTTGGTATGTCATTCCCAGAGTAAAAAGGCAACACTTACATATTGAGTGAGGAAAAGAGACACCCCCTTCAGTTAGATGTTCTACCCTAGGTTGTCATTAGCTTCCTTAGGCAAGATCAGTGATGCTAAGGTTTTGAACAACTGGGATATGCATTTTTCACAATTTTGAGTAATAAAGTTGCTTCTTTTCATGTTTACTGAATTCATAGGGGAATGTGGATGTTAAAGTACAGACATTCTTTGGGGGTGTGCCAACTTCTCAAGATAAGAAACGTTATATAATAAATATCTTTACATAAGACAAACCTATAAGGTGTTTACAGTGAATGCCCTTTAGGTAACCTTCTGCATCTTTTGCAAAGTCAAAGCCACTCCCTATGAGCCCATTCTTTCAACTTACAGTACCACTGATGATCACTGATTAATGTCTACAGAACAGGGGTCAGCAATGTTTTCTGGCAGCAGGCTGGAATGAACCAGCTCGGAGTGAGGCAGGCTGGTACTAGGACCTGGACATTGCCACTGCTTCTCTCCACTGCCTGGCTGTGGTGTGGTGCAGGCAAAGGGGACCCTCTGTCCAGGCCCCCACCACCCAGCTGTGCTGCAAACAAAGCCCTCTGCCACCAAGTGCTGCTGAAGCCATGTCTCAGCAGGCTGGATCCAAAGGCTCCATGGATCAGAATCAGCTGGCCATGGATTGCAGATCCTTGCTTTAGAAAGTCTACATTATGTTGCTGCATGGACATTTCCTGTGGCCTAAGAGCAGCCTTCTGAGAAAAGAAGGTGCCAAATTATAATTGTATGCCAGAAAAATTAACTTGCTTCTGCTTAATGCTCCAGGCATGACAGATCACGTTTTATAGGCACAGAACCTATTATAAAATAAACAAAAATGACAAAAAAAAATGCAACAAAAATGTTTATGCTTTGCTAAGCATTCCTGAAGGTATTTATTTTTCCCCCCTTCTTTTCATTTTTAATGTCTGAAGCTACAGATGGAACCTGTTACTTCATACTTCCTTAGCTAGGAAACAACCACTTATACACACTGCTATTAGAAGCCTATATATCTTTCGTAAGATGAAAGTACTGACTTTCTAAAAGAGATGTTCAAAGCAGACTGTTATATGTGAAGACTATTTGTCTCCACTTAAAAATACTTAGTGCCAGAGTGTACCAAATGCTTACTGTCAAGTATTGAAGGTAGTAAAGGGCCCCACGAAATTTACAGTCTACAGGCTGTGTTCCACTCTTGGCACTGAAGCCTAGATAATTAGGTATGGGGAGTCATGTAGAGCCCTATGGGAAAGGAGAGTAAATTCAGACTTGATGCAGTGGTAAGGAGGGAGGCAGCCCAGAGATTTAGTCCATGTTTTTGCGCCTCCCACAGCAAAGATGCACCAAATCCAACAGCTAATTGAACTTTTGTCAACAATCTCGTGACAGCTGCAGTTTGAACTGGCATCGAGACTGAACTCCCCTTGGATGTATAAAGAAAATATGTAGTTACTTCTGAAAAGAGACAACTTTTCTGTGGTTGTATTGCTATATGGAAACTGTCAATGTCATAGAAAAAGAAGTAGAATCTGGAGGCAGAATGGAGAGGCCAAAGTTCAACTTAGAAAGGGAGGGGATGGGCTCACTGGCTCCATGTGTGGGCAACGGGAACCAGATTAGCAAGCTGTGCAGTTTGTTTTTCCTTCGTAACCTTCTCTGATTAAAAGATCATGGTGGTTCACTGCAAAGACAAAAGCTCAGTCTTCCTTGACAAGCCACATTCCTATAGACCACAAAGGCATGTCCTCTCTTCCCAAAAAACATTATATATGAGGATACTGGCTCCATTTTTCATGTACTACTAGATCAGTAAGTAACCAATGTATAAAGCAGTCAATTAAAATGACTTGTATTAAATATAAAATTTATAAATGAGGATAAAGAAGCAACCCACTTACTTGAAGTCCAAAACCCTTTTCATTTGCAATAGCTACCAACACTGAATTACTATTTTGTTTAAATATATGATTTCACAGTGGAAGTTAAAACAGCACATTGAAGTATTTTGTTGGTTACTTGGCATTCCTTCCATAAGGTATACTGTCAACTTAAAAATAAAGCTTAGGGAATAGACATGTCACGATCCTAATGTTAGACTCTGTCCACATAATACCAGCCAGTTAATAGGTGCTCTGATGCCATTTCTTATCTGATCATTGTGATGGGCTTTTTGCTCTTCTCTGGGTTTTTTTAATGTAGCTTAATTACAGAGCTTTTGTTGTGATGTATGCTATTTCCGTTAATAGGAATTACAAGCATACACTAAGGAAAAATCATACTTGGCAGATTTGTCAAAAGGAATTTCTGGTTTCAAAATCTACAAGTCTAATTGGAATTAAAAAGTAACATGAATCTTTGTTGCATATAAAGTAGTGAAGTATCAAGTGTGTGAAAAAGACCTATGAATACTTTCCAGGACTGATTTTTCTGTAAGTTGTGGTACCGTGCTATTATATCTGCACAGGTGTAAAATGCTGCCACTCTCAGAAAAGCATTATATGAATTTATCCCAGGTTTAAAATGATCACATAAGAGGCAAGGCAATGGAAATACGGCCTTCTTGATGCAGTTATTTTTTTTTTTTTGCCATCATACATTATAAAAAATAAGTTTGAATAGAGCTGCAATTGAGTTGGTTCAGGGAATATGGGAATTTCCTTTACCTACTGCACCAATAAACAAGCAGAGGCCTGAAGCATAATGACTTCTAAAGGCATAAAATCTCTTGCTTGCAAAAGCAAGGCTGCAAGAGCACTGTGTGCAGAAGTGGAATTTGCTACCTTGCAGCACTATGAATAGATGTAGTCATGGCCCCAGCTAGACTCACTCACGCTGGACCTAAGTCCCCAGCACCTGGTACCCATGGTAATCATTGACTCGTGTGCAAAGTAGGTATGCCATCCTAGTTGCACATGTTTTGTATCTCCCTTCTTACAGATATAAATTACTATATAAAGTACAAAAGAGAACATAATCAGACCTCAGGGCTCCCCAGTGCTGCCAGAACAACACCGTGGCCTTCTCACCACACCTCTTGTACATCCTAGCACTGGAAGCCTGCCTCACTTCACACAGGGTGAACTGACTAAAGAGATGAACTTCTGCTCTATCTTGTACTCCTGCACCTGCGGGACAGGGGGATGGCTGTCTCAGCCTTCTATGAAAAACAGTGTGAATGCTATCTGGACGCCAAATGCAAAACCACCAGGAAAGGATGACTTATTAGCAGGAAGGGAACAAAAGCAACATAAAGTTCAGTTCAAACCATGCCCTCTGACCTTGCTTATCCTATGTTTCCACCCTTCAGACTGCTCAGCTCACTGCCTAGACCCTCTCTCCAGCAGTTATGTCCAGTGGGTCTGCAGGATGCATTTTAACCCTTTTCTAGCAGGACTGACCCCAGCTTATAGCCAGACAAATGCTTCCAACCAAATGAAAAGATATTATTTATCTCTGAATATATACTGACGGGTCTGATTCAACAACCCTTGCAGTGAGTAGTTTTGTTCAGGTGAGGAATCACAGAGATTTAAATGGACTACTTGTGGGTAAAAGTGGCACAACACATCCTACATAAAGCCATTTTAACAGGCGCTAAACCATATTCCTGCCCAGGCTAAGGCATGTGCTCCCTAACAAAGAGAGTTCGGTGGAGAATTCTGTCACATACATGATTTATAGTGCAATATATAAGGGAACACCTTGTAATAATATACCACATTTAAAAGAAACATACCTTACCAATTAGAAATGACAACATGGAACAATTACCACATACCCTTAACCTTCAAAGAATGTTTATAAAATGTAGTGGATCTCTTCTTTTAAAACCTAAGTGGACTGATAAAACAGTTGATGTTTAAACTTGTCTGCAAATGTCTGATACATAGATAATACATAAAAAGTATGTAGACTCCAGCTATGCCAATAACCTTGAAGAGTTTACCTTTATACCCAGTGCCTCTCCTGAAATGACAGATACAGTCACACCATTCTTGGTGGGCTTTGGTATCTCTTCATTTTTCAGTTCTTGGTATTGGGGTTCCACCATTTTCTCTGAACTTCTCAAATTGACCCAGAGTTGCAGGCCATGCACTGGCTGCTCTGAGCAGGGCATCTCTGCATGCAGAATACCCCTCCCTGCTGTCATCCACTAAGACAGAAGAAGTAGAAGGAACAGAATACAAAGGGTCACAACATATCCATTGAATTAAAAAAACCTGGAGTGAAGGAAAAAGTTTTTACCCAGAACTAGT
Organism: Crocodylus porosus; assembly: GCF_001723895.1. Taxonomy (NCBI): domain Eukaryota; kingdom Metazoa; phylum Chordata; order Crocodylia; family Crocodylidae; genus Crocodylus; species Crocodylus porosus. Next base: position 65,326,650 of record NW_017728906.1, on the reverse strand, counting down.
CAACATAGTTGAAACTTCTGTCTGAATCAAACACAGATTACATAAATAACAATCATGTTGCTTATCTGTTTGTTTTTAAATGTTGAAATGCTGAGCTGAAAAAGTAGCACTTGTTTGTTAATCTATTTGAACAACACAAGAAAGCACTGTTTATATGTAGATAAGTTTTAAATAACTCAAATATAAAAGTTCCCAGTAAAACAGCATGCCAGGAATTTATCTGGAATGTAAACATGCTAAATGTGTGTGGGGGAAAGTACAGTGTTGTGGCTGAGTTTAGCAGCCAGTTAAAATGTTTAACATAACAAAAAAAAAGCTGTGTTGTATTTTGTTTTGTTTTTCTGAATTGCAGGATAATCACAAATTTAAAAGAAGAAAGGTAGAAGTAGCCTTGTAGGATTAAAATGTCACCTACACTTCTCTCACCATTTTCCCATACCTGTAAATCTCCTGGGTTCAGTTTACCAGCATGTCCGCAGAAATCTTCGTGGGCCATGGACCCACCCGCCAACAGATAAGTTACCTTTGGACAACAGGGAAGGAAGATTAGTTGAATACACAGTCTTGCTTTAAAACAGTAACATAACAGATCAATAATACTTTTGTACAAATAGATGTGCCCAATACACTGCAGCAGAACACAGGGGATCAGGCAAATTCCCAAAATCAATTCATGTTTCTCAACCTATGATATAAAAATTACCCATGTTGAAAAATATTAAGGCTTTAGGAGCAACTTTTGTTCCCATTGGGTGTGTCTACATGTGCATTAGATCCAGGAGTAGTTTACTTGACAGTGGTGTAAACACTCCCAGGCAGGTGCCCGCACATGCAGGGAAGCGGAAGAAGATCTGCTGCTAAATGGCAGCAAACTGCTCCTGTTTCTGAGGCCCTGCAATGGCCCCCTGTCACCATGGGGGGAACTCTAGGCTCCCCCTGCATGTTAGCAAGGGCTAGCAGGGAGTACCAGCCCAGGAGATGGCTGTCTCTGGTTGAGGCTGAGACATTGCTCCCTGTCCCTGAGAGGCTGCCACTGGCAGGGCAAGGACAATGTTCCCCTGCCCTGGCAGCAGGGAACTCCTGGCTCCAGTTCCCTTGTTGGGGGTAGAAAAGTTGGAAGGACCTGCCAGTGGGACAACTAGCAGTGGTCCTCAGCTGGGCAGGGATTGCATGCAATTACAGAGCAAGGCAGGAAACATGATCCCCATTCCGTACCAGCAGAGAACCCAGTGCCAGCTCCATGAACAGGGGTTGGCATTAAGAGATAAGGACCTCCCAGTGCTGGACCTCTGGTTGCAGAGCACCCGGTGGGAGATAAGGCTTTCTCAGACCCACTTCCCCATTGTGATCTCAGAGTGGGGGGCTTGAAGCTCCCTGCTGACATGGTCCCCACCTGGGCTTCGGTGGTGGAGCCTGCCCTAGCAGTATGCAGCTCCCCGAGGAAGGGAGCAATCTCTCACCGCCTGCTGGCCGGCTGACCAGGATCAGATTTGCTCCCAGTTAGATGACTACATGAGTGCTACTGCACTGTTACTAATCACAAGAAAATTTGCTACTTGCATTTGCAGGTAGTAAATTTATTTGCAATTAGTGAAGTTTACTACAGAGTAAGCATGTGCATATGTAGATGCACACACTTACTTTGCAGTAAGCTACTCTACTGTGCAGTAAAGCATCTAATGGAGATGCACCAGTCTTTCCTATTTTCCCTCTCTTTACTGTCTTTTCTCACCTTCTTTTCCTTTTCTCCCTTTCTTTTTTCATCATGCATTCCTCTCTTTTGTCTTGTTTTTCATTGGAAATTGCAGTATAATAACTAAGGCTCTGGCTCCTGTATGGCAGATGACAGAACAAAGTGCAATGGCCTCAAACTGCAGCAAGGGAAATTTAGGTTGGATATAAGGAAAATCTTTCTAGGAGGGTAGTGAAGCACGGGAGCTGATTACCCAGAGAGTTGTGGAATTTCCATCCTTAGAGGTTTTCAAGACCCAGGTAGACAAAGGCTTGGCTGTGATGATATAGTGGAGGATAGTTCTGCTTTGAGCAGGGGTTCAGACTAGATGACCTCCTGAGGTCCCTTCTAATCCTCATTTTCTACGATTCAGACACAAAACTTGGTAAGTTTTATGCCCAATGATAGGCTTGTTGGGCAACATGCTTGTAAGAAATCCATTTAATGAAAGAGATCCATTACAGGAGGTGATGACCCAGTACTGGACAATGGTATAACTGCTTTAGCTTAGCTCTGTGGATATGGCAAAACTGTACAGGAAAGCTGGGTGAATCAGCCATTGTGGAATTTCCTAGTTAGTCCTATAGCATCCACCATGTTGGGTGGAGACTCACCAGGAACACAGATGAGACGAGTATTTATGGCTTAAGTACCTTTGTGCTCCAGCTATTCTTAGCTGCTCTTAGAATGAGGTCATGGGCAATATTAGCTGAGCACAAGTTACTGCCTTCTTGCACTTACTGGGTGCATTTACACGAGATGCTTTACTGATTAGTAAGCATCTGCATCTGCAAGTGCAGATGCTTACTGTGCAGTAATTTGCTCTAATAGTGAGTAACGTTGCTACCTGCAAATCCAAGTAGCAAATTTACTCAAGATTACTTACTGTGCAGTAGCTCACATGTTGTAGTGCCTGACCAGGAGCAAATGTGCTCCTGGTCAGCCAGGCAACAGGGGGCAGGAGATTGCTCCCTGCCTCCTGGGAGCTGCCAGCTGCCAGGGCAGGTTCCACCACCAAAGCCTGGGTGTAGACAATGTCCCCCTGCCCTGGCAGCAGGGAATTCCCAGCCCCTGCTCTGCAATTGCAGGGCTGGGTCTGGGGAATCCTTATCTCCCAGCCTGTGCCCCACAGTCACAGGGCCAGTCCTGGACCCACAACTGCAGAGCTGGCACTAGGAGAAAAGGATCTCCCAGCCTGGGTCCCATGACTGTAAAGCAGGGGCTGGGAGCTCCCTGCTGTCAGGGCAGGAGGACTTTGTCTCTGCCCAGACTCTGGTGGGGTAGCCTGCTCTACAAGCAAGCAGCTCCCAGGGGCAGGGAATAATGTCCCAGCCCCTGCCAGAAGACAGCTGTCTCTTGGCAAGGCACCGAGGGGGAGGCTAAAGCTACCTCTGGCTGTTGCAGGGGTCCATTGCAGGGCAGGTGCAGTCTGCTGCTAGGAGCATAAAATCTATTCCTATTTCTTTATCAGTGATTTGGATGATGGCGTGAAAAGCAACCTGTTTAAATTTCCTGATGATACCAAAATTTGGGGTGAGGTGAGCACGCTAGTAGGGAGGGAAAGAATGCAGCAAGACCTGGATAGGTTGCAGGGGTGGGCTAACAAAAACAGGATGCGTTTCAATACTGACAAGTGCAGGGTGCTGCACTTGGGCAGTAGGAACCAGCAGCACACTTATAAGATGAGAAACTCCCTTCTTGAGAGCACAGAAGCAGAAAGAGATCTTGGAGTCATTACTGACTCCAAGATGAACATGGGCCGACAATGCCAGGTCACAGTTGGCAGGGCTAACCGGACCTTGTCGTGCATCTGCAGTTGCATTTCAAGTAGGGCCAAGGAGGCGATCCTCCCCCTCTACACGACACTGGTCAGGGCACAGCTGGAATACTGCATCCAGTTCAGTGCGCCCCACTTCAGGAGGGATGTGGACAACATTGAGAGGGTCCAGAGGAGGGCCACCCGCATGATCCGGGGACAGCAGGGCAGACCCTACAATGAGAGACTGCGGGACCTGAACCTGTTCAGCCTTCACAAGAGAAGGCTGAGGGGGGACCTGGTAACTGTCTATAAACTCACTAGGGGCGACCAGAAGGGTTTGGGGGTGACCTTGTTTCCCCTAGCGCCCCCTGGCATGACAAGGCCATAAATTGTTGGAGAGTAGGTTTAGATTAGACATCCGTAAGAACTACTTCACCGTCAGGGTGGCTAGGACCTGGAACCAACTTCCAAGAGAGTGGTGCTGGCTCCTACCCTGGGGGTCTTTAAGAGGAGGCTTGATGCCTACCTGGCTGGAGTCATTTGAGCTCAGTTTTTCTCCCGCCCAGGCAGGGGGTCGGACTTGAAGATCTACAAGGTCCCTCCCGACCCTGCTTCTATGATTCTATGATTCCTGTGTCCTTCGTGTGTAGATGAAACAGGGGCCCTATATTGAAGCAGTGGATTTTAAAAAACACCGCTTTGATTTAGGGCAGATTAAACCCCATGTAGTGCACACACCCTGCTGACTTCCTGCCTCTCTGGCAGGGAGGGGAGGGTGAGCTGCCAGTGGGCAGAGCAATCCATGGGCTGCAGGGGGGGCAGGCGGTGCGTCCCTCCTTGGGAGCTGCCCCACCCCCAGGCAATACCCACCAGCAGGCACCCGGCTTGGGTAGTCCCAGGGGGCACCACAGCCATGGAGGGAAGCACCAGGCCCCCATGCAGCTCAGGCAGGCATGCAGGCTCCAAGGGCAGCGGGGGCGGTAAGATCAAGCTCACGGCTTTTCTTGGACAGAGCCTGCTTTCCTGGGCTGCTGTCAGGCTCCCTGAAGGACTTCCTGCAGAGCTGTGGAGCTGCACAGAGCCTGGCTCCTTGAAGGAGTTTTAGTTTGCTGTGCCCCAATTCATTTAAGGCACATTATGCTGCCAAATTTCCTACAGTGCCTGGAATTAATGCACAATATGCCACTGAGGCATACAAACACCAACATCATTAAAGTGGTACAAAAGCATTTAGCCTGCTTTAAAGTGTCATGCGCACCCATCTCTTGTTTCTCCTACACACAGCCGTAGACACATGCCTGCAAGCATTTGCTTTCTGGTAGTTTATTCAAGAAGATTATTTTAATGTATAGACATGCCCACTGTTGCCAACCTCAAGAACTGGGTTAATGCAAAGTAAATGCTAGCATGTGGATATTGCAGAGGTGATTCGCAGCCACTTTTGCCTCATCCTTGAGTACAAAGACAGTTGCAGCTCAAATGGTGGAAAACAGAGCCAAAATCACTTTAGGATAATAGGCAATAATGCCAAGACTGGAAAAAAGCAAGGAGTAAAATTGCATGTGGGGAAAAAATAAGACAAAACATAACACAACATATTTAGGCTTCCAGACTAAATAGCTTGTTAAAAAAACATGATCCTCCACATTGGGCATCAACACAGGCAGGCAGCTAGTATCAAAGAGGCCCTTCCCCTTTACTTCAAGCCAAAATCTAGTACTGCCAATCTTAAGTATTCAGAAATGAAGAGGAAGATCTCTAAAACTCACAACATTTTTAAACATATATATTTTAAAAAGCTGTCTCCTGCATTTTGAGTCTTCTTATGAAGCCTCCCAGCTCCAAAACACATGTGATCATTTCAGGTTCAGAATTCAAAATTAAAACATTGTAGTAAACACAGACTTCCCTGGTAGCTTCTTGGGACAGAACTCACTTTCCTAATGGCGGGGAGGGGAGGGTGAGCTGGAGTAGGGAAGCAGCTACTCCCTCATCTCCATCCCTTCCCTTATTAATATGTTTTGCACCATTGTTAGACTCATTTAAATGGGAAGTCAGACTGTCTTTACATGCAGGGATGAAAGGAAAATGGCAAGCATCTTCGGTTTCAGCTGTAGTGGAGACAGGGCAGTCATCCTAAATAAGAAAAAAACCAAAAGAAGGAAGGCAGGAATAGCAAATTCAACCCTCCAAATATCACAGGACTGCTGGCAACACTAAACTCAGAAGGGAAATAGGCAGCAGCAATATGTGGTGATGTGCCTACTCATGCTACAGTGGAAACCCAGGGAGCTATACTGAGATAGATAGATAGACAGATAGCTAGGAGTTACAGGAAGAAGGAGGAAAGCAAGAAAGACTTCTCTGATATGAAGGAAACTGTTTCCAGGCAAACTCTAGATCTTACAGTAATTTAACCAACTAGCCGAATAGCATCCTCAACTGCACATGCATTCATTTCGTTTATGTTTTAGAGGACCACTAAATTACTTTGATGCAGCATTATATGCAGTCATCATATGCTTCATGATTTGCATAAAATGACTGCAGAAAAATCTAATTTTTAAAGTGAACAAATCCATCTTTAGGCAGTGTTCCAACACTAACATTCCTCCTAATTTAATGTGCATGATGACTGTAAACCCTATCTTTTTTTCAAATAACCTAAAGCCTAATGACTTATTCTACATTACTAATTTCTTAAGTGTCCAATTAAAAAACAGGAATATTGCTAACATTTCTACATCTCTAGAGTGAAATCTTTGTGGTTTATGATATCTGTACTGTATTATGCATCTGCTGAATTGCAAGTTTTTGAGAGATTTGTGTATTATGTTATATTCACCCTCAGTAATTTCCTGGTAATCCTCCTTATATTTTACATACACTTTCACCTTGCAGATCAGGAATACATACACTTTCATCTTGCAGGCTACACCCTGCATAGAAGGGACTGAGTAGGAAAGAAACGTGGAGGTGCAGCTGTCTTGGAGGCTGACCCTGGCTCCAAAGAAAAGTAGCTTGAAACCCTCTGGGTCATACTATGGGGTGAGGTGGGTGTGGTAAGAGAGACCCAACTGTAGGTTTATACTACAGACCACCTAAGTCAAACCAGGGGGATGAGCTTGATCTGGAGTTCTCTTGAGAACTGGCAAAGGCTGCAGGCATGGGACACAGTCATCATGGGTAACTTCAGTTACCCAGACATCTCTTGGGAGGAACACTCGGCTAAGTCAGATCAGTCAAGTTGCTTCCTTATCTGTATTGAAGAGCTCTACCTGACTCAGGATGTGCATGGGCCAACCAGAGGTAATGCTCTTCTAGATTTGGCTTTGGCCAAAGGAAACAATCTGGTGAGTGACTTGAGTATAGAGGGTAGCCTGGGCAACAGCAACCATGAGACCATCACATTCACTATTCATCACAAGGCAGGAAAATCATCTAGCAGGGTTGAAGTTTTGAACTTAAAAAAGTGAATTTCAACAAGCTCAGGGCAATACTAGGGGAAGTGCTTTGGGACCAGGGTCTAAAGGTGAAAAGAGTGCATGAAGAGTGGTTGTTCCTCAAGGACACAATCCTCAAAGCACAAAAGAAGTCCATTCCCATGCAGAGGAATTGTAGCAGAAGGGCTGGTAAGCCCTCTTGGCTTAATAGGGATATCATGGTCTTCTTGAAAAAGAAGAAAGAAGCATACAAAGAATGGAAGCTTGGGACAGTCCCCAAGGAGCACTACACAACAACAGCCCATACTTGTAGGGAGGAGATTAGAAAGGCTAAGATGGCAACTGAATTTAAACCAGCAACAGAAATCAAGGACAATAAGAAGTCCTTCTTTAGGTTTGTAGGGAACAAGAGGAAAACAAATGGAAGCATGGGGCCACTGCTTAACAACTCAGGATAGCTGGTTACTGACACGCAGGAGAAAACTGAACTCCTGAATGACTACTTTGCTTCAGTATTTCAACTGACTAAGGGGAAAATCGTGCTAAATAAGACTCAGAATAGGCACGGTGGGAGTGACCACCTACCTATTGTTGACATTAAGCTGGTGAGTGATAAGTTAGAAAAGTTAGACATTTATAAGTCAACAGAACCGGATGAACTTCATTTAAGAGTGCTGAAGAATCTGACCAAAGTCATTGCTGGGCCCCTGGTGAAACTCTTCCAAAACTCATGGCACTCAGGGGAGGACCCTGAAAACTGGAAAAGGGCCAAAGTTGTGCCCATTTTCAAGAAAGGGAGGAGGGAGGACATGAGCAACTACAGGCCAATTAGCCTAACTTCTATCCCAGGGAAAATCTGGGAAAAATTCATTAAGGAGTCTATGTGCAACACACTTGCAGAAGGTAGGATTCTGAATGACAGCCAACATGGCTTTGTCATGGGCAGGTCATATTTTGCCAATCTAATCTCCTTCTATGACCAGGTAACTTGCCACCTGAATAAGGGAGAAGTTGATGTATATCTTGACTTCCAAAAGGCTTTTGATCTAGTATCCCATGATGTTCTCATGAGAAAATTGGAGCACTGTGGTTTTAACGATGAGACAGGTGGGTAGGAAGCTGGCTGTGGGGTAGGACCCAGAGAATTCTAATGAATGGATCTGTGTCTTCTTGGCGAGAAGTGGCCAATCATGTCCCTCAGGGGTCTATGCTTGGTCCAGCGCTTTTTAACATCTTTATCAATAATTTGGATATGGAGGTAAAGAGCTCACTGGCCACGTTTGTGGACAACACCAAGTTATGGTGAGGGGGCGTAGTCACACTTGAAGATAGGCTGCAGACACGGGCAGACCTAGACAGGCTGGCAAGGTGGGTGGATTGGAACAGATGAAGTTTAACACTGAGAAGTATAAAGCGCTCCATCTGGGGACGAACAACTTGCAACATACTTACAGGCTTGATGATGCCAAACTGACTTGCACCATAACTGAAAGGAACCTCCGGGTAATAATAAACTATAATATGAACATGAGCCATCAGTGCAGTGCTGTAGCCAGCAGGGCAAGCAACACTCTGGCATGCATCAACCGACGCATCTCAAGCAAAACCAAGGAACTGATTCTTCCACTATACTCAGCAGTGGTGAGACCGCAGCTACATTTCAACAAGGATGTGGAAAAGCTTGAGAGACTCCAGAGAAGAGCCACCCTTATGATCAGAGACTTGCAAGGCAAGCCATATGAGGAAAGGCTGACGGACTTGGGTCTCTTCAGTCTAAAAAAGAGAAGGCTGAGAGGGGACTTGGTAGCAGCTTAACGCTGTATCAGGGGAATACATGTAGGGCTCAGTGAACTGCTGTTCAACAGGGTACCCTTGGGGAAAACCAGGAGTAATGGCCACAAAATCCTGGAAGACCATTTCAGGCTTAACACTACAAAAAACTTCTTAACAGTTAGGGTGTCCAGACTGTGGAATAAGCTCCCTCCAGAGGTGGTACAATCACCTATCCTGGAAATCTTAAAGAGGAGACTGGACGGTCACCTCACTGGGGTTACCTGACCCCAGTTGTTTTTCCTGCCTAGGGCAGGGGAGCTGGACTCAATGATCTTGCAAGGTCCCTTCCAGCCCCTTAAAATCTATGAATAACATAGCAAAACAAGGCTTCAAAAAATCTCTCACCATTATCTCAAAAACAAAACCATTTTTCTGACCTTAAGTGGCATTGCTTCTTCCATTTTACAAAGAAACTGTCAAATGCTATAATATCACATTCTTTGGCTGTTTCCAATACTACTGTAGAAAGTCAGATGTATATATTCTTGCAAATATTTTTGCAACTTTTCACCTACTAAAGTTGGCTACCTTTCCAAAACCCTAGTAAACTGGACTATACTGGCATGTTTGGTTAACATAAACTCCATCCAATGGCTGGATTACTTTGATGTGCCCATACTGCATATGTTACTATAAAACACATTTTATGTTTTAATTTATTGATGAAATAATCAGCAACCTGTGGCCCGTGGGCCAGATCTAACTAGTGAAGGTCCTATCTGACATGAGTCAGCACAAAATGGTGGCACACAACTGTGCCATGCCACCCATCCCTTCCATAGCATGGCAGAGTCTACTGCAAAGTCTGCTGCTCCACCACATCCATGCTTACCTTTACCACACAGGGATTGGGAATCAGCAGCAAAAGTAACCACAGCCATCTGATTGCTCCAGGGAGCACTAACTTAGGATCATAGAATTAAAGAAAATTAGGGTTGGAAAGGACCTCAGGAGGTCATCTAGTTCAACCCCTGCTCAAAGCAGAACCACCTCCAACTAGATCATTCAATTCAAGGCTTTGTCTAGCCAGGCCTTAAAGACCACCAATGATGGAGATTCCCCAACTTCTCCCAGTAATCTGTTCCAGTGCTTCACCACCCTCCTAGTGAGAAGGTTTTTCCTAATATCCAACCTAAACCTTCTTTGCTGCAACTTGAGACCATTGCTTCTTGTTCTGTCATCTGTCACCACTAATTACAGTCTAGTGCCATCCTCTTTGGAGCCACCATGCAGGTAGTTAAAGGCTGCTATTAAATCCCCCTTCAGTCTTCTCTTCTGCAAACTAAAGAACCCAGTTCCCTCAGCCTCTCCTCATAAGTCACATGCCCCAGTCCCCAAACCATTTTCATTGCTTGCCACTGAAGTCTCTCCAACTTGCCCACATCCTTCCTATAGTAGGGGGCCAAAAACTGGACATAGTTTTCCAGATGTGGCCTCACCAGAGCAGAACAGAGCAGAATAATTACTTCCCTCGATAATCCTACTAAAGCAGCCCAGTATCCTGTTAGCCTTCTTGGCAACAAGGGCACACTCCTATCCATCTTACTGTCCACTGTAACCTCTAGGTCCTTTTCTGCAAAGCTGCTTAGCCAGTCAGTCCCCAGCCTGTAGCAGTGGATGGGATTCTTCTGTCCTAAGTGCAGGAATTTGTACTTGTCCTTGTTGAACCTCATGAGATACATTTTGTCCCAAACCTCCAGTTTGTCTAGGTCACTCTGAATCCTAGCCCCATCCTCCAGTGCATCTACTACACCCTCCAGCTTGGTGTCACCCATAAACTTGCTGAGGGTGCAATCAATCCCATCTTCCAGACTATTAATAAAGATATTGAACAAAACTGGCCCCAGGACCAACTCCTGGGGTACTCCACTTGATATGGGCTGCCAGCTAGACACTGAACCATTGATTACTACTCATTGAGCCTGACAATCCAGCCACTTTTCTATCTACCTTACAATCCATTCATCCAGCCCATACTTCCTTACTTTGCCTGCAAAAATGTTGTGGGAGATGGTATCAAAAGTCTTGCTAAAGTCAAGGTATATTATGTCCACTGCTTTCCCCACAACCACAATGCCAGTCATCTCATCATAGAAGACAATCAAGTTGGTCAGGTATGATTTGCCCTTGTTAAGTACATGCTGACTGTTCCTAATCACCTTTTCCAAGTGCTTAGTGTGCAGGAGCAGGTGAACCAGCAGGCTGTGGAGCTCGCTGGGCTGGCCCCCCCACGGGAACACCTTCGCCCCGATGCCGGAAGGCGGGGCGAACATTTACCTCTTTCAGGTGTGTGGCAGGAGAGTCTGGCTCAAAAGCAGCGCCGGAACGGGGAGCGGAACCAGAAGTGCCACAGCAAACAGCGGACACCGGTGAGGAGGTGGAGGGGTGGATGCACGCCGCCCGAGGCTGGATCCGCACGTTTTGGGGCAGCGGTAAGGCTCCACTGAGGTGCGCGAGCGAGAGGCCCAGAGCAGAGACGGGTTGACCACAGCGTGTTAAAGCGTCTGGCTCCGGTGGGAGCAGGGCAAAGGAAAGCCCTAAAGGTAAAAAATGGTGGACAGACTGTTGGCAGCGTGTTCACAGTGTCGAGTCGCAGGGCAGGCCCAGAGGGAGGGCTGAGGACGCCCATTGAAGAAGGCCCCAGAGAAAGAAGCAGGACCCTGCTCGAGGAGAGAGCGGGGCTCCAGATACGGCCGCTTTAGGCAGAGGGGGCATTGCCATTATCCCTCCACCACTTCTGGTGAGGTTTGGACTGACACTAGAAGAGGGAGCCATAGAGAGGTTTCTACGCGGAGGCACGGGCAAGGGTGTAGGGGTGGAGGAGCCCTCACCAGCTCCCCGACGGACACAAGGTCTCATTTCTGGATGTGCACGCGCCAGACAGTCCATCTGAACCAGGAATCATCAAAGTCGTGGCAGGAAAGTTCGGGGTGTGTAGCCCGGAGGGTCAGCATCCTGTATCCTTAAGGGGCCACTTCGACTAAGCAGAACACCTCAGCTAGTCGACTTGCTCACACTTAGAAATGGATTATTTGAGGACCTGCTCCATGATTTTTCCGGAGACTGAAAAATCTGGGTTCCAAAATGCACTCTGGGTTGCAAAATGCAGCTGGGGCCAGGAAAAGATTGTCAACCACTGTGTGATAGTATAGCTTGGTATTGTATATATAAGCTACCTCAAAAATGTCCTTGTAAGCCTGAATTTACACATACCTTTAAATTTCTCCAAAGATCTTGTCTGATCTTGTGAAAGCTTTTGTAGGCCTATTATGAACCCAGACATGACTTTTCTGTGGAAGTTCAAGAGTAACCGGTTGACCCATTTTTGAGTTATGCAAAAGTGATATACAAATAAACTTTTCCTTCGATTGATTCTGCACCGGTGGCTGCCCACTTAAAGACAAAATGCAGGTAGCAGCCATATTGGTAAAAGGTAGGGCTACCAAGAGCAGGTATACAGGCAGAAAACTTCCTGCTAACATCAGCTGTTTGTGGTGAAGTGGAAGCACAGGCCTGTGTGCTTAATTTTAAGTACTCAAATTTCTTGTTTCTTTCAGCAGAAAGTTCCAGGTGACCCAAAAACCTCTTGTTTTCTATAAAGGGAAGCAGTTCTATATTGATTGTTCTGAAGAATTCTCTTGCTGATCCTCCACAAGCATCAAAGGCCAACTTTGTGCATGCTGGTGTGACTAGAGTGGAAAAGAGTTGGTTACACTTAGGAAGATGAGACAGGAAATGTGAGAAGTTACTTTGCAGAGTCAGCCAGAGTGTTACTGAAGACTCCTTCTAGGTAAGTAACCATCCATTTTAAAATCCAGAGCCTGCTATATGTAACAATAATTAAGTTTGTCACTTTCTTTTCACTTTTGTCCTATTTCATGGCATTTATCAATCATTACAGAGTCAGCCAAATTAAACTGAGAGGAAAGCCCTTTTTCAGCCAATTTTAACTGCATTCCTCCTCTGTCTTAAAAGATGCTGGAAGCAACACCAAGCCTTATTCTAAGGAAGGTGCCAAATAAAATTTGCCACATAAGGCCAAGTTTTCATCTTGCAATAGTGTTTATTTCTTAATAGTGACATTACTGCAATGAATGAGAGTTTAATCTCGCCAGAGAGATTAATATGCATGAGGAAGTCAAAGAATTTTTTACATGCAAATTCTATTTGACAATAGCCAAATTTAATACAGGCAGGATAAGAGCATCTGCAGTAACTCAGGCATACAGTACTCTGCCCACAATAATATCTGTAGGTTTAACTAGCATGCCTGTTTCACTGCACAAGAGATTCTGCCAGAATAAAGAAAAAAAAACACAATAGTAACTAAAGAATGAAGGATCTTTTTGCCAATGGAAAATAACTGCTTGAGACAATGTCAACAAAAATCCCAAAAGTTTTAAGATAATTTGAAATTAAATACTTTTTAGAGGAATGGAAAGATGCTAGAGAGGGGGGAGGTCACATTCTTGAAGTCCAGGACATATGCACACTTCAACATTCCTAGCAAAAAGGCCCCCACTCCAATGAGTGGAGAGCACCGTACTTGCGACATTAGTCAGATGAGATTACCTTATCTGGTTTCTTTATGAGAATCCAAAAAAGAGGTACCTGGTACTATTAATCCTTTAATATAACTGACTTGTGGATTCCTGGGTGATTCCAAATTTTGCATGGATATATAAGCTTTTAACTACACGAGAAATCCTTTTTCTGTAGCAGAAGTTTGTGATGATAAAAGTAATACTCAGCAAGTGAGATTGATCTTATGCATATTGCAATGAAAGGGTTTAAAAAATATGGCATTATGAAAAAAAGCAAATTGCCCCTCCCTTCCCCCCATCACAGTATCCAACTCCGTATCAGAAATACAACTCAGGCATACAGACAATATTAAGATGTACCAGGATATTTTTAGTTCAAATTCACTGTTTCAGTTCAGTGACACTAGGGAGACATTTTTGTTACTATGTGTTCTGAGCTAATTTAAAAGGCATCATATTAAAAAAAAAGTCATGAATTCTTGAACCTATTCTGGAGACCACTTGGTACAGGACTTCTTCTTGAAGCACCAAACTCAGACTCATAACCAATTGCCCACTATTTGGCTCTTGAAATTTATTAATGTCTTGAGGAATGACCTGGTTAAATGCATTCAATGTGCTCACGAGGATCCATGGAGCAGGCACACTGTCATTTGCCAGTTCCTTTCCTTAATTTGTCTGAACCAGAGAAAGCAGCAGCTTTCTAAACATGTTGTAGGGTTGAGGTTTCACAGTAATACTTTGGGCAATGCTGAGTCGACAGAATCAAACTGTTCTATGAGAAGGGACAAGGAAACCAGGCAAGGAAGGAAGCCAGTCAGTGTAGCTTCCTAACCCCCCAGGTTCCTTGAGCCCCTCACTTCTCAGGCAGTTGTAACCCAGAGTTGAGCAGTTCCTTAGGACTTTCACAGGAGCCGGAAGCTGCAATATGCAGGCAGTTGAGAACCAACTGCAAAATTCTGTTTCAGTTCTTCCAAAACAGGATTTTCCCTTCCACAAATATATATATATATATATACACATATATATATATATATATATGAAGTTTTACTTTATGTCCTAACTGGGAACAAAAATAATCATTCCAAAAAACCTTTGGTTTCCCTCCCAAAGAAGAAATCTATTCTCTGGCCAGCTCTGGTGAGGAACAACTCCTTTCAGTGAGGCTTGACTTTCCGGTCCTTGTGAGACACAAACACAGGTTGATCACACTGTGTGATCTCAGGGGTCGGCATCTGGAACAAAGGGCCCATCAAGCCTGGGGGTAAAGCTGCTGACTCTCTGTGTTGACAATTTTTGCAGCTTTATTGCAAGTCTTCCAATAGCTGCTGTTTTTGTGGTAGCCCCAGATCCTGGAGTGGCAGAAATTGCAATGTTAATGCCAAAAAAAAAAACCCTTCAAGAAGGAAAAGAAAAATCCAGTATATATTATTCTCTAAGAAGTAAACCCCCTGGTTTTCAGGGCTGACTCATGCTTACTGAATGCTTGAAATTTGGAAGACTTCAGTCTGCACTGGACTAGGTCTAACTCAAGATAGCTTTCTCTATACCTGGTGCTTGCGTACTGGCTGTATCTCTATGGCTGGGTACAGACATTCAGGAAGATTAGGGGGAGGTTAGATTGAGTTAAAAATGACTGCCCAATCTAATGTAAATTGTGGGGCTAGCGGGAAGGGGGCTTGGAGGGGTTTGCAGGGAGACTGGGGGCCAGATAGGGTCCACAGAGGGGATCAAGGGGACAGGTGGCACCTATGGGGGTGACTGGAGGGGCAGGCAGGGTCCACAAGGGAGACTGAGAAATCAAGGGTGGGGCAGGCAGGGTCTTCGGGAGGGATCGGGGGGGCAAGTGGGGTCTGCGAGAGGGTTGCTGGGTTCTAGGGGCATTTGGCAGGATCAGAGGGTTTGTGGGGTTTGTAGGGGGAAGCTTGGGGGAATGGGTTATTATTGGCTTCCCAACTCTCCACCCCCAAACAATTTCCCCTCGTGGTGAACCTACCCCCCACCCCTCATCCCTTCCACCCAGACCCCACCAGGACTTACTTCCTCAGATCCTGGCATTGCTGAATGCTCCTGGCATCGCTAAACCACCACTGGGAGCAGCTTGGGGGTTGGTGGAGATGGTGGGGTTTGGTGGGCTGGGAGTGGAGGGGAGGGGACTAGCTGGTCCAAGGGATGCACCTAGGCAAACTAAGTTAGATTGAATGGCCATTCTTAACATGATCTAACCTCCCACTAACCTCCTTGAATGTCTGTATGTACTCTATAAGTCTATGTATCTTTCAAAACAAATGCATTTTTATTCTAAAATCTACTCAAATGTAAATGGCTACACAAAGAAGGAGCTGTAAAATGGCTGCAATCTAATGAAGAGTCAGGTCTCTGGCTTTATCCTGAATTAAGCAAAAAAGTCATTTTGTTCACTTAAAAACAGGAGAAAAGTATCCAAAGCTATATTTGAAGACCAGTCTCTTGCTTTGAGAAGTATACTGAATACATTTTTTAAAATAAAATCTAATACAGTCTTCTAAAAACAAGATATATTTGATGATTTAATCTAATTAAAGATGTAGTTGATCATTATTTGGTCTTCCTGAGCTTGGATCAAGTGGATTTATGATTCTTTCGGTGAACACGTTCCTTTATCTTTGTTTTTGCTAAATATCTCTTCACATATTGGGCACCAATATCCAAAAAAAGCCTCCTGTGTGGTCTGATAGCTATGGGGGCCAATAATACAGAACTTTTATTCCCACTCTACTACTGGCCAACTCAGTGACCTCAAGTTACTCATTTTACTTCTTTATGCCACAGATTTCCCATCTATAAAATCAAGATAATATAATATAATCATACCAAACTCCTTTCTTTTTACTGAAAAATGAAGATTCAGGGCATTCAAACCTTTCATGAATTCACGTTGTTTTTAAATTGTTTGGATTTTTAAAAAAACCTTCAAAATTTTCTGAAAAATCAAATTGATCTATTTTGACTTTTTTATGCAAACATCCCAATTATTTAATTTCATAAATGATTTATTTCAAACCTTGGCCTAGAATTATTTTAAGCATATTTTAAAAACATCAAACACAAAAAGAAACACTTGTTGCAGGTAAAAAAAAAAAAAAAAGCAACTTCTGTCCAAAAAACTTAGAAATCTTTTCTTTAGAGAGCTCTGGGATAATGAAAAGGACCTCATTTATAAAGTACGTCAAGATCTACTGATTCAAAATGATAAATAAGGTCTAGATATAATTTCTAGGTATAATTATAATTTCTTCACTAACTCTCTCCAGTCACTCTAACTGGACCTATATCAACATAGATGCCTATAGACTTTTTACGTATGGTATCCTCTTATACATTCTCCCTAAGATTTTCCTCATGACTGCAAAGTTTGTGGTTCCTAATTGGAAATCACTTGTAAACAATTTCAACTTTAAAATTTGTATCCATTCTGCTTCAGTAGGTTAGAGAGACCATAGTTCAGGGGAGGGCAATTATTTAAGCTGGAGGGCCACTTACCGAGTTTTGGTAAGCTGTCGAGGGCTGCAAGATTAGCCTTGACAGGTGCCCCACTGCCTGCTCACCATCTTGAGATGAGAAGTCCCACTCCTAACCCCTGACCTTTGTCACCAGAACGCCCTCCCCTTGCCCCTGGAAGCACTCCTTGTCATCTTGGAACCAGAAAATAAAACAAACCATATACTAAAAAAATCAAATATCTACTATAACATATTTTTATTTTATTTCAAAAAAGATTTTTGTCCTGATTTGTTTGTTTGCATAGTGTATATAGAGGCAATTGCACAATAACTCAAAGTAAAGTCTTACTCTTGTATATTGTGTGGGGTATGGGGTAGAGGGGTGTATTTGGGGGATGTGTGCAGGGTATGTGGTTGGGGAGTATGTGGTTGGAGTGGGTGTGTGTGGGGGCTGGGATGTGTGTGGTGTGGGATGTGTATGTGAGGAGTGTGAAGGTATGGGGTTTGTGTGTGGGTATGGTGGTGTGCAGAGTGTGTGACTGGGGTGTGAGGTGTGTGGGAAAATGTTGGGTGTGGGCAGATGTGGGATGTGTGTGAGAGGCTGTGGAGTGTCTGCATGGGCATGGTATGTGTGGGGGGTGGTTGGGATGTGGGGTGTGTGGAAAGGTGTTGGGTGTGTATGGGGGCTTCCCCCTGCTTGGCTCCTCCTCCCTCCCCCCCTTGTGCCCACTCTTGTGGAATGTGGCTGAGCTCGGCTTCTCTGCAGATGAGGGGAGGGAGAGGGGAATCAGCGCTACCTGCCTGGATCATACCGCACTGCAAAGGGGAAGGAAAGAAGCTGCCAGCAGCAGGCAGCAACGGAAGCCCCTCGGGAAGGGGGCAGAAGGTGGCAATCCAAGCCAAGCCAAGCCTGGCACCACGGGCTTTCTTGGCCTCTGTCCCACACCTACCCAGGGGCCTGCAGCCAGGCCTGTGCTGGCTCCTGCTTCTGCTGCTGCTCCCACCCCACCTAACTGTCCTGTACCTGCTGAGCAGAGCTGCAGCCAAGCCCACACTGGCTCCTGCTGCTCCCACTGCACCTGCCTGTCCTGCAACTGCCTAGAGGGACTTTGTGAGCAGCCAAACTCCTTCACGCCCCACCATCCATGCACAAGCAGGACCAAAGCAAGCTGCAGACAAAACCAGCTCACAGGCTGCGCCCACTGTAAAACATTTGATGTTTTACATAAATGCCTAGTTCCTAGTACAAATGATCACAGGGGAATCTCAGCAATCATTTTTAAAAAAGGACAACAAACGAAAACAGGATGTTTGTCTATAGAAAGGCTAGAAAAGTTTGAAAATGGGACCTAAATGTACCCTAATATCTCAATAAAATAAGGTGATCAGAGAATACCAAAACTGTTATTCTAAAATATCATGATTTTGAGCCACACTAATGATTTTCAATGTTTGGATTGACAACACAGCCTTTCTTCAGCCTGAGACTCATCCATGTGGTCATACACTAGCTGCCCAACTGCAGGTCCTAATGTAGCAGGACCCATATAAGGGCAGAGCCTTTGGGGGGTAAAATGGGAAAGCTGGTAGCAGTCTGAGAATTCTGGCAGAAGAACAGCACATAGGCTGCCAAGGGTGGCTGCTATAAGTGAGCAGCTGTAGCATTTTTAGCTGCTGTAACAGCTTGGATGATCCAGATAGTGCCAATGTGATGTAAAGCCAGCATCACATCTCTGTTCCCCAGACATACTGTCAATGCTGCATCCCCAAAAGGAGCAGCACTGTATCTAACACATAAAGCCAGAACCCAAAAAAGACTTGGGAAGTGCAACTTAAGTGGAACTTAGGCACCTAAATCTAACTGAGCAATCCACAAAGAAAACACCTAATATCTGAGGCTCCTAACTGGCTGTGGGTGCCAAGGTTCTTCTTTTTCTACCTGGCACTACTGTATTGAGGCATTTCACACTGCTCTACATATGCTGCCTTTTAAACAAGAAGTAGTACAGTTGCCTTAGCATGATGCTGCAGGAAAACTAATTATGTTTGCTAAGAGACTGAGCTAACTATAGTGCCATGTGAATAAGTCTATTTTGTTTTCAGCTTAGAAGCTAGCGTACACAGAGAAGCACAATGTGTTTTAGCATTGTAAGTTAGTAGTATAGGCATGCCTTAAGTTCTCTACAAATAAGAAAAATTACTCAAATGCTTAAATTCCACTAACAGTTCATGTTCTAAACTCTGCCATTTTGGCTGAATTATGACATTGATTTTTCAAAGCTGCAGATGACTATACAAGGTAGACTCTGAGACTTTACTTCAGAGCTAATTAGGCAACTCTGCAGTAAACATCTCATGTAGATGCACCCACAGAGCCTAAACTCTATTTGACTTCTTGAAAAGGCTTAAGCCACTCAGCATACTCTGAACATACCTAACCCACCTCAACAGCATGGAGTTCAGCATATAGTACAGCAGCCATGGATGATAACAATGAAAAACACAGCCAAAGGAGAGATTGCTGCTTTTGCAGAAGAGTCTATTACTAGTTAGGGCATTCATCCATAGTTTCATAGTTTCTAGAGTCAAAAGAGACCTGAGCAAATCATCTAGTCCACCCCCCTGCCATGGCAGGAAAGAGTACTGGGGTCAAACAACCCCAGCAAGGTGTACATCTAACCTCCAGGTGTTCATCTAACCTCACAAGGTGATATTTTTAAGTGCTAGATTCTCTTAGCCTAAAGGGATTCAAACACACTGGGTAGTACATCTACCCATGGGCAACTGGTGCCGCCCAAGTCTGGGGGGCACCAGATTGCCAACGGGAAGGTGGAGAGGGTGTCCCCCAGCAGCCAATCACTGAGCCCAGAAACACCAGTGTGAAACCAGCAAAAATGGAAGTGTGCTTCCTCTGTGTACGTGCCTAATTAGTTCCGCAGTGAAGTCTCAGTGTCAACATGTCAACATGCGGCCCTATTAGGCAGCAGTAAACTAATAAACACCTCATAGGTTAGTACTTGTAAACACAAGTACTGTCCTGCAGCAGTGTTATTTAGTACACTGCAACTGAATTATTCACTGTAGATTCTGTTGGGGCTGGCTGGGGTATCAGGATGCTTCATTATAGGGGCTCCTGCCTGCCACCTAGCCCTGTACTGGAGCACGCCTTGCACCCCAGCCAGCCCCTCAGTAGCACACTGAGATGGACTGGAGCAGCCCTGGGTTGGCAAACTGACCCCCTGGAGCCCCTGCCAGCCCAAGGTGCTGCGGGCCTGGGAACATGTGCAAACACAGAACCTGGGAACAATAAACTCTGATGTGAATAGCACCAGAGTTTATTGTATTGCACTAATTGCATATGTTGGTTAGAATATTCTTATGAAACGTGGGTATATCTACAAGTTCCAAAGTAGTCTTTCAAGTGGGGGCACCCTTCATCACTCCTGCTGAACCTGGGCCACCGTGCAAAAAAAAGAAAAAAAATGCAAGAGCTGCCAAAAGATATTGATTGAGCAAAGGTCAACATAACTAATCAAGTGATGAGGGCACTCCTATGGGAGGGGAAGTTCTGGATTCTGGTTCCTACTCTGGGATGGCTTATGAATTTTGTAGCCAATCATTTGATTTAAAAAAAAAAAGCCCTGGAAGCAAGGACAAGAATCCAAGACTGTTCCCTGCCACACACATACAGCCCTCCAAAGAACAGCCTCTCCATTCAACTACAAAGCCATGCTGTCCTATAAATAGAGACCTACTGAAATCATAATTTTGCAATTTTCACTGAAATTTTGGGCAGGCCCCACAAGAAAGCAAAGGCTCCAAGAAAAGGCATGGGGTCTATGCTTTTGGTGGGCTCCCTGGAAAAAAAAAACTCACTTAAAATAAAATGTTATGGTCCTTGGGGGAGTCAGCAGTCTGTGGCTGCTGCTGCCTGTCTACGCAGCCCACCAGAGAGGTAAGGGGAAGGGGGCTGCCAACACAGCAAGATAGCTGGTGCCTCCACCATGTACCAATCAGTAGGAAGGGGCGGGTCTTCATGACAGACAGCCCTTGCAGCCAATCAGTGATGAGGGGCAGGTTCATATGACAGACAGTCCTCACAGCCAAAAAACAATGAGGCCTGGGGCCACTAGGGCCCCTTAGCCAATAAGAGGTATGGGGGAACCTCCAGGCTCCCCCTGCAAACATGGCTCCTAGACCCACAGTCTGCCTGACTTTGGTAGACCCCTACCTATACATCCTGGATTCCTTTCTGTACAGTGGCTCAGATAAAGCAGGGGAGGCAAGTAGTACTCCTTTCCCCTTCTGGCAGGACACTATTTGTGCCTGCCACTTGAAGGGCCTGGAGCTAGCAACTGCCAGGTGCCTGATGAGGGCAGCCATTTTGAACCTAGGGCTGCCCATATAAACAGGGCAGTCCTATTGCTGGAGGCCAGGCAACAACACTGTCTGGCTGCTGGTATCTGGAAGTAAGGGAGGAGCTGTAGGGGATGGTTTAGGAGGCTCCTGGTCCTGGGTATGACCTAAAACTGCACCCTGCCAAGAGTGGGTGGCCTCATGGGTCTCTCAGTGGGGTGGAAGCCCACAGGAAATGCCAGGCCAGTTACCACCCTGGTGAAAGGCAGGTCAGGGTGCCTTAACCCCTAGCCCCCACAACTGGGTGGGTGACCCCTTGTTTGGAGGGTGGACCCCTGGAGAGAGAGAAAAGGCCATAGACTCATGTCTGTCTGGCCTTCCCCTGACTAGTCAATGCTGGGGCCAGGACCGAAGGGTTGAAGGGCAGGGGGCCCACTGTGAGGAACACCCAAGAATTGCATGCCTGGGGTTCCAACTGGCCTGGAGGTAAGACCAGGGCCTGTGTGGCCAAAGGTCACGGGGGTACCACACCCGAAGGGGAAGCTGTTCAGGGAGCTATGCTGCCCTGTATGAAGGCAGATGAGACTGCCTGAGGAGAGGAATCCAGGCGGGATTCAATTAGGAGGATTCTGGGGCCCAGTGTGGGGGCCGGTGATGATGATATAACGTCTAGATGCTATCTGCAAGGCTTGGGCTCCGGTGTAAGGGAGGAATGGAGCTGCAGATAGCGCTCCCTGGCATTGGGGCAGGAAATGGACAGCCTCCGGCTTATTAATATTTATTAATTAATTTGAACAAGGCATGGCAGGCGACAAAGCAGGCGGTTAGCTCAGAAACAGGTGGGCAGGCCACAGTTAAATCCTCTCCGAGAAGAACCCCTGTTACACCCCTCTTTTATATACTTTGGTCTGATGATTAGGGCATGCTCCTGGGAGGGAGTGGGAATGAATCTGCTCAAGCTGAGTAGAGTAGAGTAGACCTACAGCCTAGGTCTTCAACTTCCTGGGTGATCACAAATGCTTTAACAAGTAGGATATTGTACGAAGAGTTCCTGCCACCACTTTCCTACTATTAGGACTAGACTTGAGACTTTTGACCCTCAGCAGATGAAGGGACCTAACATGTAGCCTTTATTTAGGCTTGATTTTTCTTACAAAGTTTCTATTAGCTAGCTCTAGGTGGCTTCTCCTCAGCCTTTGAACTCCCTGAACTATACTTTGGAGATGCCCAACTCATCAGTGACTGGAGAAAGGCCTCCTCCCCCTTCTATGAATCACCCCTCCACAGGGAAGTCACTAAATTTTAAGGCATTTTGATGGCAAAGGGAGGCGCTTAAGGGTCTAATTTGGATTTTGCCCTTAGCCACTTCCTCCATGTAATTAAAAATTCTGGTTGCGACATCAGTAGTAGAGAATACACCATGAGACCTTTTAAAAAGATGTTTTTATATAAACAAATATAATGTTGGTTCAGCAAAGAAGTTATGTAACTGAGTCTCAATTCATAAATAAAAACAAAGTCCAAATAATCTAACCAGTGGGGTGTTTGCAAAGCAATGCGCAAAAAACACTGGTTTCAGCATGCAGGAGATTCAGCAAGCTTTTAGCCTATGCTTTTTTATGTGTTTGCACCCAATGAAGTTCACTTTGTGTTTCAAACAGATTGTAAAGTCACTTTCCAATGGTTGCACCAGCCACGGAAACTGAGCGCCCCAAATGTTGCACCAATATAAAGTGCGGATCTGATGCAGAGCCATTAAGCTTATTGGTGCCATTGAATGGCTGCAAATAAACAAGGAGGCAGAAGTTCATTTAGTTCTCTTAAAACATTTATAATACTCCCTTAAACATTTGGCAGCTCTTTCTAGCAAGTGTGTTGAGAGATCCCAGAGGCAGTCAACAAGAATGATAAAAGTAGACTGTTAACTTGCAAAGAAAGAATAGAAAATACTTGGATACTATATATGAAATCTAAGCTATTAAACAATTAAAAGCAGTGTTTCATGAAGTAGCCTAGGAAAAACAGCAGATATCACCATGCTAACAAAACAGCAAGACAGTTATTGGACTTTGCAGGAGAATGACATGAATTCCTTAAATGGTGCCTTACTGCCTGTGAGTACTGGGGCAGGAGCTGTTCCTGCCTTGTCTGTGCAGTACTTAGCAAAAGAGACTTCGATGCCAGTAGGGGAACTTTGGATTCTGTCATAATAAATAGTCATAGTAATAATTAACTGTTGATTCAAAGCAATGCTTAGATCAAAGCTGTTCAATTGCTAAATTCCCTGGGGACTGTACAGCCCAGAGATTGCATCATGTGCAGGATGCAACACCCAAGGCACGAGCCACCAGACTGTGCACTCCATCACCACAACAAGTGCCCACACAAGACACTGCCCCCCAACACCTACCACTGCATCCTGTTGACACAATCTCTCCCTTGTTCACATACATGTCACCTTGGACCTGCTCTCAGCTTCTTATGCAGTATGCCACACTGCCCCAACCCCAGGGGCAGAGGTAGAAAGCAGCAGTCAGAGGAAGGGAAACCCAGAGACTCCACCTGCAACAGCAGCTAGAGCAATGCGGGTAGCAGCAGCTAGGCAAGAGCCTAGGGTCTGCAATTTAACCCCCTGGGGGCCATATACAGCCCATGGGCTGCCAGTTGGACTGCCCTGGCTTAGATCCTGACGTGTGTAAACCCAAAAGTTATACTAAGTTAGTAGAAAGCACACTCAAATGTTTATATTCAGGTTTTATTTTCACAAGTTTTAAAGATAAAATAAACTCTTTTAAGGCAGAAATGTCAGATAAAGCCATGGCTGCTCTTTCCCTTGAAGTGTTCCTATACCATCTGGACCTTTTTTATTATCTAGTATATTTTTCTTTGTAGTATGTGCAGCTATTCAACAAGTGTGAATTCATTTTGTGTGGATTACATCTATAAAGCTTTAGTAGTCTGTTGCCATGTTAAGCATCAGAATATTTCAGAGGCCATATGCTACCGACACCCCCCCCCCCCCACAAGCGCTTGCAGCTTTCTTGTTCTACTATTTTATTTTTATATTAAGAGGACTTAGACTGAAAACAACCATATGTAATTATACAAGGGTCTTTGCTATGATTGGCTAGCACAGGTTTCCCTCGTTTTATGCTGTATGTGCATTCCTGAAAAATGGCAAATAACTCAAATTTGCATAAAGGGAACCCACTTTACAACGTAACAAATAGGGATACATTTCAGGACCTCAAGTGCACTGACCCCCAGGCCCATTACTACCACTTTTAAAAGACAGTTTTGGTACTCACCAACAGTAGACAGCATTGGCAACATGTAGGGGGTGCATGTGCGCCCCTGAGGTTGGCCATGCACCCCCTGGAAATGCCAGCCACGATACTGGAAGTGCCAGCAGACGTGCACTCCAGGTTTGCTGGTTTTGCTGCTGGTAGTTCTGGGCTTGGTGATTGGCCACTGGGGGACCCTTCCTCACCCCCCGTCGGCGATCTGGTGTCCCAGACTTGGGAGGCACCAGTCGCCCATGGCAGACAGTACACAAAAGCACAGGGTGGTGGTGAATGTTACCATAATGGGGATGGCCAAAGCAGAAACATGTGTTGCAGACCAGTGAGGGCCACAGATCCACACAAGAGACTGTATTGTGGTGTGTGTCACTCCCACAGTGCACCACACAAAGCAGCTAACTGCGGGCTTCCACCATACCGATTACATATGAGTGAATTGACCTCACATATAACAAATTTTTGGTATTAAAAGGGTAATTGCATAAGAGTGAATTCGCACATACAAGATCAGCATAAAGCGAGGGAAATCCGTACTCCCAACAGGTCAGGCACAAACATGTCTGCCTCAAATTCCACACTCCTACGGCAAAGAATTTCATAGCACAAGATATAGTTGTTAATGAGTCAACAGGCTCCAGGCTCCTGATGAGCTATAGTGAAACATCCTCTTTCTCCTCTTGCTCTTGCATTCTGACTTTTGTAAAGGCCCTCCTCGGCAACTTCCTGGCAACAAACGTAGCTCCCTCAATGCCGAATCCTTTTCTTAGCCTGTAACCTTGTAACACCAGGTATTAGGCAGCTACTAAGCAGCTTCACAGACAGTTTCCATGAAGGAATTATTGTCAAGAGGAAAAGATGGGGCTAACCTTCTGGGGCAGGGAAGAACAAGTGGGGAGATATTAATAAACCTGAAGCCAGGTGGGGCAACAAGGAGGCTGTGGGCAGAGGTGTAACACAGCCAGGCACCCAGGCCAGCTGGGCAACCTAGGATTAGCAGCAACTTCCGGTTGCCACCATGCTGCCAGAGAAATTGGGTAGCTGTGGTGGCAGCTGTTTTTTTCTGCCTCCACCCAAGTCAGCACCCAGTCACTCTGCCTAGTTATACTACTGTGAGCGGGTCAAAACCTGAGTCAGCTTGTGGTGTGAGAATATGGACACGTTCTCTTCACAGTGGCCAGTCAAAAGGCAGAGGACCAGGGGGAGGAAGGCAGAGAGAGAGAAAAATATTTCACCATGTTCTTCAAAAAGGCACAGTAACAACCACATCCTAAGCCAAAAAATTCCAGTCTAGACATTTTTTTAACCTAGGGAGCTAGTCTCCCATCACAGGACAAGGCTGATTAGGAAATCATTCTTTTCCAGCACATTTATGAAGGCTGTGAGAATAATGCATTTTTGGTTCAATGGCCAACTCTTTCCCCTCCAAAAATAAATGCTGGAGTCAGTCAATCTCAAAGTGAATCAACTTCAGGCAATTTTTAATAAAATAAAAGGATTAGATTAAAAAAAACCCAGAGACGTTCAGTAGGCTGTATCTCTCCCAACTCTATGCTCTAGGGCTCAGCTGGTAGGATACTCATGTGGCAGCCCTGGATTCAAAACCCTGTTTGACTGATTCAAAATAGGGATCTGAACCCTACCTACTAGATGTATTTTAGGGAAGGAATCTCTAAACCCATCTTGTTGAACCCATTTTACTTTGTATAAAATACTTTGATTTCTTTGCACATGATGAGAATGACTCTTTGGTTTGGTGACTGTGGAAGACCTGGGTTCCAGTTGCAACACACAGACAATTTCAGTGGGGAAGAGACATGCTGAAGAATACCTTTTAGCCTGGCATTCTTTTGGGAGGTAGAAGACTGAAGCTCAAATCCCTTTTCTGATTAAAGCAGAAAGCATCTGAACCCAATTTCCAGGTGAGTAGTCTCTTCCTGGGTATCCTTCCACTAATATAGTTTTGTAAAAGAAATGCAATCCATTAAGTGTAGTGTGTGTGTATGTGCGCGTGTGTGTGAGTGTGTGTGTGCGCGCGTACGTGTGTGTGTGCACACGCACACACTTAAAACTACAGGTTTCCCTCACATTATGCAGGTTCTGTATGTGCAAAAGGTCATCTTAGGCAATGACTCTTTATACCAAAAATCCATTATATACGAGGTAAATTCACTCTTACGTGAGTGTTGTGGTGGAAGCCCACAGTCAGCTGCTTTGTACGGTGCATTGTGGGAGTGATACACACCAAAATATAGTCTCCTGTGTGGATCTGTGCTCCTCGCTCATTGTCTGCGACACGATTTTCTGTTCACCCTTTCTTCACACCAACTAAACATTCACCACCACCCTGTGCTTGAGTGTACTGTCTGCTGTTGGTAAATACCAAAAATGTCTTGTAAAAGTGGTAGAAGTGGTTCTGGGGGTCAGTGCAGTTGAGGTCTTTGAACATATCTGTATTCATTACATTGTAAAGTGGGTTCCCTTTATGCAAATTTGAGTTATGCACTTATTTTCAGGAACACACATACAGCCTAAAGCGAGGGAAACCTGTATTTGCTAGATCTAACCCAAATACACAAATAATTTGCCAAAAAAAAAAAAAAAAGCCTATAACAGGTCAGAATGTTCTCGCCACTATGAACTCCTATTTTTAATCTCCAAGTTTGTCTTGTGAATCATATGTAGGTTTTTGAGCAGTTGGTTGGGGGAAAAAAAAAAAAAAATCACTGAGGTAGATGGGAGATAGTTGTTTATGAAATAAAGGTCCAGAGCCAATGTCCAAAGACCTCTTTGCCTTTCAGCAGGCCCTGGATGTTATTCCTTATCAGAATACTTTTCTTATTCTGCCCCTGCTGTCCCCACCTCCCAAATACTTTTCTTATTTCCCACCCACCCCACACACACTCCCCCCACAACACACACTCCCAGAGACACAGGCTGTTAGGTATGATATGAATTCTTATTTGGGCTTTATTTATTTATTGGCTGCTAAACACTGCCATCATCTGGTTGTCCTGGAAAATACAATGTGACAATAAAGCACGGATAAAAAATGGCAGTTTTACATATACAGAGCACTGTTGTCACAAATCAGTTACTTAAAACAGGCATTCAGAGTCGGCAATTTTTCTGTTCTTTCTGTGAATCTCAGGGTATTTGGTGCTTTTCTGAAGCTCCAGGTCCTAAATGCAAATGAATAAACAAGCTCTCAGTCTTCTCTGAAAATAAAAAGGCTCTAACCCTCAAGGGTAGGGAGAAAACCTTGAA
Organism: Crocodylus porosus; assembly: GCF_001723895.1. Lineage (NCBI taxonomy): Eukaryota > Metazoa > Chordata > Crocodylia > Crocodylidae > Crocodylus > Crocodylus porosus. The sequence continues at coordinate 65,298,935 of NW_017728906.1, read as the reverse complement.
AATGCAATCTGAGCAAGCCTCAGAGGCATAAAACCAAAAGGCAAATAAAAAGACTGGCAGGTCTGTTTGCTTTGAAAAATCTCAGGAGTCTCTGATGCCTAACTCATGATTTCTGAATGCTTGGAACTGGCCGTACTGTGTATATTCTTAGTTCTCATAGGATTTTTTAATAAAATATTCACTTTCCTAAATCACAGTAAATTCTAAACATTTGGTGAATATGTTTGTCTGCCTTTAAAAAAGAAAGATCTTATGTCCCATTCCCAGAATTACATTGTGAACAGAGCATAAAATCCGACCAACCCAATTTGTGCAACAGTCTGAATGTCACACCCAGCGTCACCCAATTCGACAATGGCATTTTTTTGCTTGGCTCTTGAACTGTAAGTGAAGAGTTATCCCATTGCTCAGCATCTTCCTTCACAGGCATTCTATAAGAATGAAATTCACCCGTGTTCACAACCTTTACAGATCCTACATGCCAACTTAAACCTGTAATGTGGACTGTGAAAACATGAATTTCACTCAAGAAGAAAAAAACAAATGCAGACTGAGAAATTCATTGCTTATGATGCACTTCCAGTCTGTAGGGTTCCATGCTTATTGTCTGTCCAGGATTTTGATAGCGATGAATAGCCTAGCACAGGGGCACCCAACTTTCTGGGCCCGCATCCTGGATGAGTGGCATAGGGTCAGTCTATAGACTGGATCCCTCTCAGGGCCATGGGCCCAATCTGGCATCACACCAATCTGGCCACCTGCTTCTCAGCATCTTGGTCCAGCTTCACACCACCCTGATTCAGCCCTGCATCACTTGCCTACCAGACTGAGCAGTGTGCGGGGCCACTTCATCCACACCACAGATTCAGAAATTAGGCAACAGGACAGCAGTAATTAACACTGCTACCACTCCCCCACCGTCGCATTTCTGGACCTTTCAGGAGTCCTGTAGGCTGGATGATATAGCTCCATGGGCCAGACCTGGTCTAGCGCAGGGTTAGCCAGCCCATGACATGCATGCTACAAATGGCATGCTCTTGCTTTTCTCACCCTTCTAAGTAAAGCAAAGAGGCCTTGGAGCTAATGGTAAGAGTGGGACTGGGTCACGGCTCTGAGTAAATTGGGGAGGGGAAAGTTGGAGTGGGAATCTACACTCTCTTCACTCACCTTCTCTGCTGCTCCATGGTGAAGTGAGCCCCACTGGAGGGGTGGGCAGGAACATTCAGTGCTGCTGGCTGCAGGTAAGACTGGTAAGAGTCTCCTTCTCTCTCTTCACTCTCTGGCACTCATGTCCCCCCTACCCCTACACCACAGGGCACAGGGAAGCTTTGCCCAGGGCATAACACTTATTGGTTATGCCCCTGACATGGCCTGACCCTGCCCAGAAGTTCCAGACCAGACTGCATCAGCTCTGAGTCCTGGGAGCCCAGAGCAAGACTGGTTCTGTCACTTCCCCTCACCAAGCCAAGTGGCCCCAGAAACACAGCAAGACTCTCCTCATACAGTCCCATGTGCCACAGTGCTGCCCCCACACTGAGCCCTCTGTGACACCTGGCCTGGGGTTCCAGCATCACTGCCCCACAAAGAGTCCTGCCACCAGGATCCCATAGGGTGGCACTGCCCCAAAACCAAGCCCAATGCCCTATGGAATCAGCCCCATGGATGCAGGTGCCATCCAGATGGGCTCCGAGGGTGCAACAGGAGGCAAGCCCATTAAGAGAGTTCCCGCTGAAAGGGCTGCCCAGCGTGGGGTGAAAAACTTTCTCTTCTCCAGGAACTATTGGTTAAGAGTAGCAGCAAAGCCTTCCAATTAAGCAAAACCCCAAACTACAACAGTTCAGAACAAAGCCGTTTCCTCTCTAGGCTGCAGTTTTTCAGTTTTCCTGCAAAGCTTGGAGTCAAGGTCAAAACAATTCATTCCCTTCCTCTTGTTCTAAGAAGGACATGCAAACAGTTTTCCTCCTGCCAGCAACTTTTCCTATGAGGAAAGTGGGTATATTACATGCCTCTCTCCTTACCAAAATTTGTCCTGATGTGGCAGACAAGGAGAGATTTTGCCTCTGCCTACACTATGAAGCTTCTAATCATGTCATTAAAGAAACAGTAAGATTTTGTTTCTTCCCACCCACCCCCAAAAAACCCTATATAGATATCATGCCAATTCAGTAGCATGCCAAGAAGCACCAAAGTGAGACAATCTGCTCACACTACCTCCAAACAATGTAGTTGTCTTTTCATGTGACACTGAGCGCACCCCAGTGAGTTCTCACCATTAGAAGAGCTTGGGAGAGCTCACTGGCAAATGCCAAGCACTTCTATGTTATTTCTGTTTTAGAAGGCAGTACATGTGAAAGAAACACAGCATGCACCACCATGGCACTCCCTGGCATGGTACTGAAGTATTATTCTAGGATCATCCCTTCCTTCAAGAATCCTGCAAATAGAATCCTATTATTTCCTAGGCATAGGTGTAGCAAGGCTTCTTCCCACCACACAGAGGTTTCATGCCACATTGTAAAGTAAAAAACAAACTAGCATTGCTGTCAAGAGAGATTATTAATCCAGACTGTAATAAACTATAGATAAAATAATAGAATGGAAGTACATGTAACTCTGTCTAAGAAAACACAACATGAAAAAGACTCAAAAATGTCAATTTAAAATAAAAAATGTAAAAATACAAAACACCAACAGTGTCAAAACCCAGCCCATCCTCATCTGTTTTTCAGTGAAGAGACATGCAAAGCTGGGGAAGGTTGCAGATGTGCACCCCAAATTTGTGATAAGAATTAATAGTGCCCAAGATATTATAGATAACACATCAAAGCAATCTATAATTGCTTTCTTATAGATGCAGTAACAGATCATGTGTTGCAGCAACACTAACAGTACTCACTTGTGACGTGCATATCATGAATGCCAGTTAGAATTACTTACTGTTTCAAAACCCCGATGGGGGTGATCAGGAAAGCCGGCTGGTTTCCCACCTTTGAATTCATCAAGCAGCAGAAAAGGATCCAAATTTCTTAACTGGAATAAAAATAATTTAAAGCACTTAGACACAGATTTTTTTTTTTTTTTTATCAACTTCTGCTTTTACTGTCACACACAAATCGTGAAATTGTAAGGAATAGATAGATAGATAGATAGATAGATAGATAGATAGCATTCTGTCCTTCACTCATCTCCCTTCAAAATTCTCGATTAAATTTCACTTAGATCAATCCTGATAAAAATGAAATTGTAGAAACTCAACTACTCCCATGCAAAGCATAATGTTCAAAATACTTTCTTAACATTTATATGCACTAGTTTTAAAATAATTAAAATATATTTACAGAGTGGTAACAAACTAAGAAGAGCCTTGTATTCTTAACCTCACTATCCACTCACACCAAAGCATAAATAAATAGATTGCTCTCCTGGGCATAGTGCAAGGTCTATGGATGCTGATTCTGAAGGATTAGGTGAATTCAAGAGCCCCAAAGTCAAGATAACTCCATATCACAAAGTCCCCTATTAGAATCATAGAAAATGAGGGTTGGAAAGGACCTCAGGAGGTCATGTAGTCTAACCCCCTGCTCAAAGCAGGACTAGCCACAACTAGATTATCCCAGCCAAGGCTTTGTCTGACTGGGTCTTAAAAACCTCTAAGCAGTAACATAGTAAGGGAGGGACGAGCAGGGCACCGAAGCGAAGGGGTGCCAACAGGCGCTGCCCAGCCAGGGCAGGGTGTGGGACAGAGCCGTAAGCGGCTCATTTGGGGGTGGGGCAGGGCATGGGGACAGAGGAAGGGTGGCTCCCACCCCTGCGTGCATGCCTGGGCAAGCATGGGGGAGCACGTGCCCCCCCCCAGATCTGTGCGCAGAGTGAGGGCAGGCTGCCGCTGTGGTCTTTGCCCTGGGCACCAAACTTCGTTGCTACGACACTGCTGTCGAGGATGAAGATTCCACAACTTCTCTGAATATAAAATCATAGAAAAAAATTGAAAACCTTAACTCAGGGGCTGGCAACATTTTCAAGCTACAGTGACAGTCCAGAGCAAGCTGGGAGATTTTGGTAGCAAGCCAGCAGGGAAGGGAGTTTCCCTGTACCCATGCCAGGACCGGGAGGCTGTGCTGCTGCTTTTCTCAGTCCCTGGCTCCCCAGGAGGACTGCAAGGGCAACTTCTAGAAGGGGGCAGCTACACCAGGGCTGGGCTCCCAGAAATTATGCCCATGCTGCCACTTCTCCTCAGCTCCCCCTTCCAGCTGCAGCATAGGTATGGCTGAAAGCTGCCCAACCCTGGCTCAATTACCCACCAGCTGGAAGCTACACCAGCGCTACAGCCAGGGAACAGAGAATGAGAAAAAGCAGTAGCGATGCAGGTGCAGTTTCCAGCTACCCAGCCCCAGCACAGCTGCTCAGCCCCAACACTGGTGCGGAGAGCCAAAGTCTTTCAGCTCCATGGGCCAGATTCAGTGGCTCCACAGGCTGTAGGTTGCCAACACCTGCCTCAGCTCACTTTAACTGCTAACACAAAGTTAAAGCAGCAGGGTGAAAGATGATAAGTAGCCAAACACATTAGACCTCTATTAGGACCAAGATGAACCAGCATCTTTGAATTGTAGCAAGACACAAAGTAGGAGCCAGCGCAAGCTTTGGAGAGCACAGGTGTAAAATGAACTCTGTGTGAAACTTCACTAAGCAAGTAGACAACTTGATTCTTCAATAGCAGTTTTCTCAAGTTCCTAGGGGTAGCCTCAGTAGTGTTGACTGTACTAAACCAGTCTCAGGGAGTCTGAAGCTGTTGGCAGACATTAATATGATCACACGATTGGGATCTGAGGAATTTTATTGCCAATCCCTCAAAAATTGTATGACCTGCCATGCCAGATCTTAACCATGTGACTGCATCAGCTGCAGCATGGAGCTTTGGATGTCCCTGAGCACAGATCCAGAGGGGGACATCTTTGTGGCTGTTTGCCATTTTATCCCACTATAAATTCCCTGAACATGTGGCATGATAAATGTCTGCCTATGACATACATATCTGGTATGCTCCTCATCTGAAAGCCACAATCTCCAAACCAAAGCGGAAATACTGTACATTTTTAATTCAACTGCTTCTCATTCATTTAAGACCAGTGTAACAGGGAGCCAGAGGCTTCTGTTACTAAAAAGGGGGGACACGCACTTGCTGTGAAGGCAGATAGGCAGCTGAGAGAGAGAGGCTGCATGCAGCAGACCTAAGCAGCAACAGGGAAGACTGGGCTATTCATTAGACCTAAAGGCAAACATCTGTGTGAGCTAACAAGTCATCTGACTCAAATAGGGCAGTAGCTTGGAAAGATAAGCTGGATGCCTTGGGGAAGGGAGACAGGCATCTTGCAGGGAGCAGAGTTCTCTGGGGAAAGCAGCTGCACAAGAACCCCTTGCAGATGCTGAAGTGCTCCAAAGGCAGAGTGCAGAGAGCCCAAGGGATGAGGGCTGCTCTAAGTTCATTTACCCAGCACGGGAGGAGGTTTTCATTCAAGCCATAGCCTGCCTTTTTTTCCCGAATGTTTGTTTACCCAGAGCGGGTTGGTTTTAATTAAAGTAACAGCTTGCCTTCATTTTCTAGTTCAGTGTTTCTCAACCCGTGGATCGCAAGAATATAGGAAAGGTCACAGATGAACTTTAAAAATGGATCGTCCTTTAAAGGGGAAAAATGTGGGAAACTGGCTTTTCCTTTACAGGCTGGCAGAGTTCCAGTCTGCAAGGAGCTACTTGGCCCTTGCCCCCCACGTACCCACCCTGCCCCACACACTTAGGGGGCTAGGGCCTGGGGGTGTTGGGCAGCAGGACAGAAGTGAGGGGCACTGGGTCAAGACTGGCCATTAGAGTTTACAACCGGGTCCTGGTACAAAAAGGGTTGAGAACCACTGTTTGAGTTTATACCAGCAGACCAGGTGTAGCTAAAAGCAGTGAAGAGGCCACAGGGGTGCCCAAAGGGCATATGGAGGTTTAAGCTCTACCAGAACCTGGGCTCAGGACATAGGCACATGGAAACCAAGAGTGTAAAAAGTTTGAAATAGGAGATGGCCTAGGGCTTTGAGGGCTAGGGCGAGAGCCCAAGGAGGATGACTGGGGCCAGGATTTCACAGTGGGTGTCTGGGGCCAGAGGCTCAGAGTGGGAGTCAGGGCTGGTGCCCAAGAGCCAAAGTCTGGCACAGTGGACATTGACTAAAGGGAGGCCCATCCAGAGAAACAGGAGCCAAAGCCAAAAAGGCTGAAGCCCCCAACCAGAGGCGGGTTAATTCAAGGACCTGCTGGGCACTGGTCCAGGGGCCTTCTGCAAATGAGGGCCCCGAGAATGACAGGCCGGCAGCATGGCGTGCATATGCACAGCCAGCCACAGGCATGCAGGTGGCCAGGAGCCTGGCAGAAAGCAGCTGTGTAGCCCAGCAGAGAGCAACTCCATGCACAGTGCAGGTAAGTCTGTGGAGAGGAAGAAAAGGCATGCAGAGGGGGGCAAATCGAAGCCCTCACATTAAGGGAGGGGGCAGGGGCTAAGGTTGAGGCTGGGGGCATGGCGCTGCCCAGCTCTAGCCATAGCAGTGCATGCCTGATGCAGGGAGCAGGATGGAGGCATGGGCAGCTCGTCCATCAGGCTGGGAGTGGAAGGAGGGGCAGCTCCCTGTTGCTGTGCACACCCCAAGTAGGGGGAGGCATGTCCCCCCCAGAATTGTGCATGGGGTGGAGGCAGTCTGCACACTGTTTGTTCAGATTGCTCTGCCCTGCCCTGCTGCCCAGGCAGGGTGCATAGCCCCAGGGCAAAGGCAGCAGTGCAAAAAGACCCAAGGAAAATACTAGTCTGAGCAGTTGAGCAAATTATTTTAAAAGCTTCATGTCTGAAGCTAGGCTCCTACATGAATGGGGTGCTTAGCATACTTCAAAAAACTTCAGGACACTTATCTAGATACCCAAAGTCTTTAAAGCCTAAATTTAGGGCTATATGTTTTTTAAAAATGCAGATGTACACTTTTAAAAAAGGGGACAGCCTCCAAAAGTCTATCCACAAACAGACAGAAGTAAAGAAGAATCAAACTGGCTAGGAGGCATGCTCCATTGTCCTTGTAGCTCAGTACAAAGCAAATACAATCAGGCTGGTAAAACCACAACTATAATCTTTTAATAAACCAACTAAAATGATTGGGAAAATTCTTCTCTGCAAGCTTTCAGGTACAAACACCATTGTTCAGGCAGAGGAAGAGTCTGCAGGTGTTTTGTGTTCTTCCTAGATAGCTAATCCCAGAAGCTAAAATGCAATATGCCAGTTGGTAAAAATGCAAATTGTGGCAGACAATGGGTGAGAAACAGGTAGGGATGGAGGGAGGCTCATGTTGACCTGTAGATGGAGTCTTTGGGTAGAGGCAATATCTTTTATTAGACCAACTAAATAGTTGCAAAAAAGCTGTTATTTGCAAGCTTTTGGACACATGTCCTTCCTCAGATAAAAAAGAAATAAATAAAAAATAGTGAGAGATATGAAAGATGGTCAGAAATCCCTCAGGTATGAAAAAAGCCAGTCTTTAGAAACCTGTTTTGCTGAAATGCAAATTTAGGAGGGTTGCAGGGAATAAAAGTAGGTTCTTTACCTGTAGGTATCAGATGTCAAAAAGGGGCAGGAGGGGCATAAAATCAATATTAAAATTAGTCTTGGTTGTTGAAATTGGCTTTTTGAAATTTACCTGTAGCTAGTAAATTGTAGAGAGGTACCTGGGGTATCAGATGTTAGCAGGTCATAATGTGCCATAAATCCAAGCCTCAAAGGGAATTTACAAAACTCCTTTTCCAGATGAGCCTTTGAACTTCACTTCACCAACTTACTAAATACAAAAAATAGACAGTTGGGCTGAAAAATATTAAAACATTTAAGTAGTCTGTGTACTTAACCAATTGACAGATAACTGATGTCCTCAGTGTGTTCAAAGCAAAGAAGAAATCCCCACTGATGAGACTGCAGGAGACTTTAAATAATAAAGACCAACATTTGTTGCCTCTTTTGTCCCAAGGTGCCTAAGGCTAGGAACAGAAATTACACATAAGCCAGCTTAAGTGACCAGAAATTTAGCACAGAAGCTCAGTGCACATAAACCAGTTCCAAAGTGGCTGAAATTGGTTTGAGATAAACCTGGTTGAATGTAATAAATATCAGACTTAACTGATTTGGGTCTAACTGGTTTATGAAACTTCTGTACCAGACCCTTTCCTGGTTCAAGTTAAATCATAGTCTCCTGTCATCCCAGCATGCTTTGCAGCCCTGGGCTGGGGTCTGCTGTCTGCTGGGGTGTACTATACTGTCTGCACAGCAGGGCTGGCTGAAAAGGGGTGGGGGGGGGCCATATGAGGATGCAGGGGAAAGGATTCCTCTGCCCGAGGCAAACCCTGCTGGGGTCTAAACACCCTTTTCCCAGCTGAAATTTACTGCTGGTTGTGACTGTGGACTACAACTCTCAGAGGCACCTGGAAGCAGGAAGAGGAAGTGATGAGCAACCCTGCAGAGTCCTGCTACTGTAATTATGGACTGCAAATCCCAGAGACCTCAAGGCAGCAGAAAGAAGAAGTGAACACACAGTGCTCTAGTGCCACCCCTGCCCTTGGCTTCTGGCCTGAGCCACTGCAGTCATTTGGCTGCATTTCCTGAATCAAATGTAAATGTCTGTCCAGTTGTTTTTCCGTTCAGTCTCTGCAGTTTAACCTAACCTGCAAAGACTGAATCAATTAGCTTTGGACTTTTTGACAGGCTGCACTTAGCCTAAAACTCTGTAGCCATATAGTCTTTCATAGGCCCTGCCCTGGGCAGAGGGAGAAGAGCTGGGAGCCTGGCACAGAGACCACCCAGCCCTGGACAGCCAGGAAGGCTTACACCTCCCTTTCAGCCTCAGCCCTGCTGGGCAGGCTTAGGAAGATGCCCCTTGGCTCTGGGAGTGGGTGGTGGCACTTTAATTAGAGTGACTCTGAGAGTTGCTCTAATTAAAGTGCCACAGTCTCTCATGTGTCAGGGTCCCCACGCTTAAAAATGGTGGTGACAGCACTTAAACTAAAGCTCATTCAAAAATTTTACTTCAAGAACCCCTGCCACCCTTTTGAAATACCAGGACACTGATATATGGCAAAATTAAGTAGTTAATTTTGATATTACGTGTTGTACTTTATTTATTAATGTACCATGTAAACATTTAATGGGTCTATTGATGTTTTTGATACATTCATGTTTATAATGGAGTGTAGGTGGCCTCCAACTTTCTGTTTGCTCAGAGCCCCAGTAAATCTTAATCTGCCTCTGCTCCCAACAAAGGTTTGGAGGCCCAAGTGGGACAAAACTTGCCCTGGGGCAAGCCACCCCACTGCAGTGATATAACTGGTAACATCTACAAGGCCTGGGCATGGCTATAGGGGCAAAGGAAGGCATGAACACAGCACTTAAGGCACCTCCTATCCTGGGACACTGATAGGGTTGAGGGGCCACGATAGATCAGACCCAGGCAGCCTGGCAGTAGATTGAACTCTCTCTGGGCCTCTCAGCAGCTTCCCAATCTTTCTTTTTCAGTTCTGGGCACTGTAATTCAGGAGGAATGTGGACAATATTGAGAGGCTCCAAAGGAGGGCCACTTGCATAATCAGGGGGCAGCAGGGAAGGCCCTACGAAGAGAGGCTACAGGACCTGAACCTGTTCAGTCTACACCAGAGAAGGCTGAGAGGGGATCTGGTTGCTGTCTATAAACTTACCAAGGGGGACCAGCAGGGAACAGGAGCGACCCTGTTCCCCAGAGCACTACTAGGAGTAAAGGCCATAAGTTGACTAAGAGTAGGTTCAGGCTAGACATCAGGAAGCACTACTTCACAGTCAGGGTGGCTAGGGTCTGGGACCAACTTTGAAGGGAAGTGGTGCTCACTCCTACCCTGGGGGTCTTCAAAAGGAGGCTGGATAATCACCTAGCCAGGATCGTTTGACCCCAGCATTCTTTCCTGCCCATGGCAGGGTGCCGGTCTTGATGATCTGCTCAGGTCCCATCTAACCCTACCAACTATGAAACTATGAAACTTTTGTAAACACCATCAAGGTGTGACAGGCAAGCGGGAAGACAGGGCAACCCAAGAGAGCAGAGAAGGCAGGAGTAATGTGTCCACTGGGGGGTGTTACAGCTCCACTGGATGCAGGTCCTGTTGCAACTAGTTATCACTAATTCCTGCCAACATGACATTCACATATTACACTGATTGACTAAATTTGGAATTAAAAAGTAATAGAAGCTGGTATGGACATTCTCAGTTCCTCCTGATGTTTTCACAGCATCATTTCCATCTTATCTGGCTGAGTATCCCTTTCTGTCCTTTTTGGGGGGTCTTAGATTCACCTAGACAACTGAAATGTCAACAGACTCCAGAGTCAAATTATTAAAGACATAGAGCTAAGCCCTGATCTCACAAAATACTCTCAGTGAAGTTCATTATTATATTGTTCTGAAGCCACACTTCCGTGACTGAGTCCCATGGGGATTCCCGACTATCACAGATTGAGTTATCCAGACTCAAATTCCAGCCCTCCCAGTTCATTTCCTCCAGGGAATAAATACAATTTTAAAATAAAGTTCTCCCCTTCCAGAATGCAAACACAATCCCAGGATAGGCAGAAGTCTTTCACATGACATTTTGACTGCTAGCATCAGCCATCCTCAGCTCTCTGGTTTCTCTTCCTGCCCTGTATGTAAAGTATTTGGACCCAGTTGTCCTACAAGCTTATGAGACCTTTATCCCTCCTGGCCCTTCAATTCCATCAACTAATATAGGATAAGGAAGGGCTTGGGGGTTGGACTTTCACTGGATGAAACCTTTGCTCCAGCCTCCACAGGTTCCTCAAGGTCCAAACAGACTGTATACCCTAGTGCAGGCATGACAAAGATATAGCCCCCAACCAGATCTTGTCCATCATCTGGCCCCCAGTTCTGCCCCTGGGGCTGTGTTGACCCGTACACCACTGGACAGGCCTCACATACAGGGCCTGGCACAAATGCTGCATGTGGTACCCACACTGACCAGTCCAGAATCCACACTACACATGGCCGCTGCCCCAGGACCCTCACCAACAGATGCCAGACGTATGCCACACAGTGTCCGCCCCACCCAATCTGGGACCTACCCACTCCAGACCAAAGTAGCTGGAGTGGACGCTGCATAAGGTGCAGTCCCCAAACAGCCCAGAGGAAGGGAGAAAGTGGGGGGAACTGTGGGACTCCCCATATGGAGTGTCATGCGTCATGGGTCCCAACATGTTCAAACCAGTGTTGTGTGGCATGAGTCCCAACATGAGTGCCACACATGCTAGATCCAGCATAGGGAGACCAGGCTGTCTGTGGGCCCAATACATCCCATGAAGCCTGCCCATACCACTCATCCAGTCTGTGAGGCCAAGACAAGTTCAACACCTGGTGCATGAATTATCATGAATAAAATTATCATGCATGAATTATGAGGCATGAGCCACATCGCACCCTAACCCAGGTCTGGGCACTTGCCACTTGTTCTTGATGCTATTCTTTCCAGTCCATTTTGTGGCTTAGGTTAAAGGGTAGATGCAAAGCCAGGAAAGGCTCATAATTCAATGCAACATCCCATCTCCTCAGGGGGAGAGGCAGCCAGTGCAAAGCCTACCTCAGGAGTGCCAATGCTTCTTCGAACACGTGCCCCGACCCCTTCCATCTGCTCCTTGCTTGCGGCAGTTTTGACAACCTGCCTCTCAGCGGCCATCCCTCTTTCTCCAAGGAGACGTGGTTTCCAGGACTTCCAGAAAAACCCCAAAACAAGCTGTCAAGGAAAAAGATCCTGTTTTTAAAATGCTGCCAACATATCTTGGAAAGCAGAGAGCGCTCCCCCCCCAACACACACACACACAGCTGACAGACCAAAGCACCCCATTGCAAAGGGAGATGGGAAAGCAGCAAGAGAGCAGAACTAGAGCACAAGTTCATATCAAGGACTTAGCTTTTCTTTGCTTCTTCCAGCCCAAGCAACACACAGCTGGACATGATCTGAGGCCCACAAATGCCCCCACCACTCCCAGGACACAGTACCTGGCTCTTTGTCACTCTCTAGCTGCCCAGGGCAAGAGTGTGACCAAGCCCAGCCTGCCGCTCCCTGCCTCCCTTTCTCCCCTGGGAAGACAAGCTCAGCATGACGCAGCACAATCTCAGCTCAGCAAGCAGCTGCAACACAAGGCAGTGCAGGGAGGAACGTGGAGCCTTTCAGCTGCAAATCTCACAGGGAAAGAAAGGAGCAGGGCGAGGTGAGGCAAGGGTTGCCCGGGCAGGGCTGCAGCCTGCCAGCGCTTGCACGCACCCCCAGCCAGAGCCCGGAGGGTGGGGCATGTGCTCTCTCATGCACACACAAACACACGTACACTCTCCCTCTCCCTCATACACACATCCCCTCTCTTGTACACACGACTCTTCCACACATCCACCCCCTGTTCTCTTACTGACCCTGTCCCCAGCACACATGCACACACTGTCTTGCACACATATACAAACCCACCTCTTGCACACTTGCAGCTCACCCCCTTTCTCTCACATGCGTCCTGCAACCATGCACCCCCTCTCTTATACACACGTTTACACACCCTCTCATACACCCCTTACATGCCTTCCTTTTCTCTCACACACCTCCTACATTTGTGCAACCCCTCTCTTACACTCATTTACACACACACCTCTCACATGAACACACACCCTTACTTCACCCCTTTTCTCTCACATGCCTCCTTCATCCACGCATGTACCCCCTCTCTTATGCACACATTTACACACACACCTCACACACATACACCCCCTTACATGCACCTTTCTCTCACGTGCCTCCTACACCCATACACCCCCTCTCTTATACACTTATTTACACACACACACCCTTCACACACACACCCTTACATGCACTTTTCTCACACGCCTCTAACACCCATTCACCCCTTCTCTTAAACATGCATTTACATAATCCCCTCACATGCACATACCCTCTTACATGCACTCCTTTTTTCTCACATGCCTCCTACACCTGTGCACCCCCCTTTACCCACATTCACACACACCCCCACACACTCCCATACATGCACACCTTTTCTCTCATACACCTCCTATGCATGTGCACCCCCTCTCTTATGCATTTACGCACCCACCCCACATATACACACACCTTTACATGCACCCTTTTCTCTCACATACCTCCTACACAGATGCACCCCTCTCTTAAACACACACTTATACACACCCCTCACATGCACACACACCTTTACAGGCCTCCCTTTTCTCTCACATTCCTCCTACACATGTGCACCCCCTCTTACACACACATTTACACACACACAACTTCTTTTACTCATACGCCTTTTCTCTCACACAACCTCTCTCTTACACACATGGATCCCCATTTTACACACACATGCTTTTACACACATACGTCCCATATGCACACACCCCTTCTTGCACCCATGCAACTTCTTTTAGCCACACCCTCTCTTATACATACAAACACATCTTCTTTTACACATACACTTACCTTCTTACACCCACACAACCTCTTATACAGCCCCCTCTCTTACACCTACACACACACCCTCTCACATGTACACACATCTTCTTACACCCATGCAACCTCTCTTATACACTCCCCTCTGTCTTACACATACGCACAAATTCTGTCTCACACACACATATACACATCCACTTACACATAAACACTCCCCTCCTCTTCCCCACTTCTTCCCTGTGACCAATAACGTAATTTGCTCTGGAAAACCTGCTTTGGAGCTGCCCATGTTCTTGGAAGGCCCTCATTTCCCTTTCCCTGGACTATATATCTGTTTTTCCTTTCCTGACACAGCCCAGAGGGAAAATTTTAAGCAAGGCAAATTTAGGCCTCCACCAAAGCAAGCAGTAAAGAAATCCAGAAGGTAGCAAACAAGCTAAGTAACACTTCAAGCAAAGCACAGATGTTAGCCCCATTTTGTGTCACTCAGTTTTGTAGAAGGAAGGCAGGCTAGTACCTTGGGGTACACGTGCAGGGAGGTTTTACAATTAAATAAGTTTGTTACTATGCAAACTAAACCACATCCACATGTAGCTATCTGTAACATTGCAGCCTTTTGACAGCTCATGCTCCATGCCCTGCCACAGGAGAGATGAGCTGAAGGCAGAAACAGAAAGGGAGGACCCCAATCCTTTTTTCTTTTTTAATTTGCAGAGCCTGCCAGTGTTTCTTGCAGCTAGGAAGCAAGCTGCCAGTGAACTGAGTCCCCCTGAGCTGTGGGGGACCCTGGTCCTTCTTTCCATAGTGGCAGCTCCCCACAGGGTTTCCCAGGTGGGCTGCTAGTAGACGGGTGCTGCCCCAGCTCAAGCTTGGAGAACAGTTGGATTGGGCTTGATGCTGCCTCCGAACTGGGGAAGCACCCACCCACTAGCCACCCTCCTGGGCCAGCCCAAGGGGTGCTACCACTGCAGAAGGAAAGACCGGGTCCCCACAGCCCAGGGCCTGCCAGCAGTTCTCCCCCTGGCCGCTGGAGAGGAGGGGAGGCTCCATGGGGGCGGGAAAGATCAGGCCACTCACCGCTTTGTTTTTTTTGCTTTTTTGGCAGAGTGTGCCCACACAAGCTGCTGCCAGGCTGTGTGGCCCTTGAGCTGTGAAGGGGCCCGGTCCTTCCCTCTGCAGCAGCAGTGCCCCAAGGGGCCTCCTGGGCAGGCAGCTATCAGCACCTTGCTGCTTGGAGGCAGCACCTGGTCTGATCCAACTGTTCCCTGAGCTGGGGCAGCACCCGCCTGCTAGCAGCCCACCTGGGCAGCCTTGGGGGGCACCACCACTGTGGAAGGTGGGACTGGGGCTCCTCACAGCTCAGGGGCCACTTGGCCCACTTGCAGCTCACCCCCTGGCCACAGGAGATGCAGGCAGGCTACCCCCCCCCCAAAAAAAAAATAAAAAGGATTAGGATCCTTGCCATAGCAGTGATGGAAGCCCCAAAAGTGAAATGGTGGGGTTTTAACTGGCACAATTAAAAACCCACAATTTCAATTTAGGGGTCTAAACCCCCATCACATGTAAAAGTCCCCTTAGAGGCTAACTGGTTCAGAGAGGCATGAGCTTTTGTAGGTGTGATTAGTTTGTTGCCTACAAAACTCATCCCTTTTTGACCTATTGATTGCAATGGGCCATGGGCCTAGCCCACTAAAATCACATGTGCCGCCACTGTCAGGCGGCATAGAGCCTCATTAAAATCAAATAAATACAGGGGGCAAAGAATGAGAAACAGGGTGTGCACATGAAGGTCATAGGGCCAAAATAAGTGCTCCCTAGGGGGACACCAAGCAGAGCATGCCAGATAGTGCCCACCGACATTCAAACTCTGTTAGAGTGCCAGCGGCTACTGCCCAGCGATGCTCCACCCGGAGACGTGCATGCAGGACACGGAGAAAAAATGCTCCAATGTCCCTGGGAACCTTCCTGGCAAGAGCCTCCCACTGGGTTAGCCAAATAATCAGTTTGGCCAGCGCCAGGAAGAGGTTGACCAGGAGATCCTGGGTCTTGGTAGGGTGACAGATAGGGAGTGCATAAACAAAAAGGTGCAGGGAAAAGTGCAGTCTGGAGGAGTAAGTGCAGGAGCTGCAGCCTGGTGCACTCTAAGAACATGTGTGCCAGGGTCTCCCTCTGATCACTAAAAGGGCACCAGTCAGAGGCTGCTTCAGACCGCACCAGATACATGCCTGTTGGCTCATCCCTTTCTGAACCAGCTTGTCTCTAAGGCAGGGGCAGGCAATTATTTCAGGTGAAGGGCCGCTTACTGAGTTTTGGCAAGCCATCAAGTGCCACATGACAGGCAACCAGGGGAAGATAAATATTAATTTTCTACATTTTTCAGGGGCCCTGCAGGCCTGGTGGGCTGCATCTGGTCCATGGGCTGCATTTTGCCCACCCCTGCTCTAAGGTGCCATCCTGCCCTGCTTTCTGCTGGATCAGACTAACACAACTAACCACTTCTCTTATTGCATGTTTAGCTGCTACTGTCCAAAAAAGATACTGAATCCACAACTGAAAAGCATAAAGTATGTAATGCCTTTGTTTCATTGGAGCTATGTTTCTCAATCATTGCTCATGACCAGCATGGGGACACAAAAGTAATGGGGATTGTCTTGAGGCACAGAACACCCTGTTGCAGTTTAAAACAAAGAAAAAACTCCCTCCCCTTAAAACAATCAGCTCAGTCTTAGATGCTTGATGCATCTCTAGAATGGGAGCAGTCAGTACAATGTTTAGGGCCTGTCAGGGTAGTTGCCTTAGTGTTGCACTGTAAGTGGTAGCTGTGAGGAATTAGTGGATAGAAAACCAAACTAGAAGCAGTATAACTGTGTTCATCTCATAATGTACCTGGGCAAATTAGCTCCACCTCTCAGCACATGTAGCCAGACATTTGGAATACCTAATTTCACAGGAATATTTTAGAGGGATACAGCACTGAGGAAAGTGAGCTGATTTAGGAAGAATTTTCAAATTTCAAGCCACAAGTGTTCAGGGGTTCAGGGACCCTTTACAGGCACTCAGATACACTGCCATAGTCTGGGACTGTCTCAGAAAATACAGGATGGTCACATTAAATCCAACACCCTTTGAAGAGTCTTTCCAGATGAAGCATTCTTCATTGTCCTCTTGAAACAATAAAATGTACTTATACATTATTTGTATTTACATTAGAGAAATGAGGTCAAAGCAAATATTTAATTCCACAAAAGAAGTATTTTTAGATGTTATAAATCAGGGGAAATTAAAGCAAGAAAACCTTTTAAAATAAAGAGCAAATGTTTTCGATCCGAGCCTTCAAGAGGCCGAACTACATTCTGTTGTTGCTCAAACTTTTCTGGTTTTCTTTAGTGACCTAATTCAAAACATACACAGTAAATACTAAAGATTTTCTTTGCATTTGTTCATCAAAATACCAAAAGTTATACAGATGTGCATTTTTTTGGATTACATACCTATAGAACAGGCCTTCTTCCAAGCATTATGGAAACTTAGAGTCCTACTGCAATACATCCAAACTCATTTCTCTTTCTTTAAATGCTGATTTTAAAAATTCTTTAGTAGCATTTTGGCATTACACTAGCCATTGCAACTTCCCTTCCATATGAAAGAAATGAATAGTATCGTGTATTAGAACATTCTTGAGATTTTTCAAACTTTACTGTTTCATATAGGAATAAAAAACAACATCTCAAAAATGCTGAAATATTGAACATCAAAATTAAAAACAATTGGGTCAGTTCATTCAAAATGTTTTCATAGATTCAGGGGCTGGAAGGAACCTGGAAGGAATCATCAGGTCCAGTCCCCCGGTACTTGGGCAGGAAAAACTGCTGGGATCAGGTGACCCCAGCAAGGTGGGCATCAAGATGTTTTTTAAGATCACCAGGGTGGTTGACTGTACCCCCTTTGTGAGGAGCCTGTTCCAAACCTTTAGCACTTGACTTGTAAATAAGTTTTTCCTTATGTCCAGTCTGAAGCAATCTTCAATCAGTTTGTACCCATTGTTTCTCTTTCCTCCCCTGGGCGGCCTTGGTAAACAGATGCTCCCCTGGGCCCTTGATATATTTATAGGCCACCACCAAGTCCCCTCTGACTTTGCTCTTCTCTAGGCTGAACAGTCCCAAGTCTTTCAGCCTCTCCTCATAAGACCTGGTCTCTAGGCCTCGAATCATGTGCATGGCCCTCTTTTGTACTCTCTCAAACTTCTCCACATCCTTCCTGAAGTGCGGCACCCAGAAGTAGATGCAGAACTCCAGCTGTGGTCTCACCAATGCAGAGTAGAGAAGGAGGATGGCATCTTTAGCTTTGCTCAAGATGCCTTGGTAGATGCATGACAGTGTTTGATTTTCTCTGCCAGCTACAGCATTGCATTGGTGGCTCATGTTCACTTTGTGATCTATCACAACACCCAGGTCTCATTCAGTTGGAGTGCTGGTAAGCATAGTACTGCCGAGCCTGTATGTGTGTTGTAGATTATTTCTCCCCAGGTGGAGTATTTTACATTTCTACATTAAATGTCATCAGGTTGAGGTGTGCCTACCTTGCAAGCCTATCCAGATTGCCTGTATTGCCAGCCTGTCCTCAAGTGTGACCACACTCCCCCATAGTTTGGTGTCCATGAACTTTGTCAGTTTGCTTCTAATACCAGAATACCAATCATTGATGAACATGTTGAAAAGCACTGGTCGGAGTACTGAATGCTGAGGAACACCACTGGTCACCTTCCACCACGTTGACTCTGTTCCATCAATCAGTACTCTCAGGGTCCTACCACAGAGCCAGCTGCGTAGCCATTGTACCGTAAAGTAGTCAAGGCCACATTTTCTCAATTTTACCATGAGGATATTGTGGGAGACCAAGTCAAAGGCTTTTTTAAAGTCCAAATATAAGATATCAACCTCGTTTCCCCTAGCCAGGTGGCGAGTTACCTGATTGTAGAAGAAAATGAGGTTGGTCAGCCTGCCTGTAATGAAGCCATGTTGGCCATCCTTCAGAATATTGCCTTCTGTTAGCCTATCAGTAATGGATTCTTTGATAATTTTTTTAATAACTTCAAAATATTGCAGTTAGGAACAGTTTTTAATTTTTCAAATGTTTAGCTTAAATTTCTAAAACAAAGTTACTTTAACTCAGAAAATTGAAGTTTTTCATTTAAAAACAACAAAATAAAATGGTTTGACAATTTCTAAACCTAAAAATGAAAAATAAAAACTACTCATCCAATTGTACTTTTCCTATTAAAAGTTTTGCTTGAAACAAACTGATATTTTCAACAAGTAAAAAGTTGTCAAAATTATCCAACAAGCATTCTTATTATTAATATTCTTGTTAAAGTCATTAGACACTGGCTCAAACTATTAGTATTGTCTTCAAATGGCAATCTTTCTTTTCATTTCAAAATTAATATCTAAATCATCTCCCCTTATTTAACAGCATGTGCAAAATGGCTTATTATTAAAGATGGTCTGGGGGCAGTAAGGGCCTGATTAAAACCGTATATCCCAGGCATCTTGAGACCAGGATTTTTTTTTCCTGTTTGTCTTTTTCCAGGATGTAATACTGAAAAAATAGGAATGAACCATCACAGAGTAGAAAAAAATAAAGGAAAAGAGGAGGGGGAAAATAACATTCAGATGTTTAAAAAGCTGTTTCATTAAAACTATTTTAAAAGCAAAAATGCTTCATTTCAAATTGAGAACTGCATTTAAAACTCCTTTGAAATTTCAACATTTTTCATGTGCCCCCCCATTTTTCAAGTAGGTCTTTCATAGAATCAATGAGTCGGAAGGGACCTGGACAGCTCATCAAGTCTGACCCCCTGCCATGGGCAAGAAGGAGAACTGGGGGTGTGAGGGGTCATAAGACCCCAGCCAGGTGCCTATTCAGTCTCCTCTTGAAGATTTCCAGGGAAATAGAGAGCACCACCTCTCTGGGGAGCCTATTCCAGGCTCTGGCAACCCTTACAGTGATGTAGTTCTTCCTAATATCTAACTTAAACCTATCCTCCCTCAGCTTGTGGCCATTGTTCCTGGTGACTCCAAGGGGGGCCCTGGTGAACAGACTTTCCCCGAGTCC
>NW_017728906.1:65277734-65278760 GCF_001723895.1 Crocodylus porosus | reverse complement strand
CATCCTGTTCAGATCCGCCCACTTCTCCAACCTATTCAGGTCTGCCTGGATGCGGTCCCTGCCTGCCGGTGTATTCCCTTTACCCCACAGTTTGGTGTCATCAGCGAACTTGAACAGGGTGCTCTCCACACCCTCGTCCAGGTCGCTAATGAAGATATTGAATAGCGCCGGCCCAAGGACCGAGCCCTGGGGGACTCCGCTGCCTACACCCACCCAGACTGACATGGACCCATCCACCATCACCCTCTGGGTGCACCCCTGGAGCCAGTTTGCCACCCATGTGACTGTGCGTTCGTCAATGCCACAGTCCCTCAGCTTGTTCACCAGAATTGGGTGGGACACCATGTCGAAGGCCTTCTGGAAGTCCAAGAAGATGACAGCGACTTCCTCCTTCCCATCTAAGTTCTTTGTTACTTGGTCATAGAAAGGGACCAGGTTAGTCAGGCAGGATTGGCCTTGCACGAGCCCATGCTGGTTACCCCTCAACATCACTTCCCCTGCAGGGCTCTCTCACAATTGTGGCCCTTGATAACTCTTTCAAAGACCTTCCCCAGGATAGAAGTGAGGCTGACAGGCCTGTAGTTGCCAGGCTCCTCCTTCCTCCCCTTCTTGAAAATAGGGACCACATTGGCCCTTTTCCAGTCCTCAGGGACTTGACCCGAGCACCAGGAGTCCTCAAACAGCCATGCTAATGGCTCCGCAATGACACCAGCCAATTCCCTCAGCACCCGCAGATGAAGGTCATCTGGGCCCACCGACCTGGACACATCTAAGCCCTCCAGGTAATCCTTAACTAGATCTGAACTAACAGTCGGGGGACTTGCATCCTTCCTGGGCCTCTCTACGCTATCACCTGAGAGCAGCCCATTGTCAACAGACAGGAACACGGAGGCAAAGAACTTGTTGAAGAGTTCTGCTTTCTCTTGCGCATCCATCACCAACTGCCCTGCCTTGCCTCATAGGGGTCCAATGTTACCCTGAGACTTCTTCTTGCTACCTATATACTTGAAGAAGGACTTTTTGTTA
>NW_017728906.1:65275756-65277723 GCF_001723895.1 Crocodylus porosus | reverse complement strand
GGCAAATTATAGGCGGAGGGATGATTTGGCTGTTGAATCGAGGGCTGTGTCCATACTGGTTGAGTTGTAAGGGCTGCTGGGGGAAATGCAGAAGGCGACTGAGATACAGCTCCGGTGGTTGAAAAGAACTGCGGTTCCGCGAGTAGAGCATGTCGTTTTAATATTTGACTGGCAGGGGAGTCCAGTTGGCGTTGTAAATGAAGAACAGTACTGCTAGGCTTGCCGACAGCAGTAATCATCACTAGGCGAGCCGCTTGCCCAAACCCAGCTCCATAAACTTGGTATGCTTCTTCTACTCCCTCTAGGGTAATTGGGACTTTACTAGGATCTGGTAGGTACTTATGTGGCCATTTGTCCACAGTGGCTCTGAAATCTGTGTTGCCAATTGGGTTTTCTCTAGGATTCCATCGCAGGAAAGAGCAGCCTATCATGGCATAAATAAGTGACAAAGCTCTTGGTTGTTCAAGTGGAGTAGAGAGTCCATCGTGGATTCTATAGGGACAGTTGAGAAGTGCCCCGACAGCTAGGGCAGCCGGCGATAATACTGGTAACCCTTCATCATCTAGAATTTCGGTATTCACGCAGATTCCTCCACTCCACTGGGATTGTTGCATTAGATACCGCGCTTCTGTCTTGTCAAGTGTCTCCATAGCGTGTACGACTACGAGACGGCCTAACCAGATGGCGGGGGTTTCATCTGGACTGATTCGTGTATCCAAATAGAGTTCTCGTAACTCGCTTCAGTCGCGGGTTCTGAAGACGATGGTTGTACGTTCTGTTTTCATGGGGTCGTGAGACTTTCCCTTAGTTTTGTTATTTTCTGTATGCTGTTGGTTGCTCTCACCCTCGTTTTCTTCTTTTATACTTTCTTCTTCTTCTCCTCTTTCGCCCTCCTCTTGCTCCCCTTCGTCTCTAGAAAATAGAAGTGTGTCATCCTCCTCTTCATCTTCTTCAGTAATAACTTTTCGAGTCCGGGTGGTAACAGGCAAGACAGCTCTTCGAGTGGCAGCTGATAAGGTAGCTTTTCGGGTGGCAACTGGTAAGACGGCTAATGGTGGAGTTGTCAGCGGCAATGGTGGATAAATTGGCGATATTAGTGTGGTAGTAGTAGCGGGAGGGTTAAGTTCTGTAGTAACGACAGCGGCTAGTGGTGCGGCGGTGGCTGGCGGTGCAACGATGGCAGCTGGCGGAGCGGCGGCGGCTGGCAGAACGGCGACGACGGCTGGCGGCAGGATGGCGGCTGGTGGCGGGACGGTAGCAACGACTGGGGGGTTATGGTCTGAATATGGAGGTGGTTGTTTACATTCGGTGAGTGTATATTCTGGAGCGGTTGGAGCAGTTGGGGGAAGGCATGGAAGTAACTTCGCTTCCTTTAAGCACTTAGGGCTCTCTTCTGAGTTGGTCAGCATGCTTGATGCCTTTGCGGCTCCTAGTTCTGTGACATTGCAGCATGCAGTGTGGAGCTGCGACTCTAAGTCTCCTATAGCTCCTACAGCATTTATGAAGTGTCGCAACAAAACTTCTTGCACTCTACTGGGTATTAGTTCAGTTTTGTTAAAGAGTCTTTTCTTAGCTCCCCTCTCGGCTTCTAGTTCGCGGTGGCAGCAGACTAGACCATCATAGGCCTTCCCAGTTTCAGGTATTTGCTGGGGGTTAATTTGGCCGGGGGGGTGCTTTCCTATGACATTATGAAGGAGCCCTAAAATAGAGGCTTGTTCTTCACAGGCTGGCGACGCATCTCCCTTAGAAGGGAGAATACCTGCAAGGGCTCCGTTTCCCCCTGCGTTTGTTGGGGAAAATATGACTTTGGGGACGGCCATTACACACCCCAGAGCAGCAGCAGCTAGTGAGCATGTCCAAATCTTACTTCCTGGTTCGTTCACCCAAATGCGACCAGAGATTTGAGTCTTAGGGTCGCTATCGCCTGCTGCATGATAGGCAAGATGATTCCAAAGATCATCAGAGGT
>NW_017728906.1:65255154-65275051 GCF_001723895.1 Crocodylus porosus | reverse complement strand
ACACTTTTTAGATAAGAGGTAAAATTTATAGAGTATAGGTGTGGGGTCTACTGCTAGCAGAGCATAGTACCAGGCACTTGTTTAGACTAACAGTAAAACTGCAAGGCAATAAAAAGCGGTACCAGGCACTTGCTTTAGATAACAGCACAGGCCTCAAGGTTACATAAAATGTGAGAGTGCCGCACGGCAGTTATACAGAAAAGGGGAAATAATATAAAGTCTTTGCTAAAAACTATAAGATAGTTACACCCAGTACTTCTGAACAAGCCTATCCCATGATGGGAGGGATCTACCTGGGACACAGGATCATAATGCTGTGGGTCAGATACCAGCTGGTAACTATGGGATATTGAGAAGAAAGGTTTAAAATCAAATTATGGAAATTATGTACCAACCTAGAAGAACAAGCATAGATGTCTGATGATGATAGGGAGAGAGGAGGTAGGTGTGATGAATGCCATGCAAATATATTCTTTCTGATAGACTCTCTGCATTTAAAGGAACATA
Organism: Crocodylus porosus; assembly: GCF_001723895.1. Lineage (NCBI taxonomy): Eukaryota > Metazoa > Chordata > Crocodylia > Crocodylidae > Crocodylus > Crocodylus porosus. Next base: position 65,274,544 of record NW_017728906.1, on the reverse strand, counting down.
ATGCACATCACAGCTCAGCAGGACACCAAACAGAGAGCAATTCACAAAGGACATACTTTCTCCTGCAAGTGCAACATTTGAATGAGGTAACTTAAAATCCAAAGCTTTAAAAAAATCAAAGGGTTTTCTCCTTGTACTATGTACTGTTGTACATACTAATTAATACAAACTGTATTTGAATAGTTTCATCTTTTGACTCCTTTTTACAGGATAAGGCAGGGCAAGGTAGCAACTTTGAGACTAGTTCATTCAGAAAGGCATAAGCTTTCATGACAGCGCATGTCTAAACCAGTTAGTTTCTAAAATGCTACCCTGTCTTGCCTTCTGCCCGACTTCAAACTAAGGTGGCCAACTATCTCTCTTTACATGATAAGTGAGACTCTTGTTCATATGCATTGACAAGAAGAAATTGAAAATGTCCACTCTGACCAACACTCTGCTTTTCTGGACAGCAACCTGAAGATTTTGTTCCTGATTGTTGCTAGAATGATTTCCTTACTATCCTCAAGTATGACATATCTGTACTTAACATAGCTTCAGTTCCTTTAAAGACACAAAACAAGAATTTAAAAAGAAAAAATGTTCAGGCAACAAAAGGATAGAGACTGACTTACTTGAAACATTATCTTAAACTTCAATTTTCCTATAACCTGTTTATTTTTTACGTTAAAAAACTAACCTGTTTTACATGTTCATAAAATATGAAATACAGTCTTCATAACAGCTTGTTACAGCATGCTAGAAATTCATTACAATTTGACTTTAAAATTCCTTATAATCCATTAATAAGGGCAATTATCTTGTTGCATTTTTAAAGATATTTGTCTTATTATTAATAAAAGTGACTATTTGCAATTCTTTTAGGGTAACAAAATGGAGAACAATTCAATTCTGGAAGAAGTTCTTTTAAAGAAGTCGCAACAGAAGAAAAAAATGTCACCAAATAATTACAAAGAAAGGCTGTTTGTTCTGACAAAAACACATCTTTCTTACCATGAATATGACAAACAGGTATGAAGTCATTTTTTTTAACTACGTAGGTCAAAGATTTTCCAAAGTCTATTTATAAAATCTGCTTCAATTGTGTAGAATTAGACACTTTAATACTGAAATTATACCATGACAATTTAAATGCATAAGACTCAAGCAATTCAAAGTCATAGCATGCATATTAAGACTTGTATTTTTTAGCATATGTAGTAACACAAAATATTGCATGTGTGCATGGGACAGAGATCCTGTCTGTCTCAAAAGCCAAAACTTTGAATTTCCTCTCATTTTCTTCATCAATGTAGATACCATGTAGCAGGGATGTAGTACACTTTGTTCAAAGTTCTGTTTAGAAATGGTATGGGCCCAAATCCTAATTTCAGTCCAGAAAAACACTTAAGTCCATGTATAAGTCTTTACAGGCTAGCATGTAAACCTATGCTTAACCTCAGAGCTAGGCTTATTTCCCATAGAAGTCAATAAGACTTACACATGCCTAAAGTTAAGCACATACTTAAATACTGTCCTGAACAGGCATGTTTTCCTACTGGCAGACTCTGAGCGTCTTTGCATATCTGACAGCTCTTCAGAGTTCATTTATACAGGTCAGTGTAGAGTTTATTCCACATTAAAGTAAATGGTTAAGCACAATTGTGCTCTGTAAGATGTCTGCATATCATAGAATGAGTGCTCAGAAGAGTGTCCTCCCTTGTGACTGAACAGTATACACTCCTGTTATGAATTGCTGTATAAGTAAGTGTTGTATGATTGGGCCCATGTATCTTAACAAAGTAATAAAGACAATAACCAGACTCCCACTTTCTATTAGGGACTGCTGCATGCTAGGTAGATATAAACCTACTGGTGGCAAGGGATAGCTAGATGACCTCCACAGTTTCCTTCCAGACCTGTTTTTTTTTGTTTCAGTGATTTCTCCTTCCTCATCTGTGCATTTGTTTCAGTGATTTCTCCTTCCTCATTTGTGCATTCCAGTTTAAGAACTTTTTAAGAAAAAAGTTCTTAAACTGGTGGATGGATTCAGTCTTGTAATCTTTTTACTTTAATTTCAAAGGGAATTTTGTCCATGTCTGGAATACAAGATAAGATGCCATGAATGTCTCTTAATACTTTTCCAAAAATAGTAATGAATATGAAGAAGTAAAAATACTCATTCTAGTTGAAACATGCAATTACCCTACTGCTTAGATTTAAGCATCAATCTGTAAAACTCACATTGATCAATTAATTTTGATTTGATTTTTGTGTTTGAAATTCTGAGAACCACCTTGCATTCTGCTTCAATTTCTGTTCTTAGAAAAAAGGAAGCAAAAAGGGATCAATTGATATTAAGAAAATACGATGTGTTGAAACTGTAAATCTTGATGAACCAACTCCTTTGGAGAGACAATATCCATTTCAGGTGAGATTCCAAAATATCAAGGGCAACAAATGTTCTCCTGCAGATTTTGAGGATCTTAACTGTAGAGAATAATATCTTGTGGCACTCCTAACTGTCACAAAAACTTGTAGCAGATTGAAAATGAAGCCATGCTGTTATAAGCTAGTGGTCTCCACCTTTTTCAGTAGGAGATCCCTTTTGGAATTTAAAAGCAAGCCAAGATCTACTTCTACCCCTTGCCAACGCCCCCTCTCCCCCCAACCTCTGCAACAGGAAAGTGTGGGGAAGGAAGAGGGGGGGCAGATCGAGGCAGAGGGATAAAAACTTTTTTGGGGGTGCCCCCCCCAGCAGGTAAGTCGGTGTGGGAAGGGGTGGGGGGAGGGGAAAGGGCCATGGGGGGGCACAGATCAAGGCCCCAGCCCTAGCCCCAGCCCTGTCTTACTGCTGGGGCCTCGATCTGCCCTGCCAATGGTGGTGAGGGAGAGAGTCAAGCTGGAGCAGGGACAAGCCCTGCAGCCCAGGTGAGGTGGAATGAAGCCATAAGCAGCTTATCCACTGGGAAGAGCCACAGCTGCAGCTCATCTCATCCCACTCTCTGTGCAGATCCAGAGGCACACACCCCCTGTGCCCTCCTGGAGTGCATGCCCCCCCTCCCCATGCCCCCAAACAAACTGCTCATGGCTCTGTCCCTTCCCACCCTGGCTGCAGGGCCTGCTCCTGCTCCAGCCCCACTCCCTCCTGTACTGCTGCTGCAGCTGCCCACGCTGCTCCACATTTGGGGGGAGCACATGCCCCCTGATCTGTGAATGGGGTGTGCCACATGCATCCTGCTGCTCCTATGTCCTGCCACTCCCAGACTGTGTCCCAGCTGCTCCTCACGTGTCCTGCCACTCCTGATTGCAGAGCCTCTGACAGTCGATCTCAGTCTGGGGGGGGTACTAGCCCCCCTCCCCAGACTGTGATCAACTGTCAGGGGCTCCCTGATCAACTAGTAGATTGCAATTGTCCGGTTAGTGACCACTGTTATAGGCTAAGACCAAAGACCACTGAAAGTAATGGGAGCCTTCTCATTCACTTGCGTGGAATGTAGATGAGATCTTGTGTACATATATTCAAGTGTGTATAATAAGTTATTTTTCTGTAATGCTATATACAAACATGAAATATGTGGTTTTGGATATCACATGCTTTTGTTTTAATATGTCATTGATAGATGCTCCATCTAATCTCTAAAAGAATCAGTGATTTTTTTCCCCTTAAAGTGGTGCCCTAATTCAGTCAGGAATTGACTCAGGGAAGTTGTATGCCTCTTACCGGGACAGAAAGCTAGCCGAGGTCATCACAACAGCCCCTTCTGGCTTGATAAGCTACGATTCTATGAAGAACCATAGGGCATATAGGCTTTTTACTTCTAATTATGATGTGAAATTGTGGTCTTATCCCAGCTAGAACTTGGCCACTTGAAGCACTACTGGTTAAGGCCCTTACTTCACAATCATAGAAAATCAAGGCACAGTTATTTAACGGTGAACCCAAATATTTTGGCTCTTTGTCTTTTGGTGTCAGCTGCTCTGCAGAGCTTGATTTTTGGGTTTCTTATGCATGTTCCCATACCCTTTGTTTCCCACCCCATTATAGTTAATGGACTTTGAGCCAGCTGGGATATACTGACTGTACAGTGAATTGCTTTCCCATATTTTTTAGATAGTGTACAAGGATGGCCTTCTTTATGTCTACACACCTAATGAAGAAAGCCGAAGTCGATGGCTGAAAGCCTTGCAAAAAGGTGAGGTTAGTTTTACTATTTGTGAGGGATTTTTTGTGCATTTGTTTTAAAAATGAAGGAGGTTTGTTCATAGAATTCATGCAAATAAAGAAAAAAAATTCTAATTTTATTGTTTTCATGCAATATTTTTATCAGTAATTTTCAGTCCCGATCCCCCCTTCTACGGAACAGCAGAATTTTCAAGAAGTTAAAACCTCTCATTAAAAATAAGTCAAAATAAAATGATCCCACAGATTCTCTCTCCATTTCACTGGGAGAAATTGTTGAAGATTGCTTTTTCATTAAAATCTTTCTTAGGTAGAGCTTGGAGACAGAGGCCAGCAGGGTTCTAAGTGGACAGATAAAGGAGTGGTGCACAAGGCCAGTGGACAATTGGAGGGCTTTTATATAGAGAGTCTTAGTCTCTGATAGATAGTGTTTTTGGTAGCTGTATCTTTTGCCTATTTTATTCACCTGACAGAATTACATGATGGAAACTCCTGGACTTCCTTTTCACAGGGTTTCTTGTCCATTAAGTTGTTTCGGTTTTTTTGACATCTCAGAATGGGGTCTGACCTTTAGGGTATGGACAAATGTACAGATTACAGTGAGTTAATAGGAGATAGGGACTTACCACACATGGTAACAGCCTGCATGCCTGTTCTTACCATACGGTAAATGGAAGCCAACACTGAGCAATACTGTCCTATTTCACAGGGAGTTAAGCTGCCCTAGGACAGGGGTAAAAGAGGGCAAATAGACACTACATATCAAGTTCTGTGTGGTATGTCCCTGTCATATTTTAACTCACCATAATTTTGTTAGTTTGCCTTTGTCATAAGAAGTAACCCTGAGATCTGGTTCAGTGTCTTCAGCTGAATTTATATTCAAGGGTGGCAATCTAGCAAGGTATAGTTCTTAAAATAAGGTTGCTGAAAAGTAGCATAATATTGTAGAAAGCCTGCAAGGTGCACTGTAGTGAAATGCTTATGATTCTTTAAGGAAAGGACAGCTATAAAAGCATTAATAAATAGCTGTGGGTTAAGAGTTTCAAACACCCAGTAGCTCCTATCTTTGTGGGTTCTCAGAATTCTTGAATATATAAATATAGGGAGCCTTATTTTAAGCTACTGATTTTAAAACCTCACCCTGTACTGTTAAAGTTTGTTTTAATTACTTTCCAAAACAAACCCTAAAGCACTGGCTTCAAACACTACAGTGTCATTTACAATATTTGAAACCATTTCTACAGAATGAAGGGGTGTTTTTATTACAAAATAAAAAGTGCTTATTTAAGAGGTTATTCCTTCTTGACTTAGTCAATACACTTTCCGTTCTTTTCACACAGTCAGCTTGTCATTTGGTGTACTGGGTATTTTTTTTTCCCTTCATTTATTTCTATAATATGTATTAATTGAATGGAATTAGAGGACAAAAATCATCTTGCCTATTTTTATATATAATTTTGTTTCTTCTATAATTAGTTAAATAAAATTTTTAACAGTCTATTAAAATCATTGTCTTAATCCTGAATCACAACTACTGAGTCTACCCCTCCATATTACTAACAAGTCATGTTCTATCAGAAAGCCTGTTCAAGTTCTTTTTTCCCCCCCTTGTTTTTCCAGAAATTAGAGGGAATGCTGATTTACTGAACAAGTATCACAAAGGCTTCTTCACCAATGGGAAGTTTCTCTGTTGCAACCAGACTTGTAAAGGAGCTCCTGGATGCACCATTTGGGAGAAATGTAATGTGCCATTTATTTGTGTTTCCCTTTGAATATGTTTTTAGTTTTTAAATGGTGTTTTTCATTACATTACTAAATCCATATAAATCAGCACATACAGTTCTAATCAACCGGTAGATATAAAAGCTGTCTAGTATTCCTCTTGATGTGTATGCTTAACTTCCACTAATAGTACTGCAATGTCATTGAGGGAAAAATAATGTGATAGATGAGACGTACTCTGATTTGATATGGTTGTACAAAAAGATAATGACAATATTATACTTTATCTTCACAAGACAACAAAAGTAAATTCACTCTTTTCTTTCTTCAGTTTTCTGGTTAAAATACTGTGTTATGCTACAGGAAAATAAAACCAAAATTCTTTATTGTTAGAGTTTGAATAATCAGATTATCTACAAACACCACAAACTCAGCACAGAAAACAAGTGAGTCTATTTGAAAGGATTCAGTTTGATATTACTCCAAAGTAAAACTGACCTCTCTCATCACACCTATAAACTGGACAATATTTCTAAACAGGCCCATACTTCCCCCTTTCTAAGCTTATTTGGATATCTTCTGGAATCTGCATTTAAAAGAAATAGGTTTGCAATAAAGTGCAGAGGACTCAAGAGAATAATTGAAAAATAATTTTAACCATTATAAACTATATGCTGCTGGTTAGCAAGTTTAGTTAAAAAAAAAAGTTCCAGTCAGATTACTTCAAGAGATGAGCACTCCTGGGAACCTGATATTATTGAAAATAAAGCAAATTCTCATATAGTATGAACTAATGCAGCTGCCTAACAAGCAGAGTTGGCACCTGGGGCCAATTCTGTGAGAAAGCAGGTGGAGAATGCGATTTTGAGAGCAGGCGTGGGAGTGAGGTGGGACCAGTTCTAAGAGCCTGGTGCAGGGGGCACATAGGGGGAAGGATTTGAAAACAGTGGGGAGGGACCAGCAGCCTTGCCCACCCCAGGAACTCCTACATAGTCCCAGCTGAGCTGTTGCTGCCTCTGCATGTGCTCTGCCAACCCTGGCTGTTGCTTTTCAACAGCAGCACCTGGGACCTGGCATGAGAATGCTACCAGGGCATGGACTGCACAAGGGTGGGGGGGTGATTCTGGCACCTCTCCTAATTTAGTGCTTTGAAGGGGTGGGAGGGGTTCTTGCCCACCCCTGGTTACACTACTCAACTCATGAGCCCTTCCAGCACCATTTGGCAAAAATGTAAAATAAAAATTGAAATAGAAATTGAAGTGGAAGACCTAGAAACCTTGGGACAGTACACACAATACCCCTGAGAATGGAGACTCCAGCAGTATGTTCAGACCATGCCACAGTATTGGAATTTCCACTTTTTTCTTTTAACTTTCTTCTTTTTAATTAAAAATAGAATCTGTCATATCTTTTTTTCCATTTGTTCTTTAGGCTTACATTTTTAGATTATGTGACTAGAAGTTAACTACAATGATCTAAGAATACATGTACTAGAGGTTTTAACTTGACAGCAAGGGGAAAGCAGCTCTCCTCCCCTATTTATGACCTACATTCTGGAAGTGGGCACAATATTTGTAAGCCTCCAGTTTGAGCAAGTGACATTTTTTTTTGAGGTACTGAGCCCTTGTGCTGAGGAATCACAGTGAAGTCAATGGGACACATTTGAAAGCTAGGCCTGAAATGTTTCTAGATGACTGCTCAAAAATGGAATCACTCATAACTAATGAAAATGTAGGCTTAAACACCTATAAACCCAATCTATATGCCTGATATTTTAACCAACATTTAGAGGCCCCTTTTCAAAATTTGGTCCTAATGATGGTGAACTCCTTAATGACACTCCAGTGTGAATATAGGTGTTATATATGTGGGGAGGGCACAGAAACACTACATAAATGTATTGTCTTTGTAAAGGCTTGCCAGTTAACTTATTACTGTAATTTGAATGGCATTATGTTCCTTCAGAAGCAAATATACATGCAAATAATGCTATCAAACCCATATACCATTACAAATACAAAAAGCAGCTGTTTTGCTGTCAGTAAGTTTCTATGTTCAATGTAGAAGAATGGAAAGGGAGAGGCAGGAACAGTATAGCAAATGCTCTATTTCTTAATTAAATACTAATAACTGCAAAAAGTGTTGCATCTCTGAGTGTGGCTGGAAACAATTAACAGCAGCAGCTGTGGGAGTGCTCCTGTAAGAAAACTCCAGGGAGCCTCCAGCATTTTAGCTATTGTCATTCTCACACAGGAGGGGACAAACATGGAGATAAAGTGTTGGCAGTGATCAGGGAGTTTTCTGCACTAGTGCCCTCACCTTCTCAGCTACCAGTTGAACAATGTCAGTGAAAACAGCCTTATATTCATGCTTTACATTGCTTTACTTTTATTCTCTTTCACAATAGATACAACTCTACATAGCACACTCAGTCCTGTGAAACCACTGCCTCCTGACCCTCGACCACTGGTAGGTAAAAAGCTTTTACTGTCTGCTTACAGTAGATCCTGTTTATTGGACAAATTCTTCTTTCAGCACCTGGGTAACATGGGAAATGAGGAGAGCTCCAGACAGCTCTTCAGTGGGAGGTACTTTGACATTATTGAAGTTTCCCTGGCACCCAATACACAGTAGAGGAAAGGAAAGAAAAATACAGATGGTAGTATGTCCTCCAGTCCATCCAATTCTCCATGCACCCACTACTACCTTGTTCATATGCCTCTGGATTTTCTGGGCAGGGGACACTGCAGAACCTGGAAAGTCTCAGATAGTTTACTATTAGCAAAACTGTCATCTGTGTGGAAACTATGCCTATAATATTTAAAATTCTGGATTACAAATTCTCTCTCTATGAATCCATTTTCATGAAGTAAGAGGAAATCTAGTGTTGTCCATGTTTAAGTTCTAGCTTTTGAATCTTTAAGGGACCTTTAGGTCATATTTTCCAGTTGTTCTGTACAACCAAAAGGGCTAGAAACTTACTTCTTAAGAAATGAAAGCTATGATCCCCATAAATTTACTTGACTCAGGCAGAAAGGGCTGTAAAAAAAAACACTCACAGAAAGTTTGATAGAAATTACAAAAGTTGCCAAAACTAGGCTAGATGCTTGTTGTATCAATAAGGTTTTTGACACCTGTTCTGGTCATAACATTTGAGGATAATTTTCCTATGACCAAGCAAGAATAGAACTGGTTTCAAATATCACAGCCCATCCTGGTTTCTGTCAAAGGCTTGCTTTGTCTTTCTAGAGAGATTATCAGTCACGCAAATCATCTGCTGAGCAAGTTGACTCATTTTATAGCTCATCATTCCTAATCCTGAGGAGATATTTTGAATGGGAAATTTAAAAAGCAGGTTCATGACAATACCCAGATGGGCTCCAGAGTTCAAATTCTATGCAAGTCCTTTATTAAAAGTATAACAACTACTGGCTGGTCTGATTCGCATGACAGCTCACTTACAAAGGTTAATACTGCTGTCACATAACAAGATGCATCTAATCCAGCAGCTATATGTTATATAGAACTGCTGGTCTTGCTGTTTGATGGGAGGAGAGCACTGAGCTCTACTTTGGAGCTGATCCAGTGGAGAGAGGCTGCCTGCCTGTAGCCTCTTCTCCTAGCTCTGTCCCCCAACTCCAGTGCTGTCTGCAAGATGGGAGGTAGGGAGAAGGAAAACAAGGGAGCTCCAGGCTAGGTTTTTCCCAGTCTGAGCTGGAGGAGGGGGGTCTGAGAGAGCCAAATAACTGTTTAAAATGATATAATGATATTTAACAAGTAGCTTAAAAGATTAAAGTAAGGAGATTTTAATTACATTGGACAGGTCTTGAGTCCAGCTAGTAAAAAAATTCAGAGCCCCAGTTCAGGGAGGAGCTAGACATAGTTACAAATACCAGGAAAACCTCCTCCTTACCTCTGTGTCTAGTCATAAGTCCCTACTTTAATGGCATAATATGTGTACTTATTATAACACAAACTTTACACGGCTGAAGTATTGAGTCTTACTGGCCTCATGCGTTCAGGAAGAGGTCAGCTACAAAATTCAGATTTACCAGTGCTTCAAGTGAAAAAAAAAAAAAATTATGCCATCATTATGCACAGCAAAGGGTAGAAAGAGATTATAAAGATCTAGGAAGCCTGAAATAGCAGGAGGGACTCATTTTAATCTGTTTGCCTACTTTTTAAAAATGAAAAATACTGTACAGTGGCAGCAAAATCAGGGAAAAATGCCAAGTGCTCTCTGGAAAATTATGCCTTTTTTAAAGCAAATTGTAAAGAAGCATAGCGTGCTTCTTTGTGACCTCTATACTGAGAGGGGGACACTGGTGTGGGCAGCTCAGGGTCTCTATATAAATTGCACAGTTTTTTTGTGCCCTGGAGAGGTCACTCCAGCTTTGGTTTATTTTTCAAGTGAGGATTACGTTCAGAGAGCTGATCTCTCACTTAGTATCATCCTATTGTCTTGTGAGACAGACATATGCCTAATATTACTACTACTATAACCACAACAAATAAATAAAATATAATAAAATATGAAAACTCCGATGGGCCAAAAGAAATTACACTTTCCATTTTATAGATGTATTAGGGATGTCTTAGTGAAAGAGCCAAATATATCACTTATGAAACATAGCCCTTATAGTTCCCATAGTTTTGCATTACAAATAATCAGACTTGATTATCTATTGTCATAGTTTCTGCCTATCATCTTTAGAAAAAGAAATAAAACGTGTGTTAAGAGTTGGTCAATGTACTTTTTTTTTTTAAATGAACCTGTTGTGTAAAACAGTATAACCTCACAAATCCAGATATCAAAAAAAAAAAAAATCCAGAATTCCTGAAGATCTGGCACTTCTTAAAAATACGCTACATCAAGGAGTACCAGTGGCTGGTCCTAGAGCAGTGGAGGGGGAAACTAGCACATGGCACCTGCTGCTGCCATCCACCATCCGCCACCCCATGCCACCACTCTGTGTACAGCTTCTGCTCCAGGACCAGCCACCGCTACTCTCCCCGCCGCCACTCCATGACTGGCCGCTGCTCCAGTTTCAAAAATCCAGAACTTTCAAATTTCCAGCAGGTGCTCGGTCCTAAACATGCTCAGTTTATGAGGTTGTACTGTAGTATATTGAGGCCAGGCGCTGGGTGGTGTGGCTGCTAAGGTGTACAGTTGAATTTGCCCAGAGGTTGCAAATTCAGGGCCATAGCAGAAGTGCTTATGGTGTGGTCATGTCAGGTGCCAATGAATCTGTAAATTCTACTAAATGCCTTGTTACAAGGGCATGGGAAGGAGGGAAGCACACTGGGGCCTTCTGAAACCATTTAGTATCAGGACATTTACATCAGCAAAATGCACCAACACTTCATGACACACAAAGTGTAAGAGGTGTAAATACGAGTTAAAACCCATTGTATAAACTTATTTGCTATTGTGAGTGCAACAGGGGGCCTACCAGGGCCGATCTCCACATGGCCCACCCACCTGTTCTTGGGCAAGCCACTCACCTTCTTGCCCGCCACGCCTTGATCTCGACTGATTAATTAATAGTTGTAGTTAGGTGGGAGGCTACCCATTTACTGCCCTGCTGCTAGGGGGCACTATCTGCAGCTCCATTCCTCCCCTACACTGCAGCCCAAGCCTCACAGATGACATCATGTTTTCAAACATGCCAGTCCCCCACAATGGGACCCAGAATCTTGCTGTAGGACACCCAACTGAGTTCCTCCCTTCAGGCGGACACTGCCACTATCATACCAGGCCAGATATTGCCCTGCCATCAATTCCCCTTCAGGTGTGGTCCCCTCACTGGAACCTTCAGCTCACACTAGCCCCAGCCCACCTCCAGGACAGTTGGGACACCCAAAAGCCAGGGGCCCGGGGTCCCTCCTGGTGGGCCTCCTTGCCCTCCTGGTCCTGGCCCCTGCCTGGGCCAGTCAGGGGAAGCTCTGGCAGGCCTCACTGTATGCCCCGTACTCTTTTCCGAGGGTCCCCCTCTCTGGGTCCTCCTTTACAGATGTGGTGTGAGGTACCCCAGCTCCCCACAGCTGGTGCCTCAGGGTCTCACAGGGGACTCTCACTCCCCCCCTGGGCAGCAGGTCATGATGCTACTACCAGTGTTGTATTCAACCCAAACTCTGCCTCCCCACATTGGAGAATTTACTGGGGTCAGGACTCAGCTCTCTCTCTGGCTGAGCCCCCTCTCCCTTCTCAGGGCTCCACACACTGCTCCCCTCACACTGGGGGCTCCACACTGCTCATAACACCCCCTTTACTCAGGGTCTTGGGGCCTCCCTCCACAGGTGGGCTCAGGTGGCCATAGCCATGCCTAGCCCCAACTTGAAAATCTACAAGGTCCCTTCCAACCCTACTTCTAAGATTCTATGATTTTCTCCTCCTCAGGGTCTCAAACCCCCACAGGGCTCAGGCAGCCTTGGCCACACCTGGCCTCCAACTCTCCTCCATGGGGCTTGCACCCCCACAACTATCTTCAGTGCACACAACCCACCCAGAGGTGAGAGCTAGGGGTTAAGGCACCCCAAACTACCTTTCACCAGGGTGGTAACTGGTCTGGCATTTCCTGGGGGCTCCCACACCACTGGAAGCCCCACCAGGCCTCCCACTCCCAGCAGGGTGTAGTTTCAGGTCATACCCAGGACTAGAAACCTCCTACCATCCCCTGCAGCTCCTCCCTTACCGCCAGATGAAATTCAGCAGCCCTCTAACCAGGCAATGTTATTGTCTGCCCTCCAACAGCCAAACTGCCTTGTTTATGTAGGCAGCCCTGAACCTAAAATGGCTGCCCTCATTAGGCACCTGGAGGCTGCCAGCTGCAGGGCCTTAAAGTAGCAGGCACACATAGTGCCCTGCCACAATGAGACATCTCTAATATCTAATCTTCACAAAGCAAACCCATAGAGGGTTGACCTCATTCATAACGTCATTCCTTCTGGTGCAATTTTTAATTTGTTGGACTCAATTCTTTTCTCAACTATAGTACAGAACTATGTCTCTTGTGTCTTGAAAGATCTTTGTTGGAGCTAATTTTATAAAATACGCAGTTCTATATGTGCCAGAGTAGGACCATGCCTCATTTTAACCAAGTTTACTTTGTATTTCACTATTTTTGAACTGCAGATGCTGGAATGTATTTCTAAATAGATGAACAAATATACACATACACATGTAGTAAACCATACACATTCTAAATTAATTTGTTCGCAGTTGTCAAGCACATTGAAGATATAAACTGCTATCTAAACACTAAGTATTTTTTCCTATGGTAACCCATAACATGCTTCATTGTCATTTTGTGGTCTCTGCCTTCAAAAGATGAAGCATAGTACTTTGCCTCAGGTTCTAACATCAGCAATGTCTTTCAGTATAACTATGAACCCCAGGGAAACTGTGATATCCCACTTGTCAGGAACAGCCAGTATTATGTTCTGAAAGAAGAAGATCCAGAACAGTGGAAAGTGAGGGACGTGGAAGGGTAAGTTCAGTCTTCAAAGCTGATGAAGATTTTTTGTTCAGTGACTGCTTTGATTCCACACTCTTACACACTCCTGCTGCCATTGGTACATTTCAGGATCTAACAATAACTATTGTGGTGGCTCTTTAAACTTGTTCTAACTAATCTTGTGAGTTTTTTTCTATACACTGCCTTTCTCTCTCTTGCCTCTGTATCTTGCCCCTGAATCCTTGTTACAGTCAGAAATAGATGGTACAATAGAGTAGCTCTCAGATTCGTGTACCCAGATTCATGTAACCAAGTGATATGGAGTTTTAGGGCAGAAGTTTTCAACCTTTTTTTAGTCTAAGTACCCCCAGCGGCCAGACACTGAATGGGGGAGGAGGGGGAGGGGGGAATAGCTCAAGGCTGAACACCAAGTGGGGGCGGGTATAGTGCATGGCTGAATGCCCGAGTGTGGGGGGGTAGTGTGTGGCTGGACACGGAGCAGGGAAGCAGGACAGTGCAGCGACAGGTGGGGATGGAGCATCACCACCTCCTAGGAGCAGGGCCAGGGTGGGCCAGGGCAGCTGACCAGCCTGGGCTGCAGGCAGCGATGTCCCTCTGCAGGGTGGGGAAGCTCACCAGGCTGGTGTGTGGCAGTGGGGGCCACCGGGTGTGAGCTTCCCCTCCCTGCAGAGGAACACCGCTGCCCTCACCCCACCCCAGCCCTGGTCCTGGGAAGTGGGGGCGCCTCCATCCCGACTCACCTGCGGATATCCCCTAGGACTGTTCGAAGTACTCCAGGTGTATGTGTATCCCTGGGTGACACCCCCTGTTTTAGGGAAAAGAATGAACCCCATTTTCTATCACCCAGGTCCACAAAAAGTCAACTACTTGCAAACTTTATAATAATAGTTTTTTTCAAATTAAAAAAAAAAAATTTACATTAATTACAACAGCCAAGTATCTACCTCTTAAGTAGATATTTTATTTCTTTATACTTTGAGTATCTTGATTTCTCTGCTTACTCCATCCCACTCCTCAAATGCCAACTGCCCTATTAGGAAAAATTTAAAATAGTCACTACCTGAAATAGTCTCTATTCATTTTTATTTCAGTATGTTCCTACAATAACAGTAACAGCCACAAAGTTTATGGGGACTGTTAGGAAAGACGCATATTTCACAATAGTGTCTTATATGAGGGTCAGTGTTACTCTCAACATAGTACTGAGGCTTCCTTAGTTCTATCCTTTGGCATTCACAAAAGGGAGGAATTCCCTTCAACAAAATTTTTAAAAAAGAAGGATTTTTTCCTGTTAGAAACTTCTTACATTGGCCCTGGCTGGATACTTTCTCATGTAAATGGGAAATTGCTTTAGGAACAGGCTAGGGCAAAAGCAGAGCAGCAAAAGGAAAGTTTTTGAGAATACCTGACTAGAGATACAACTCAGCTAAGTACTTCCTGGAAAATGTGGGAAGGAACATTTTGAGCTGGGAGAGGTCCTATATAGGCCTCATGGGATGTTGGATTGAGTGGAATTAAGCTTTTAATCATAATTAATTCATTGATTCAAATAACATATGTAAATAAACATATAAACAAAGAAAATATAAATGTATAAATACTCTAAACATGCAGTGGAGCTCACCTGGGTGGTGCAGATGCAGTCTGCACCTCCACTCTGGCCTGTGGCTGCTCCCTGGTGCTCCACATAGGGCTGAGCCCTGTCCACTTCCACCCAGGCACTGACAATGTATAGGGGATACACGTGGGTGCATGTACACCTCCTGACCATGGTGGTGCACCCCTTGCAAAAAGGCGCTGGCAATTGCTGTTTGCCACCTTCCCCCACCTCCCACCTCTGACATCTGCAGGCAGTCTGCGATTGCCGCTGGCTGCCACCAACACTGCTGGTAGTGTCTGCAGGTGGTCACCGACCACTGGTCAGTACTTGTCACCCCACCCCTACTGCCACCAGCACCACCGCCTCCACCTGTCGAAGCTCACCACGCCCTTCCAGCCTTCAGGAGCACATGGCATTCATGCACCCAGGGCAGCCTGTCCCACACTCCTGCCAGCCCCAACACATGGGGTGGGGAGTATAGAGAGGGAAAGCAGTGGTAGGTTTGGGGGACGGGGGGGGGGGGGGGAAGCTGTAGCTGGGCTGCTCTTGCCCCAGCACATGGGGCTCCAGGTCTGGCTCCCAGCTGCCTTCCACCCACCTAGGGGCAGCTGAGTGGGGCAGCCCCTCCAGGAAAGGGCTGTGATCATAGGCTGGGCCCAGGGCCAGTGGCAGCATGAGGCTGAGCTGAGGCCAGCAAGAGTTCAGGGCCAGGTCTGGCAAGAGTGTGGGGCTGGAGCCTGGGGCCAGGGCTGGGAGGAGAACATCCAGGGCCCTCCAGTGGGCAAGGGTGGGAGAGCAGCGCACATTGTCCTGGATGGGAGCAGGCAGGGGTCGGACGCCCTAAGTGGAGCACAGCAAGGGCAGCCATGGGCTGGCCCAGATCCAACTAACTGGCAGGCTGGATCTGGCCCAGATCCAACTAACTGGCAGGCTGGATCTGGCCCGTGGGCCATAATTTGCCTACCCCTGGTCCAAGTAGTGTATGCACACACGTGATACAGGTAGTTCCTTGTACTCTGCGGTCAAAAATACTGTTTTGAGTTGAAACAAAGGATACATCAGCAAAAGAAAATTATTTATAATATTTTCTCTTTGGCCAAAATCTTTAGTCAGAGTTTGAGACCTTATATGGGAGTTTCTATTATGATGACCTATAAACAGTGAGAGTCACATTTTCTTATGGTGTTACTGTGTTTATCTTGAAAAAGGTATACACAGTCCTATTGCCCTGAACTCAGTGGAAACAAACATCAGGCCCTTTCCTTGCTCAGAAGTCCTCAAGTCTGTCACTACAGTGAAGTCTATGCCCAGGAAGCTCTGTCTTTCTGCTCCTTCATTGTAGGCATATACTGAGCTGGGTCTCTCACACACTGTTATTGAAGTATAGCAATATCCTAGCTATCTTTTTTCAACCTGAGATACTCATCAATCCAGGTAGTTTTTGTCTGACCGGCTATGATGCTAAAAGTCTTGGGAGTTAGCCTCACAACCCACAACTGTTTTTAGTGCATAAAGATTGCCTCCTTGCTCTTTGTATTGAGCCTAAATAAAACTGGTTGGCAAACCGTTAACTTTCTAAAGCTTGTGATCAGCTGTGGTTTGTTTGCCAGCTAGGAGTTGGCGCTTTTCATTTTAACGATTAAGATGTTTGTCTACCCCAGAACTGGGTGCTCTGATCCTTCTGCCAAAGAAGTTAATCACCAAGTCAAAGATTATTTCAATGATAATGCACATTTTAATTCATCAACATGCAATTTCCTAGAACAGCATACATTGCCTATGCATTCTTCTATATGATAGGGAAAGGCAAAATATTTTAGAAGTTGAACATGAACATCTCTATGACCGTACAAAAGAAGTCTTTGATTAATCCCATATGCTATTTTAAAAGAACAGATTTTAAATTATATAAAATGTTTCCTCTTTCAGGAAGGAAGGCATTGTACCAAGTACTTTTTTGAAAGCCGTATCCGTCAATGATGAACTTAGGTAAATCAACCTCCAACTATTCTTCTCCCTACTGTTTAAGGAATCTATAAATCTATGAAAGGCTCATCTGCATTTCCATGATATTTTGTTTGTTTATGGCATATTCAATACATTTCTGTATTCTCTTCATAAAGTGCTGTAAAATATCAAACAAAATGTGTCTTCTTATGCTTTTTGCAGATGTATTTAATGTGTAAAAGTCAGATAAAAATATGGACCCACTGAAATGAATGACAATTTTTCTGTCAACTATAGTGGGGCTTGAATTTAACCCTGTATATTCTTACTTCAATTTAAGGACTCTGAAACTTAGAC
Source organism: Crocodylus porosus (assembly GCF_001723895.1). Taxonomy (NCBI): domain Eukaryota; kingdom Metazoa; phylum Chordata; order Crocodylia; family Crocodylidae; genus Crocodylus; species Crocodylus porosus. The sequence goes on along the minus strand of NW_017728906.1, from coordinate 65,257,278 downwards.
ATTCAGTATGATTTATGCATATAAGCAGTCCTGTAGACAGCCAGGTGATTTTGATTAAGTAAAGCTTTTCAGATCAAACTTTGCTTTCCTTTATTTTGTAGTTTGATCCTAAATTTGTACAAATTTATGTTTTACATCAAATTAACCACATATTTGCTAGGAACAGGCCTTTCATGACATGAAAATAATCCCATAGCATGTAAAGAGGAAGCAAAGCTGAATAAGGCCCCTAACATGTTTTTGAATATATCATTTTATGAAATCCTGAATGTTGGAGAAGGCAGTAACAGCTAAAAATCCCTGCTTTTTCAGATTCTAAGGGGTTTTTTAGGACGCTATTTGTTTACTTGTTTTGGAATATACAATTTTCTTCTACCCACAGTGGTAAAAGCATGTTTTGGAGGATGCTTAGTTTTTGTTGTTTTGGAGGATTTCCATAAAAATTCCAATGAGGCAAATGAAATATCTTTCAAAAATGCAGCTGAAATCCACAGGCCTCCAGTTTATCAGGATAAGTAGACAGAACATTTTACTCTCTGACTCACTACAAGAAATCACAAAAGGCTAAGGCAGTTAGAAGTTAGCTGAGGTTAAACCAAAGGTAAACAACCCCCTGGCACGTGTACCAGAGTGTGACATGCAAAGCTGTTTTGCTTGGAACTTGCACATTGGGGAAGGGGCCAGGGCTGTGTTGCCACAACAAGGATCAGGCCCCTTGCTCTCCCTCACCATCCGCCCCTGGTATCCCAACATCTTACAAGTCAAGCTTGCAGGTGTTTTTAGCACTCTGCCCAAAAGTGTTACCAAACCTTGGATTAGACTGTTTTATCATAGGAAAGGGGCTTTTTTTTTGGCCCCAAGGAAACTCATAGAAATTGAAATAAAATAAAATTCTTAAAATTTTCCAAATGAAAAAAAAAAAAAAATCCACTCTGGGCTGAGACACATAACCATAGCTCTAACTCAGTAAAAATATTTATAATATAGTTTTTAAATTGAGGAAGGCAGCATCAACATTCATTTCAATATAGCATTTTATCTTTGTAGGGAAAACTTCAGCATTGATAAACATTCATCAGAAGAAGAAGACCGTATTGATAAGCATGAGTGAGTATGCAGACAATTTTTTTACATATAATCTGTAAGTCCTTTTAAGGCAAAGACGACACACTAGAGATGGGGGCTTGGGATCTGGGGATCATGTGCCAGGGGTTTGCAAGCCACATGGCAGAGCCTGTTCTGACCACAGTGGCCCCCAATCCCTCAGCTCTGATGTGCAGTCCTGGCCCCCAACCCCCAGCCTAGGCATGCAAACCTAGTCCTCCCAGCCCCAGTGCATGTCCTGCAGCCTCCAACTCCCTACCATGTAGCCCCCAACTCCTGAGTCCTCAGCCCCAGTATACAGACCCCATTCTCCAGCCCTGTCACATGGCCCAAGCTCTAGAGACCCCCAGACCTCACATACGCCAAGGTAAGATTTTTTTCTTTCTTGGGGCCTTCCAAAAATAAGCTGTTATATTCAGGGAGTGGGTTATATGCTAAAAAGTATGTTAGGTATTTCTGTGTGGCTCTGTGCTATGTAGATATACCACAGAGGAGAGAGCTTGGCTTTTAAAAGAAGATTCTAAAATTATCATCCTGTAAGGGTTGGTTGTTTTTTTATCAGCCTGCTTTGCTCATATATTATTCAGGTATCATAATGTCAATAACATGCACAATATTTCTGGCCACAGCTGGTATGCAGGTAATATCTCCCGGGCCCAGTCAGAGAAACTACTGCGAGAAAAGGTACTAAATATCCTTTATTCACTGGGCTTAACCTATTCTGGAAATGGTTCAGTATTTATTGTTGGCTTTGCTACTCCATGTGGGTAGATGATGCTAATGGTCTTCTAATAATCATAGTATAGTAAGAGCACCAGACACTTAAATAGTAAATTAGTACAAAGATGGAGCAATAATAAGGTTTCCAGAAGTTTGTGGATAATTTTAGAGTTCCAATATGTAAGTATCTTATGTCACTAATTTAATTGCTGCAAATGATAGACAGAAACTATAAATCCTCATGTAGAAGTCTGCCAATAGATTTCACTTCTGATCTGAATACCCAAACTGCTATTGCAA
>NW_017728906.1:65253845-65255054 GCF_001723895.1 Crocodylus porosus | reverse complement strand
GTCTCTGAGGTTTCTGTAGTGCACAGCTCTTCTAGAGCCATAGCCCAGCATTCCTTCCCAGCTGTCTGAACTATAAATTAGGAAAGGGACAGTCCCACTTAAAGGGCTGCTAGAGGTCAGCAGGAGGACTAACCACTGAAGGCATGATACTGAAAAAGTGCCAAACAATTCCAACACCCTCATGTTTCATTTAAAAACCCAAGGTCATAGGCAACTGGTACAGGGTGCATGGGGGTGCACATGGACAGTGGACCCCCTGATGGCTGACACTGATGCTGTTGGTAGGGCTGGTGCCCTCCGTGACAGGGTCAGCAGCTTCTGTGGGTGCCCCTTCCAGGTTCAGGAGGCACCAGTCACTCACGCATGAGGTTGCTCTTCATCTTGCAAAATCAATTTTAGTGTGCACCTGGACCCAGGAGCATCTACTTCCATCCACACATGTGCACATACACAGTTCTGGCACATGAATGAGGCAGTTGCAAATCATACTCCTAAAAAATTCAAAATGAAAGTCAGAATCCTGATAAGCCATCACAGCAGCAGAAAGTGATCATGCCAGCTTGAGTAGGGACTAGAGTAGCAGGGAGGGAAATAATTTAACTGTAGTTCATATTAAAAATAGCCTAAAGATGTAAATGTACTAGCTGTTCAGTCAGTCAACAATATGGTGGGTATTGAAAACTGATGCGAGTTTAAGACATTATAGAAGGAAATGTACCAAGGCAAAACTGCTGTTTCAGAATGTTTGCTAACAGTTGATGCTTCTTATTACATTTGGCTTTTAGGGAAAAGAAGGTTCTTTTATGGTTCGAAAATCTAGCCAAGCAGGAAAGTACACAGTATCTGTATTCAGCATGGCCCTTGAGTGAGTATTCAGAAGACTTGTATTATTTCTATTGCTTGCTCTATGGGTGTGTTCCTTATGGCAGTTCTCCAGTACTGAAGTTATTTATCATACCTAAACTAATGTTAGGCAACTTGAATTAGCAGCTTCAAAACATCATTCATGCATGCTTTAGCTTTGCTATCCCTCTGCACTGAGCCTAGTGAGGTATGACATTAAGCTCTGAAGAGAAAAGTTCCTTGCAGGAGGCAGAGCACACAGGTTTGGTTTCCTTGCCAGCTGAACATAGAACATCATCTCCAAGAATAGGTTTTATCAGAGATTAATGTAATGGCTGGGTTGGTTAGAAAGAGAAAAAAAAAAAA
>NW_017728906.1:65251962-65253275 GCF_001723895.1 Crocodylus porosus | reverse complement strand
CCACGTCTTTGATGTTCTATGTTCAGTAAGGGAGGCTGCCTTGTCTCGCCTTGGACACTGCTCTGCTCTATGCCCCATTCCGATTGGGGTGCCCCAATGCACCCCTGCCTTATGGGCAATGCATGCCTCCTGCCTCCCCTTCAGCACACCCCAAGCCTCGCAGCTATTCCCAGACGTTATCAAGTCCTTACCCTTTAGTGCCCTACCTGGCGCCCCTGTGCTCATCACGCACCAGTGCCCTTCTCTGGCACCTCTTTAGCGTCTCCAACTGTGCGGAGCCCTCCGGGACCCTTTCCAGGTCCCGCACCTGGTTGGGGCTCAGGTGGCCACAGCCATGCCTGGCCCCCTAGACCACCATCTGGGTCACTTGCCCAAATGCAGCTACTCCCCAACTCGCCCCACCGGGCTTCAGCACCCTACCTGGCACCCCCAAGCTGGTTTCAGCACCAGCACCCCCTATCTGGGGCCTCTGCCGCGCCTCTCGCGCCCATTGCCCCCTCTGGGGCCTCTGCCATGCCTCTAGCGCTTTGGGGCTCAGGTGGCATGTAGCTGTGCCTGGCCCCTGCCCTTCTTCAGGATCATCTGCCTGAGGGGCCAACACCGCCCTCAGGGTTGGGGTCTCTGCCCCCACACACCACACCTCACTGGCACAAACAGCTGTGCCCGCCCAGCACCGCTCATTGTGCCTTGCTGGGCACCAGGAACCCCCAGATTATTGGGGAGCTCCCATGAGGCCACCTCACACCCCTACAGCCTCACCCAGCCCTCCGGTATAATGGTAACTAAACCACACTATTAGCCAGTTGGCTACAACATAACATAAGCCCCAGGCTTATCATACAAATCCCGCACCTTGCTGGCTCTCAACCATACCTCCCTCAGGGTCCTCTCTACTGCTGCATCATTGCAGCCAGTCAGCATGGTCAAGCAGCAGGCAGCAACCATCCACTCAGCACTCCCACAAGTGCCTGGAGGGAACTGCTACCTAGGCTCTGGCCTGGGCTGTTTATAAAGGCCCAGCCCTGCCCCCTTCAGGTCACATGACCTGCCTGGTTGCCCCAGCTACCGGCACCTGAGCTGCCCTGGTGATTGGCAGCTCTCCTTATTTTCTTCAAGGCACGGGGCACCCAAGTCCCCCCGTGACACCTACACATATACACAGGTGAGTTCCTAAGTTGAGTGTTGTGATGTGTATGTATGTATGTATGTGCTTGGGGTACTTGGGATACCTTGGGAAAGGTTAAGGTAAGAAAGTAGAAGTGTAGGGAGTGAAAGTTGCTGGGAGTGAAAGTCACCAGGATTCGGATTAGAAC
>NW_017728906.1:65237496-65241216 GCF_001723895.1 Crocodylus porosus | reverse complement strand
ATAGTCCTCCCTGGTGATGACCCCTTCTTTCCATTGGGTGTAAGCCTCCTTTTTAGCAAGGGGACATTCCCGGATGCTTTTGGTGAGCCATGGAGGCTTGTGCACTCTCCTGCTCCCTTTGATCCTGGTTGGGATTACCTTCCTTTGGTCTTGGAGGATTGTCTCCTTAAGGAGTAACCACTCTCCTTGGACACCTGGCTTCCCCCCCTCCAGGACCTCAGCGTTTCTCCAACTATCCTCCTTAGCTCGCTGAAGTTTGCCCTCCTAAAATCTAGGGCCGCTGCCCTAGATTTGAAGATGGGAGCCACGTTGGCCCTCTCCCAGTCCTCTGGCACCACTCCTGAGCACCACGAGTGCTCGTAAAGCCATGCCAGGGGTCTTGCAATGACCTCAGCCAATTCCTTTAGAACTCTAGGGTGGAGATCATCCAGACCGGCTGACTTGAATACGTCCAGCCCCTCCAGAAGCTCCCTAACTAAATCCTTGCTAAAATCTAGGGCTGCTGCCCTAGAAGAGGGGAGAAAAAAATTTAACTTAGTACCTAAAATAAAATGTTAAAGCTTATCCTACGTCTTAGCTTACTTATACTTATCTATAAGGAATAGAAAGGGAGAGAAAAAGTCAGAAATGGTTGGGGAAGGGGAGGGAATGCATTTTAAAATAGAGAAAAAAAAGAATAACTGGGGGTTTTGTTACACATCTAGAGATTATATTTTTTTGTGGGGAGAATTTCTTCTTTTCCCCAGGCAATGGAAGTTTGCTTTATGCCAACATGAAGAGGATTGATATCTCCTTAAAAAATGGTCACTTTTTTGATAGGGAAATATGGAAGATTTGTAGTATGTAAGTATTTAAGTAGCACTTATTCTTAATAACTATTACACATTAAACAAAGAGTTCCCATTTTCTGAGGGCAGTAAATAAATCACAGTGGATAATAAAAAAATAATCAAAATTGTAAATGGCTTATTATTAATCTCACAATTAATGAGCCACCTAAGGCTTGAACTTCATTTAACTGACTTAGTACAGATCTTACCATAAAGGACTTCATAATGTTTTTCAGAGATAAAAAGGGAACAGTCAAACATTATCATGTGCACACAAATTCTGAAAACGAATATTATCTGGCTGAAAATTACTGCTTCAATTCAGTTCCAAAGCTTATTCACTATCATCAGCATAACTCAGCAGGTAAACATTTTCTCCTTGGTTTTTTGATGCTCTTGCATGTGTTTTCTTCAATTATACATACTGCTTTTGCTGTAGATAAGGTCTTCTTCTTTCATACAACTGACTTGGAACAACAATTATAAGTCAAGTTTAAGGTTAGTTAACCAATTTAATGCTGTTGAGGAAAGGGAATGTATCTCTGCAGTGTCACTGCCAAATGTGTACAGAGGGCAGAGTGTTGTTATGTAATCCATAGTTTGATCAGAGTTGCCACAGTTACATTCTGCAGAGCTCTTAATACACCTTCAGTGTATCAAGTGACTGCAGTGGCGATGCAGATAAAGTGAGATTACATGTTAGAGTTACCAGGTGCTAATTCTAAGGAATATTAGTCCTTGTTAAGAAGTGCTAGTGACCAGTAGCATATTCAGAGTTAAAACCCTCTCTAATGTACACTGCCCAGATCTGCAGCTAGAGGGCTGGTGAGCAAAGCCATGGCTAGGGGTTGCAAGTCTGCTCCATGCCTGCTCTGCTCACTGCCTTTCTAGCCACAGCATAGGCTGGGGAGGAGGGGGAGGAAGGGCCCCCCATGCCACTTGGATTCTCCCCTCTGCCTCCCAAATCACACCGATGTCTCCCATCAACACCAAGATCACTCCCCCCACACCCTAATTGGCCCCTTCAACCCTGGATTGCTGCTTTGGCGCCACAATCATCATGACAGAAGTGGGGAGGGGGGCCTCCCTACTTGCTTCTGGGCTCTCTGCAGCCCTCACTGCCCTGTGCACCCAGATCCTGGGCTCCGGAGCTACCTGGCAGCTCCCCCCATCCTCACCCTTTCTCCTTTGCCTCCCCTTCAGTTGCAGGGCCTGACAGGGGCCGGATATGGGAACACAAGGACAGCATGGTCTGCAGGAACCCCAGAAGAACCTGGGGTAGGAAGAATAGGGGGGAAATTTGGAGATTGGGGAGCACAAGGGGCAGCAACCTGGCAGCTCCTCACCCACTCCTTCCTTCCCCCTACCCCATCCCTCTTCAATCCTTCCCACCCTCACCACTTCCTGGTGTCCCTCTGCCCCATCTCCCCTATCCCCATTCACTCTTTCCCTCCCTCCTCATTCACCCCCATCCCCGCCCATCCCACCCCGCTAAGATGTTCCTAGCTATCAGTCCAGGGCAGTAGAGTCCTGGATGATAGCTAGTCCTCCCCAGAAGTAGTGCCTCCTGGGTTACTGGAGGACTGCACCAGTGAACACCTAAGAATTAACTCAAGCTAGGTAGCACAGTTTAAAGATAATCCTTGCCCAAAGTGGTGTAACTTTAAGAAAGCTCAAGAGTTCTTAACACTCGTTAAATTACTTCCACTTTTTTAAACTAACAGTCCTCAAACATAGCTTATTATTTATTTTCTTGTGTGGTTTGCCAGCTCACTGCTTCCACAGCTGTGTAGCAGAGCATGGGCATGGAGGTCCTAGGCCGGGGGGGGGCAGTGCTGGACTGTCCCACTCTCCTGCAGGACTGGTCAGGGACCTGGCTTAATTTGAAAACCTAGTGTGTGTAAACATAGATGAGATGCTCCAAGGCTTAATTCATTTGAAAACCTAGTGTGTGTAAACACAGATGTGACACTCCAAAATAAACAAGTTTAAATTTTATAAACCTATTTAATTTAATGAAGATTAAAACCCATGGTGTGTACAGGCACCCTTACAGAACTACCCTACTTTATCTTCCATTCAACTATTAGTATCTTTTCTTAATATGATTCTGCTAATCTGACCCTAAATATATATACTCTGATAACATTGACTGTCATTACAGTTGTAAGCACAGAGCAGTGCCATGTTGAGATATGCAAGTTACCTCTGAACAAGCTAGTTTAAGTACTGGAAATATGTGCTAACATATGCTACTCCATGCACTGATTAACTGGCTTCTCTGCAGGGCTTCATAGTTCACATTAAGTGACATACTAACACAGATGTGATACTTCTGCTGCTTGTGATAGCTTATTTCAAGTTTAGGTATCTCTGCATGGCACTCTGAATTTGGTCTTCTCTCACTGATTTTGTTAATGCACATGTGTTAGCTGCTTTGACCTTCCATTTAATTAAGAGAAAGGTTATATATTGACTGTCTCTCTTGTAGGTATTGTTACAAGGCTTCGACATGCAGTGTCTACCAAAGGGAATACGATTCCATCCACAGCATCCTTAGGTGATGGTATGGAGACAACTTTTCCTTTTGAAATTGTTGTCAGTTTGCCAATAATGTAATTTTTTTTCAGCAAAAATAGAACAGCTTTGATTCTCATGGCATCACATCTTGACCTTATGCTCTTTGGTGGCCATTTGGTATGTGTAAGGCGCAATTTCAAAGCTCCCTGCTTCACAAGAAATTTTTGGAGAGGTTGTCTCTTGGTGATCAATTGCTCCTCTAGTTCAGTGGTCTCCAAACGTTTTTGATCGCGCATCCCTATCAGTAAAAAATTTTTGAGCCTGCACACCCAATATATGTATTAACCGGGCACACGTAAACTGCAATAGA
>NW_017728906.1:65235106-65237396 GCF_001723895.1 Crocodylus porosus | reverse complement strand
ATCGCGCATCCCTATCAGTAAAAAATTTTTGAGCCTGCACACCCAATATATGTATTAACCGGGCACACGTAAACTGCAATAGAAGTTCTAATATTTTCTTCCTGCACCCCAGTGGATCATCTTGCACACCACCTGGGGTGCACGCACCCCACTTTGGATACCACTGCTCTAGCTTCCTTGTGTGTAGCAGAGTGACTTGTTTCATGAAGTCATGCAGTATCGGCTAACCAAAGCATGCAGCCTATCCAAGGGCTGGTGTATATTTGGAAGTGTCATGGGACATAGTTCTTCTTCATGACAACCCTGTGTCAGAGCAAGTGCATTTCTCTTGCACCTGTAAAGCCATGATCAGGTCCCATATAATTTCTTTCTTTTTTCTTATTTTCCTTTAAATTTTGTGGTAGAATGGTATTTGTTTTCAAAATTGATGGAAAAATGTGAAGTTCCAGTACCTATTGTTGGATTTAAAAAAAATCCTTCTCAAGTCTCATGAGCTTTATTTAGTTTGGTAAATTAACATAAAGTCAATGTGCTAGAGAGCAGTGAATCTTTGTTGTAAATCCTAACTCAGATGTGGCAACAAATGACATTTTGATGGTATTTTACAGATACAATGTCCTTTTGTAGCTCAAACTCCAACCCAGGAACATCTTACTTTATTGCTTACTACATGTTCTATTGTTAATTTGCAGTAAACTTACTGTAAAATAGTGCACAGTAAGCCGTCCTGGGAGCATGTCTATATGTGCTCCCTCTTGGCAATTTGCTCCCACCCTACTCTTCTCTCCTGCAGCAGCCAGGGGGAGATCCAGGCTTCCACCAGTGCTAGCCTGGCAGCTGACAAGGGGCACAGGCCCAATCTCAGTGGACATGGGGCCAAGAGAGCTCTGCTGGCTGCAGCAGCAACTGTCTCCTGGCCGCGGGAAGGGACCTGATGTATATGGAGCTAAGACAGAGCTGCCACTGCAGCAGGCAGATTCTCCTAGCCCCATCCCCATTGGGACACAGCTGCCAGCAATCCCCCACACAGCAAGGCTTCCCTGATGGGCATGCGGCCAGGAGACAGCTGCTGCTGCTGCCAACAGAGCTTTCCTGGCCCTGTGCCCACTGGGATTGGCCGTGGCCCCAGGACTTCCCTGCCTGACAGGGGGTTGCTGGGAGCTGTCCCAGGTGTGAGGGAGCTGCCGGTGAACCTCCTGCTGGATGGAAGACACAGGGCTTACTGGCAGCTGCCCTGCTTAGCATGCCCCTGCCCACTTCCCAGAGCAGCTGGCTCCACACCACACAGAGCTGCTCTGGGAGTGCCACCCTCTAGAGTGCCAGCTTCATGCTGGCAGCCAGGACGGGGGGCAGAGAGATCCCCAATCCCAGTGCTGATCAGCTCCCAGCTCTTGAGAGCAGCTGAGCAGTTCCAGGACCATGGACAGAGAGGTCCCTGTCACCTGTGGTCCCCTGCTGCCTAGGCTGACCAGGATCAAATTTGCTCCAGGTCATTGTCTACACAAGTGTTGCTGTGCAGTATCTACTGCACAGTTAGTTTACTACCTGTATTTACAGGTAGTAGCTAACTGTGCAGTAGACTAATTTACTCTGCAGTAAATGTGGAAACTTGTAGATAGTGATGTTTTACTGGGAAGTAGATTAGCCCGCTGCCCAGTAAAACATTGCATGTAGACACATGCACTGTGGTGCATTTTCTTCCACTGCAAAAAATATGAACACAAATCCTTGGAATACCATGCCTGCATATGTCAGTATGATCACTATAAGGAATTTCTTCTGTTCTGCTAGGGATCTGGGAGCTGAAACGTGAAGAAATCATCCTGCAGAAAGAACTGGGAAGTGGACAGTTTGGAATGGTACAGCTGGGAAAGTGGAAGGGGAAGTATGATGTTGCCGTTAAGATGATTAAAGAGGGATCGATGTCAGAAGATGCATTCATAGAGGAAGCTCAGAACATGATGTAAGCTTTAGTGTTTCTTAACTAAGTGACATCACCAATAGTCATCTTCTGAAAGATGTGTCAGTAATATAAAGCAGTCACTGAAAAGGGAAACTTCAGTACCACAAGAAGACTTAGGCACAAGTTGAGTAGGTGACTGCATAGAGAATCATATTTAATGAGGTATCACTGGAATAGCACAACGACTGCGGACATCACCTACTATAAACTGTTCTTCCCTGCCTGCAGAACCTTTTTAAGAATATCTTTCATTCAAAATAGCTGGAATTGCTTATTCATGGATTTTGTAGACATTAGGGGCTGGAAGAGACCTTATGAGATCGAGTC
>NW_017728906.1:65219457-65235006 GCF_001723895.1 Crocodylus porosus | reverse complement strand
GTTTTTTGAAAGAGTCCAGAGTAGGTGCTCACACTACCTCTGGGGGGAGCCTATTCCAGACCCTGGACACTCACACCTTAAAAAATTTTTTCCTTATGTCTAGTCTAAATCAGCCTTCCTGGAGCTTATGGCTGTTAGACCTTGTTATCCCTTGGGGAACTCTGGTGAACAGCTGTTCTCCCAGGTCCTCTTATATAATTGTAAGCTGCTACCAAGTCGCCCATGACCCTTCTGTTTTCCAAATTGAACAGTCCCAAATCCCCCAGCCTCTCCTCGTATGGCCTCCCCTTCAGGCCTTGAATCATATGAGTGGCTCTCCCTGGACTCTCTCAAGCTTTTCTACATCCTTCCTGAAGTAGGGGCCCAAAACTGGACACAATACTCCAGCTATGGCCTCACCAACCCCAAGTAAAGCAGGAGGATGAATCCCTGATTTTGCTTGAGATGCATTGGTAGATGCACTGGTAGATGCACACCAGAGTTTGGTTTGCTTTGCCAGCCACAGCATCCCATTGGTGACTCATATTCATCTTGTGGTCAATCAGGACCCAAGTCTCTTCTGGTTATGGTGTTAGTGACCATAGCACTGCTAAGTTTGTAAGTATGTTTAGGGTTCTTCCTACTGAGGTGCAGAACCTTACACTTCTCTACATTGAAGGCCATTAGGTTTTGGTCAGCCCACCTTGACAGCATGTCCAAGTCGGCCTGCATGCCCAGTCTGTCCTGTGGTGTGACTGCCCTCCCCCATAATTCGGTGTCATCTGCAAACTTTGCCACTTTGCATCTGACTCCTGACTCCAGATCTTTAATTTAAGATGTTAAAGAGTACTGGCCCACATACCAAGCACTGACGGACTCCACTGGCCACCCTGCACCACATTAATTTTCTCCCGTCAATTAGTACTTTTGGGTCCAACTCTGTAGTCACATACCTAGCCATTGGATTGTAAGATGATCAAGGCCATAGTTCCCCAGCTTAGGACATTGTGGGGAACTAGGTCAAAGGTTTTCTTGAAATCCAGATATATGACATTCATGTCATTTCCCTTGTCCAGGGCTCATGTCACCTGGCCATAGAAGATGAGGTTGGTCAGGCAAGACCTGCCAGTCACAAAGCCATGTTGGCTGGCCTTCAGAACACTGCTTTCCTCTAGTCTGGTATTGATGGATCCCTCGACCGTTTTCTCCAGGATTTTTCCAGGGATGGACATCAGACTGATTGGTCTATAATTCCCTGGGTCATCCCTCCTCCCTTTCTTGAAGATAGGGACCACATTGGCTCTTTTCCAGTCTTCTGGGACCTCGCCCGCATGCCACAAATATTCAAATATCAAGGAGAGTACAATTTCTACCAGCTCCTTCAAAACTCTCACGTGCATTCCATCTGGGCCCATGGACTTGTGAATTTCCAGTTTCTCAAAGTGTTCCCTCACCTGATCCACATCGATTTTGGGCCTGCCACCTGCTCCCAGGATAGTTTGTGTCCTTTCGGACAGTGTGATCCCCTTGGGAGGGTGAAACACCAATACGAAAAAGTCATTTAGGAGATTGGCCTTTTCTTGGACGTCAGATGTCAGCTGCCCCATTTGATCTTGCAGGGGCCCAATGCTATCTTTGTTCTTTTTTTGACTTCCCACATATTTGAAGAAGGACTTTTTGTTGTCCTTGATCCTCGTAGCTAGCCTGAGTTCAATTTGTGCCTTGACTTTTCTGGACCACTCCCTACAAGTGGGGGCAAGTGCTGAGCAGTCCTCTGTTACTGGTAGGTGTTATAGGGCTTTGGCCTCTTTTTGGTTGATGCCTTTCCCCCCAGCGATGTCAGGATGAGATCTGGATTCAGCACCACCGAGATGGTTCAGGTACTGCTCCTACTTGCCTGCCATATCTTTGATGTTCATTGTTCTTTTCTTGGGAGGCAGTTCCCTGTAGGTGGCTGGAAGAGATCTCAACTTTAGGTTTCTCTGTGGGGCTCCAACCTCCCCTTTATCCCACCCTCACCACATCCACAGCCAGGGGTGGACTCGACTCCCCCCACAGGTCTTGCACTGGAATGATCCTGTCTCATCCACGCCACCCACCTCCAAGGGTTGGGTTGTCTTGGCCATCACCCCTCCCAAGGCTATCCTTCATCTTTGGACTGAGGCCTGGGCAACTAAACACATCCCAGTCCAGGGTTAACTGCAACTTACAAGTAAAACTGAACATAAGGTGTCAGCGTCTACTGACGGGCTCCCGGGATCTTGTCTCCCAGGTGCCTTCGGTCTTGCCAAGGATGCCTCTTTCTGCCTAGTAGGCATTTGGAAGGGTCAGCCACCCTGTGATGGGCCTCTGCTGACCCTCTTGGGAAAGCCCCCCTTGGATCCAGCAGTCTTAGTTTAAAGCCAGGTCAGCCATTCTGGCCGAGAAGTGCTTCTTCCCTTTCCAGGTCAGGTGGACACCATCCCTTCCCAACAGTCCACTCTCTCTGAAGTGCAGATCATAGTCAAAGAAGCCAAACTCCTTACAATGGCACCATCGCCGAAGTCTTCTATTCATCTCACCGATGCACGTTTCCCTCCGGAGCCCATGTCCTGTGACTGGGAGGATCAATGAAAAAGCTATCTGTGCCCCTAGACCCCTGAGCCCAGCCCCCAAAGCCCTGTAATCATTCATGACCCAACCCAGACTGCTCCATGCCATATCATTTGTGCCCACGTGGATGAGTAGCGTGGAACAGTGCTTGGAGGGTGGGACAAGTTTGGGGATCCTCTCCATCACACCCCAGACATAAGCTCCAGGCAGGCAGCAAACCTCACAAGCTAAGGGGTTAGGGACCCTGCCCCACCAGGGGAGGACCAGTGAGTACCCTCTTCCCCTCCTCTCTCTCCCTGGGGGACTGGGCCAAGTAGGAGCCAGGGCAGAGCAAGCCCCTCCTCAACTCCTCTCAGCTGCCTCCCTGAAGCTGTCTAGTCCCCTCCCACCACAGGCCCCACTCACCTCCAGCTCTGCAGATGGGGTCTGCTGCAGCTGCTGATGGTCGCTAGGGGGTTTTGGGGTGCGGGGGCATGATGAGCTTACACCCATGTATCTCTTGCCACTCTGGGACCCAAACAGAATTCCCTGTTTTCTGTTACAAGTTGGATGGCATGAAAATGAATTAGCAAGATGTGAATGCGTCTTCAGTATAATCTCACTTTGACAATGGGGAGGTAATTACTCCAATGTCTGCAGTGCCATACTAGTTTTTTTCAAAATAGTTGTATTCAGAGACATTTTGGGCACGTTTACGCGATATGCATCAATGAACATTAGCCTAATTTAATGAGCATTATGGGTATACATCTACATGTGCATGCCTTTAATCTGCATTAGAATGGTGAAATTAGTCTAATTTTGCCTAAATTTGATACCTGCAAATGCCAGTATCAAATTTAGGCACGATTAGTTAAAGTGCATTAACACATGTGTAGATGCAACCCAGCACTAACTTTAGTGCTGGATCTGCCCAGCCACTAGGAGCACATGGCAGGGCTGCAAGGACCCGGCACTAACTTTAGTGCACTAAGTGCACCAAAGTGCACTAACTTTAGTGCTAAGTCTGTGCACGTGTAGACATCTGCCAAAAATCGCTTAATGCTCATTAAGCTAATGCCTAGCAGTTAGTTAGTTAACTTAGTTATAATGGCTGATTCTGCTCAGGCTACATGCTTATAGTAAAAGTCCTTGTGGTTTAAATCCCTAATCTGTTCACTCTGATCTCTTCGTTTTTTGTGCTTAGTCAGTGCATGCGTACAAAAGAATATGCCAACAGATCCCTGTGCTAGACTGAAATATAAAATAGTAATTTTCATCAGTCCTTTTGCCATTGCTTCATAATAATGAATAGAAAGAAAGAAAGATCTTCTTGAAAGGGAAAGTTTTAAAGGTTTATTGACCAAAACCAAATTAGTGATTTGGTTGATTACTAAGCGTGGTAGAATTTTATTTAATAATGAATAATTTATATTGTTCAAGTGTTTTATTAGCAATAGCAATGTGATGTTTGAAGAAACAAAGTTCATACAGCAATATATGTATGTTTTTAACTATTTATTTTCTTCAGGAAACTTAACCATCCCAGACTGGTTAAGCTGTATGGGGTATGCACAAAGACATATCCTATCTACATAGTGACTGAATATATGGCAAATGGCTGTTTGCTTAGTTACTTGAAGAGTCATGGAAAGAAACTACAACCCTTTCAGCTGCTGGAAATATGTTACAATGTGTGTGAAGCTATGACATTCTTAGAAAGCCATCAGTTCATACATCGAGACTTGGTAAGTTCTGTTGAGAGCAGAATCAGGACTTTAGGTCTAGATCTTGAAAGGCATTTGGGGCCTTTCACTGACTTCAAGCAAGTAAAGGTTCAAATAGTTTCAATGGTACTTAGGCCCCTGTACATGAGCTGGCACCCAAGACTGTTTGGCTTTAATTTCCATACTCACAGTTAATGGAGGAATGCATGTTGAAAAATAATGACAGAAGAGCCATGGAGAAATTGGTTATTTTATAAACTAATTTTAAAAATCATCCTAAATCCTAGAGGCTCATATTCAAGATTCACAAGTTTAAATGATAGTGTTGTCTTCTCCTTGAGACAATATGTGAGAATCTACTTGTGAGGAGTAACTTTTCAATGGGCCTTCAACCCAGTCTCCGAGTCTCCAACAATAATATCATATGCTCAAGTCTTTTAATCATTTAGCTGTGTGTGCAAAGCAAATAGACATATTTTTTTTTATCTGAGGTGCCAGACAATTTACATGGACAAAAGACAAGTTTTAAATAAAAAGGCAATTTTTGAAAATTTGCTCCTGAGAGTTACAAGTCATGGTTAGCTAGGAATAAAAACTGAACCTGTCCTTGAATGCAAACAATCTCCCAGACCTAATAATTATACAGATAGACAATATAGCCTTAAGACACAGCAAGCATAAATAAGCATTTGCAGAATTGGGGTCTTCTTGGCCTATTGACTTCCACTACTGCTTAAAATGTTTCTATATTCCATTCTATTTATAGTGCATAGTAAATAACCTACTCAGCATTCACTTACAGTAACTTTGTTTCTCTTATTTTGAATGAGCTCATAAACATTGATGCAGAGTGCCCAAGCAACACAGTCATTGCACTAGGACTCAACTTGAGAAACTGAAGTTCAGTTCCTGGCTCTGCTGTGGGTTTGCTGGCTATCCCTATGCAAGTCCATTTCGTCCATGTGGATGAGTGAAATGAAGATATGGGCCTCCACTGTAAACTGCATTTTGAGACTTAGTCAAAATGTGTTGCATAAATGATAGGCAGTAGAGGAAATAGTAGTAATACTAATACTATTACTACTACAAATGGAAACAAGTTCCTCATGTATTAATTGAAGAATTCCATTAGTTCTGGGGAATTCTTCTGGATAAAAATAAATATCATATTTACTCAAATATGAGACAAGGGTTTCCCCTCAATCAATGTGGGGGGCAGGAAGCTCCTCATATTACATTGATATACACCGAAACCATATTAAATACATTGCCCATATTTTAAGTGCTGCTAAAAGCAGCATGTGCTCAGTAATGGAAACAAAATATGAAGTTGATTAAATGCAGCCAACATTGACTGTGACTATAAATGCGACTTATATCGGGGTAGACAAAATGGGTAGTCCAGCCGGTGGCCTCACTCTATTTCCCAGTAGCCTCTGCTTGTGTGGCTCCCCAACAGTTTCCATGGAGACCCTGGGAGTGGTGGGGCCATGAAAGCATGGGGTCATGATAGCTCAGAGTTTGGGCCCAGTCCTGGGCAGAGCCTCAGTTGTGTAGCCCCATACTGTTAGGTCCTGTGCTATCACAGCTCTGCCGCCCCTGGGGTCTTTATTGGAGACTGGCCAGAGCCCCATAGGCTGGGTGGGGAGCTGCTCCAACAATCTGGGGCAGCGACAGCAGGGGACCAGGGCAGAACTGCAATCTGCTCCCTGCATTCCCCTGCCTAGAGAACCTGTACTCATCACAGGGGCATGCAGGCAGCAGATCACAGCTCTGTCCCAGCCCCAGCCCTAGCCCCACACTGACACAGCCCCAAAATTCCAGGGTTTCCCCAGCCCTACCCACCTGTCTTGCTCCCTGCCACTACCCCACTGCAGCCACCTTGCTCGTTTGGGTCCTACCCCCAATGGTGGGTACAGGGAGGATGATCTGGGGTGCCCAGGCAATGGGGTTGGGGCTGGCAGCAGCAACCCAAAGAGCTGCTGCCATAGGGGCTACTGGGAAATAGACTCTGCCATGGGCTGGATCTGGCCTGTGGGCTAGACTTAACCCATTCCTGTCCTATATGGAAATAATATGCTGATGGGAAACATTTTTTTTTCCTTTTAAAAAAAATTCTGTGGGTGTTCCACAGAGAACTAGTACCAGGTTTAGAGGTATTGCAATACTAGGCCAGAGTGAACCCTGACACCCTCCCCTGCTGATGGCAACCCTTTTGTTTTTTTAACAAATTTTTCCTGTTCCAAGCCAAATCAAGTCCAAATCCACGAGTCAGTCCAGAACTGTAAGTGGCCCTACAACCAGCAAATATCCTCCACCTCCACCAGGGGCTTCAGATATTTCCAATGTCTTTTGGTGGGCATCCTATGTGTAGGCCCCAGCCTGGAGGCTTGGAGTTCGGATGCCCCCAAGTTTCGCCTACCCTGAGCCATATGACCACAGGAGCAAGCTAGGGAGAAGCCTCCCATTTCCATAAGAAGCATATAGATGGCGGACACAGTAGATGTCAAAGCATATAAATGAGGAGATTTTATGTTAGTCTGCAAAATGTCTAAAGTGCTGTAAACTGTTGTGTGTTTACTGTGGTGGGGAGGGGGTAGTGTTCCCTCACCTGATCCACATCAATTTTGGGCATGCCACGTGCTCCCAGGATAGTTTGTGTCCTTTCGGACAGTGTGATCCCCTTTGGGAGGGTGAAACACCAATATGAAAAAGTCATTTAGGAGATTGGCCTTTTCTTGGACGTCAGATGTCAGCTGCCCCATTTGATCTCGCAGAAACATAAAAGATGTTTATTTTAATTTTTTTTAAAATATCTAGCAGGGGAGGTACCAGGATAGTATCAGTCAGGTTGTTTTCTTGCTCACCTTTGAATGACTACATGTAGAAGGGAGTGGAGACCTGTCTTGCACTGCAGCCAGGACTCCCTACAAGTCTACTATAGCGTCCCAATAGGAAGATCTTAGCTACATACCTATTTTATGGAGATGGGGGATTTCCCTCTAGCTTGCTCCTTTAGCCTGTTGATTAAGGGCAAGTGACATTTGGAGGTATCTAACCCCCAAGATCTCTGGGCTTGGGCTTCTATGTAGGATTCCTGCCATGGCTTTGGAAGTATCTAAAGTCCCAGGCTGAAAAGTCTGGGAAAGAGGATACTTACCAGTGGTAGCACCACATGGATTTGAATGACTGAGTTTTGCTCAATTGGTAGGATTCAGAACTGTTTTGGTTAATTTGACCTGGAACATAAAAAGTATTTTAAAAAAAAGCAAAAAAAAGTTTGTAGTACATATAAGTACAAATTGCTACCACCATGTTTATTTCAAAGTCAGTGTTTTCAGACTTGTTCCTCACTTGCATATACTCAGGGAGAGTGGGGTCTGACAGTAAGGAGTGGACAGAGGGCTGCAGGAGGAAGAAGTTAAGGTGGGGCATAGTGTAAAGGGGCTACCTGCCATCCCACATTTATTTTCCCTATTGGGAAAGGGGACATGTTGGGAAAGCAGTGGGAAGGGGACATGTTCAAGGCAGACCTCCAATACTTAGATTCTATACTTGGAAATATGTATCAAATTTATACATTTTCCATATATATAATCTAATTATTGGGGGGCATCATTTTATATTGAGTAAACAAATGGTAATGTCACCTGTTTTGTTTTTGATTTTGACTACTCAGTTTATTTTATAATTTCCCCACTAAAGGCTGCAAGGAACTGTTTGGTTAACAATGATCTTACTGTGAAGGTATCTGACTTTGGAATGGCTAGGTAAGCTACAGACTGAATCTTTATCAAAGGGTGCAGTAATTTCAATCATACTTGGTTTATTCTGATTAATCAGCTAGTGCTGCCATGAAAAAAGTTAATGAATTGTTTACTAGTAAAATTAAGCCCCAGGTCTTGTAGAGAGTTAATAATTATAACTCATTCCAGGGTGTTCAGTGTGATGTTAAAGAAACCCTACATTTGGACTTTGTAGGTGAGAGAGTTTCTTTAATGGTCCCTTTCTGAGATAGCCACATGAGTCTGGATTTCTGTTGCCTTCAGCTCTACAAAGCAATAAGATATAAAGGGTCCCCCCATAATTTGGTAGTAGTGACCTGCCTGTGTAGGATAAGGTTAGAGTTTCTATCTCCTCACCTCTTAAAGTCTGGGTTTCAGCCTAATTTGAAGCTTTTTGGATAGTTGTTCTAATAACATTAAAGGAAAATGCAGTAAGCAATATAGCGCTGTGAGTTTGTCATAACCTGAAGATTGGATCTTGCTTTGCAGGTATGTTTTGGATGACCTATATGTAAGTTCACAAGGAACTAAGTTTCCAGTAAAATGGTCAGCACCAGAAGTTTTCCATTATACCAAGTTTAGCAGCAAGTCAGATGTATGGGCCTTTGGTACGTATTGGAGGTGCTATGTGTAATGCAGGAGCTTAATAAGGTAGAAAATGCAGCTTTTATTTCAGAGTTGAAAAGCTAAAAGAAACAGACTCCAACAACTATCTTCAAAGATTTACAAAAATACTCACTGCTTGTAGCTGCTTAACTTTGCTGTGCAACAACAGTAGATCAAACTGTGCCCTGTGTTATACTGCCATAGTCCTAATAGTTTTCTTTTGATGTAGTGTGAAAAAGTTTTTAATGCGGTACTGTAGTGTGAGTTGCTGACAGCAGGGCCCAAACCTGAGACCTCCTGCTCTACAGCTTGGGTCCCTGCTGTCCAAATTAAAAAGAACTATCTCCTTACCTCAAAGACTATAACAGATTCATAACCATCTTCATGTGAGCCAACCACTAGAGGGGGCCAGAGCTCCAGCCTGAGTAAACGTGGGTTACGCTTGTTATGCTTCAGGGGTATAGGTTGGGGTAGGCAATGTGTTTTGGCCAGAGTGCCGAAAAACCCCGCAGCACCTACCTTGGAAGGTGCAGGAGTGCCAGGATGCCAGAAAAGCAAAATGTGGGAAGGGAGTACATGACAGGATGCCCTGCTTGTGCCCCTTGCCCCCAGCCCTGCTTCCCCTGCCCCCCACACAAAGCCCCTGCCCCCTGGGCTCCTGGCTGGCAGCAGCTCCCCCGAGCCAGGGCCAGCTGCAGCTAGGAGGCTCCAAACAGCTACGCTGGGCTCTGGAGCCCCGGCATCAGCTCTGTGCCAGCACATACTGGGACATGCAGTTACCACCAGCATGGACCTGATGCCGGAGCTGTGGAGCCCACTGCAGCTGTTTGCAGCCTGCCCACTGCTTGCTGCAGCTGCCCAGACCACAGGCTGGCTACAGGCAGCTGCACAGGGCTCCAGAGCCCAGTCACCAGCTCCATGCCAGAAGCGGGGGAGAGACTGGGGTTGCGCTGCCTCAGGCCCCTCCCCCACTGCTGGCTCTGAGGCGCAGGCGCATGCGCTGGCACAGAGCTGATGCTGGGGATCCAGAGCCCGGGGCAGCTGTTTGCAGCCTTCCGGCTGCAGCCAGCCCCAGCTCTGGGGTAGCTGCTGCCAGCCAGGAGCTGGGAACTACCCAGAGCCAGGGATGGCTGTGGTGTGCCAAACGAAATGGCCTCACATGCTATGCTCGGCATGCATGAATGCAATGTACAGTATCAACAAATGTATAGTTTGCTGTAGTGTGAAAGTTTTTAGTGCGGTGCTGACCCCTGGCATAGGTTGTAGCTGGGTTGGTCTATGCACATAGAGAGACAAGGTTCTTTGGATAAATCTGATATCTTTTATTAGACAAACTCATATAGCTGGAAAAAATTTTTCATGTTAGGTCTTTGCCAGAACACAATGAACACCCAGTTCCAAAGTCTAATCATCTAGCTACTGATTGCTTCATTGTTGGGTTTCATACATGTGGGCAGGAGTAGGTGGCAAAGGACTGCTCCAGTGTAGCAGGTGTGCTGGGGAAGCAGTGTAGGCATGGCCCTTAGAAATGACAGGAGAATCACAGGGAAATCATGAATCCAGATTCTGTTTATCATGGTATTACTATCCTACTGTAATTCTCATGTCTTGAAGAATCAGAGGAGTCATAGTTTCATAGTTTCTAGGTTCGGAAGGGACCCGAGTAGATCATCGAGTCCGACCCCCTGCCATGGCAGGAAAGATTACTGGGGTCAAACGACCCCAGCAAGGTGTTCATCTAACCTCCTCTTAAAGACCCCCAGGGTAAGAGCCAGCACCACTTCTCTTGGAAGTCAAGGCCCAATTGCTCTGAAATGAACACAAAAAGAAGAATACTTCAAAAACCATCACTGTAGGGAATATTGCATGTGATGAAGAAACAATTCACTCTGTAATTGTCGTGAATGTCGCTCAATTTTCACCAGCCCTAGAGGTTTTTATTGCAAAATTATCACAAAGCATCAATTTGTGATATTTGTGATGGTAATATGTCCCTCTGTCTTAATAGAGTCTAGAGATCTCAGGCTTTATTGCTAAGTATGGCAGATATAAAACCACTATACGGCCTTTTGGGAATTTTGTTTAAATCTTCTAATACTAAAAGAATGCAAGCAAGCGCCACTCACTAAAATACCAGTTAAGTCAAGTAAGCCACTCTTCTACAAAACCCCCCTAGTAATGGTTTTGTGTCACTTTTCTTCTCATAACGTTATATAAGTTGTTTTTTTTAGACTGTGATTTCTTGAACAAATCCATCATGCATCTGTACCACTCAACCTTATCTTATCACTACAACAGCAATTTTTTTATAGTTGAGAATAGGCTGAATTATACCAGCACCATTTGTCATTCATCCCTGTAAATCTGCTAGGAAAATGTTTCTAGTAAAAGTCTCATCAGTTATTATCACTGTGTTGGATGGGTATTGCTTTAATGTCTTGACATGGACTTTAAACATTGTGGATATTTTGACAGGAATCTTAATGTGGGAAGTATTCACTTTAGGAAAGCAACCCTATGAGCTATATGATAATATGCAAGTGATTCAGAAGGTTTGTGAGGGATACCGACTTTATCGACCCCAGCTTGCCTCAAAAAACATCTATCAGATAATGTACAGCTGCTGGCATGAGGTATGTACATTAGTCCATATGAGCTGGAGAAATAATAATTAGTGTGATTCATTAAGAAGAGGTGCAAAAAAATTAATACAGGAAACTCTCTGATACAGAAAAACAGTTATCGTGAGAAGCTAGATTTCATATAACAGTCTACAACAAAAAAACTGAAGGAAAGGAGAATATTTATAAGAAGCATGGCATGGAAAAACAGACAAGAAGTGTAACTGGCTGATTCCTCCCTTCCTCCAGAAGCTAGTGTATAATGAAGCTTTGCAAATAATGTTAAAATGTGCTTTAAAGTAGAGGACAGATTTAGAGTCTGCGGGGCTTCTCCTAATGTTTGTACTCCTGCAAGTGTAAACTTATCCAAGTTCTTCTTAAGGACCAATGTCTGCCATGCTGCCTATAGTGACTCTAGGACCAAACAAAAGCCTGATTTATTGTTCCTCTTTCTCCAACCTCTTTTTACCAGCCTCTGTACTGGGAGTATCCCCCTTGAATGTTTAGAAACTGTCTAAGCATTAGTTATGCTACTATAAATTGATGATGATCAATAGCTTTGTATGAGCACACAAAATGATAAAAAATAACTTGTATTTGAACAAAAACAATTTTAAAGTGTAAAAGATATCATTAGAAAGCTACAGCAACACAGGAAATTAAAAACACCAAGAGCTCTCAAAAGTCTAAGTTGCCCTACCATATAAATGCTACTATTTCCCTGTACTTCTGAATGCTGTAGCCAGGAAAAATGAATGCAAAGTACAGTATCAACAAATGTATAGTTTCAGTGTTGAGCTGCTATATATAAATTTTTGTTTTCTTTTAGCTACCAGAAAAGCGCCCCACATTTCTTCAGCTTCAGTCATTCATTGAGCTTCTCAGAGAAGATGACAAGCTTTGAAGAGGAAAAAGAAAAAATTCTGAGCAAATGACTATGCATATTAGTAGACATATCAACTGCCTTCTTTGTGTGAGCTAATAGTCATGAGTGGACTGTGAAACCTGCCCGAGTCTAGCCCACAGTATTGCTCTGTATTAACTTTTAATTTTATCACAGGTTTTGACTAAAGAGAACTTTGCTCTAGACCAGTGGTTTTCAACCTGTGGTCTGAAGACCTCTGGGGGTCCACAGACTATGCCTAAAGAGTCCACAGAAGTTTACTATGATCAATCAAACGTATGTGAATACTGACACACACTTACAAGTCAAAAGGGTCAGCACCTCCATTTGAAATTTCCACAGGGGTCTGTAAATGAAAAAAGGTTGAAAACCAGTGCTCTAGAAAGCTCTTGTGATTTTCAAAATTGGTGATGGGAAGCAGAGAGTAGAAGAATATTGTTGATGCTTTTAGTATGAGTCTCACTGAACTTCAAAGTATCAAAAAATGCAGTACAGTATACATTATATTAAGACTTTTCCAGATTGTAACTATTTTTTTCTTTATTTGAAAAATGTTAAGTTGTTAAATATATATATATATTTCATAGGTTTTCTCATATCAGAACACATCACTGTATGTTTTATGTTTATAGAGACCCATTATAAGTCAAATTCCTAACTGGTACAAGTGCCTGCAACTAGTGGCTCTAGGGTTAGTTTCAATAGCGTGGATGCTGTTGGAGGTGAAATAGTGACTCTGTTTCCACAAAAATGCCATTGAGGCCAGTGTGTATTAGAATTAGCCCAAGAAGCATATGTTTGATTTTCATTTCATCCTGTGAGGCATATGCAGTACAAGTAGGGGGGAAATGTTCTCACTACAGTGTTCTAACTCCCTTTCTATCCTTGACAATGGGCGCATTGACAAGATGCTTTAATGCGCAGTAGACTAATTTACTAAGCAGTAAGTATCACCATCTACATATGCAGATGCTTACTGTACGATACATTGGTCCACTCCATGGTTAATTTTCTACCTGCATTTTCAGGTAGCAAATTAACTATGGAGTAGTTACTGTGCAGTAAAGCACATGTAGACGGCCGACCAGGAGCAAATTTGCTGTAAGTCAGCCAGGCAGCAGGGGGTAGGAGATTGCTACCTGCCCCTGGGAGTTGCCTGCTGCTGAAGCAGGCTCCAGTGGCAGAACCTAGGCTGGGACAACATCCTCCTACCCTGGCAGCAGGGAGCTCCTGGCCCCAGCTCCTCATCACATCCCAGGGTCAAGGCCAAGAGCTCCTTGCTGCCAGAGCAGGGGGACATTGCCCCAGCATGGGCTGTACCTGCCTGAGCAGCAGGAGGCAGCTCCCAGGGGCAGGGTAAAGTCTTCCAGCTCCCACTGGCAGACAGCTGTCTCCTGGCCCTGTGCTCCCTGCCAGCCCCCCTGAAGCTCCCCCTGCTTCAGGGGAGCAGAGCAGAGTGGGAGCAGAGCAGGGTGGGAGTAAATCTGCTTTCAAATACCTTCACATGTAGATACCTGCCCAGGGTGGGTTTGCTCCACAGTAAATTACTGTGGAGTCAACCCATCCAGTAGCATTTGCACATGTACACACACCACACGCAGCAAGAAGCATTGAGTAATTTCAGGACCCTTGGTTAGTAAGTTGAAAGCTTAGTAGCTGATGCATAAAGCAAGAAACTTAAAGCAAACAATACAATTTGTAATGTCATAACTGTAAGAAAAAAACTTTTCATACTAAAGGACTGGAAGTCTGGCTCCCATGTCTATATTTGAGCCCCTGAATAGAAAAATTCAAAGGTGCTAAGCACCTGGAGTTCCTGTTGTCTTGAATGCAAGTTGCCAGCACATCAGAAAATGTGATCATATATTTAGGTGTCTACGTATGGATTTAGATTTAGGATTTGGATTTAGATTTATAATTAAAAAACCTGAATTTAGCAACCCAGGTTTATACATTTGATCTATTGTATTGTGTTTATAATTGATATGTCAAAATATTTGTCATAATTGATCATTAATGATTAATGAATAGCTTTGAAGTAAAAAATAGTCTTAATTGACATTATAGTAATAATGATGAATCTGTAGATGGGAAGTACAGTCCATACTATATAACCTTGTCCATTGCATGCATTGTTTGCATTTTCATGTTTCAGTTATTGCTAAAGAATGTAAAACTGTATTTCAAAGAGTCTGGATAAAGTATTAAAGCTGGTGATTTATGGCAACATTAGTAAATAGGCATATTGGCCATAATATTCATTTTTGTGGCTGATTTATTACATACCAGACAGTTACATCAGTATAGAAAATTTTGCTGCTTTTAATTTTCATTTTAAAGTCTGATTCAATATGGAAAGTGTTCATGTTTTAGTTAAGTAAGCATCTTCGTTGATTTTAAGTGAACCCTCCTACCCGGCCTTTCCCTTATTTTCATTTAACTTTTAACCTTTTTCTTATCAAACTGCTCTCATGGTTTGAGGCCATGCAGATGTAAGCTCTGTGGCCCTTTGGTGAGCTTTCCTCATATGTCCAAGGCCTGTGCTTGTGGTTGGTCTTCACATGTTTTTCTTTTGTTAGCATCAAGTTTCATGGTAATAGGCATGGCCACTGCTTTCCTCTGCATGTCATCATAGGCTTTGTTTAGTACTTTTGATGAATATCCAAAGCTTTCCAGACCAGCATTGTTTGGGAAGGGACAGATTTTTGGTTGTAGCCTCCTTAAAAGGGGAGGGGGAGCTTGTGCTTGGGAACATGCAGCAGTTGTTATCACCTAAATAAGTAGTGGGCAATTATTTGGGCTGACAGTGAGTTTTTATGACCTGTTGAGGGCCACAAGTCTCTCTCTCTCTCTTTCCCAGTCCTTCCCTCCCGGGGCTTCGAAGAGTATGGAAGCCTGAACCCACCCACAGCTTTAACACCCCTCACCCCATCCCCCAGCACTGGCGTCCACTCACCCACAGCTTTAGCATGCCTTTCCACCACCCCAGTCTGGACCTGGCAGCTGCCAGCTATGTCCACAACTACCCAACTGCAATCAGCAGCTTCTGGGCCAGGGCTCCAGAGGAGGTGGGGGCAGGGGGAGGGAGGGCTCTGGGCTGTGACCAGCATGGAAAACTGAATGCACCCACAGGTGTAGCACTGTAGCATATGAGCAGCTGTGGATGTGGCTGGCACCTGCTAGGTTCTGACTGGTCAGAAGGGGCAGGGCATGATACAAGTGTGGGAGGATTAATGCTTCCACATCTGTGCCTGGAGAGAGAGACAGAGCACCTGTCATGCTGGAAGCAGCCCCAGCCACCCAGCACCATGTGGCTGCTTGAGCTGGAGCCACCACCTGCCCGTGAGCCAGATCCA
>NW_017728906.1:65209615-65219037 GCF_001723895.1 Crocodylus porosus | reverse complement strand
TGCTTGTATCAGAATCCTATGACTGTTGTCTTGTAAATTTGCATCTGATTGCAAGTGTCATACACCTGGATGCACAGTGGTGTGCATCCCTAAATATATGAGAAGAAGTTTGTTCAGTGCTGAAAAGAGAAACTCAAATTCAGTTTACTAAAATTCATTTTATGGGAAACTGTTTTCAAATACATTTAATGGGATTTCCCACTCCTGGATAAGATGTTTCTGACTTTGACTGACTGGAATTCTTGTATGTGCCACTTATAGACAGGCATGGTTACTGTCTGATTTGCAGCCTGCATCTCTTACTTTGCATTGCTGATGGAATTACCACAAGGCATCTGGTAATATTACAACATGGAAGGCACATTACACGCTTGGTTGTTTGAGCTGAAAAGCAGAACAAAGTACAGAGGTAGATGGAAAGTTCAAAATAAGCAGCTTTCAAACAGAGATTTCAGAACTTAACAATAAAAACGCAGCATGGTGACATATGCTCCAGTGATATAAGCTGAATAATCTGTGGGTGTGTTTTTAGTTGTGTGCACATGCACACACCCACCCACATGCATGCATGCAGTTTTGGTGTTCAAGCAAAACCTACTCTGTCAGTTGTATCTGTAGTAATTAACTCAGAACAGCATTTCATCTGAGCATCCAATACAGTTCTATTGAAACACTCATAAAATAGAAAGATAACCTGCTGTTCAATTATTGATCCAAGTCAAAAATCAACTAAACTTAAAGGTCAAATGCTAGCCCAGGTAAAGACAATGAAAAAAAGTTCCCTTAATTTTTATGGAATGAAGAAACAAATGACATCAAGTACTGCACTGTGTTCTTACTTGGTTGAGTTGATTATTACAGAAAGCACCAGTAAGATACATCACAACTCCGTTTATTAGAAACCTGGTAAAACATTGTGCACTGTAGCTTGTGCAAGGACTTTAAACTTGTATGCTTCATTTGTCCTGACCTACAATGCTGCTTCAGTCTCAATGCTACTGGTCATTCCAGATGTGCTTCTCAAATGCATGTTCTAATGCTTGGTAAGTATGATTTATGATGTCATAATTACAGAGCATGACACTCTCATTAGCCCTTCAGTTTTCAACCTCTGTAGAGAAAATACCAGTGCCTGAATATTTCTGTATTGATTGTATCATTTGCCGTTTTGGATGCAACGCTTGTCCAACACAGGCTTTTTGTAAGTAAAAAAACATTTAAAGTTAAATGTCACTTTGTTGCTGTGTTTTGTAGAGGACTCTGCATCACATGCATGTGCCCTTAAAAGTCATAGAATCATAGAAAATGAGGGCTGGAAGGGACCTCAGGAGGTCAGCTAGTCCAACCCCCTGCTCAAAGCAGGACCATCCCAGCCATGGCTTTGTGGAGCCTTAAAATCCTTCAAAGATGGAGATTCAACCGCCTATCTAGGTAACCTGTTCCAGTGTCTCACCACCCTCCCGGAGAGAAAGTTTATCCTAATATCCAATCCAAATTTTTCTTGCTGCAACTTAAAACCATTGCTCCTTGTTCTGTCATCTGCCACCACTGAGAACAGTGTAGCTCCATCCTCTTTGGAAGCACCCTTCAGGAAGTTAAAGGCTGCTATCGAATCCCCCACTTAGTCTTCTTTTCTCCAGACTATGAATACCTATAGGATCAGGCTCCAAATGCAAGAGGATTTGGGACGTGTCTAGTCCTTGGAACCTAGTTGTGAACAAGGTGCCTGGCTGTCGGAGTCTAAGTAGTTCTGGTCGTGGTCCTAACCCAGATATGTAGATTCCTGAGAAATTTTACTGGTTAAATGTACATATTCCTGAGGTTATATAGCTGTAGAGCAAGGTTTTGAGGCTCCAAGTTGCATAATTAGGAATGGCTGACGCATACACCCCAGGTGCCAAGTTAGGAGGGGTGCCAAAATTGCACCCTGCCCCTGCAGAGTCCATGTCAGGAATTCCAAAACAGTTCCTGGCTGCTACTCCTTTAGGAGCAACAGCCAGGGTAGGCAGAGCACTTGGTGGCAGCACCAGCAGCTCAGTTAGGGACTATCTTGGAGTCCCAGCATGTGTAAGGGTGTTGCTCCACTCTTGGAACTGTATCCCATCAGCCTCCTGTAGGGTTTGTTCCAGGCACCAACTCACCTTGTTAGGCCATTGGTTGGAGTTCAGCATCAAAGATAGTGCTTAGATGGGATTTAGAAGCCAAAGTCCTTTTATAAGTATAGTCTGTGCATTTCCTACATTCATTATAGTGAATCCCTTGTACTGAAGACAACAATGCTAGGATAATGGTGGCTGAGTCATGTCTGGTGTGTACAGATGACTGCACAAGCTTATGTGCAATAAGTACCTGTAGCAGATTGCCACCTCCAGACTTCAACCAGGCACTTGCTCCCCTAGCATCTCTCAGGCAACCCCAGAAATAAACAGTGTCTCTTAAAATAGCTGGCTTTTTCTCCCTGAGGCATCTCCAGCACACACCAGTATTATACAGCCTTTTAAAAAATTAAGCAACAAAATCAAAACCAAACCAAACAAAAAAACCCAACGAAACAACCAAACAAAAAACACTGGGAGAAGTCCATGTGACTCTGGCATTCCTACAGTGGACATGCCCTCCACATAACCCAGCAATTCCCCATTCTGATGTTTCTCCCATGTGCCTCTCCCTAGTTCTGCTTGCTAGTGTTTTTGACCCCCAGCATCCCCTCTGCTCCCATTAGCCTTCACAGCTGCAGCCCCTCAGCCAAGCTGGCTGCCCCGTCTTAAAGGGAAAGGCCCCACTGTTACGCTATTTTCAGTATCACTCAATGCAGGAGTGGGTAAGTCTTCTACTTTGTGTGCTTTTCCTGCTCCCTAGTATACCATCACTCCCCAAAGAAATTTACTGAAGTTGCAGCAAAGTTGGTTTAGATTGAATATCAAGAAAAACTTCTTCACTTGTTAGAACAGTGAGGCAGTGGAATAGACTGCCTAGTGAAATTGTGGACTCTGCATCACTGGAGTTGTTCAAGAAGAGGTTGTACAGCCCCTGTTCAGGGATGATCTAGGTATAGCTATTCCTATGTCCTTCTGTGGATATTTCCCATGCTTCTGGGCTTTGCTAGATGCTGCATGAAGCCAGGAGAGAACCCTGCTTCTACATGTGTCAGATTTTTTTCTGTTTCTTTGTTTTGTTTTTTCTTTTAAAGACTTCCTCTAATGCATTGAGATTTTGATTGGGGTGTGCCAGTGCTTCTGTTGGGACTTAAGCCCCTCCTGGCTACAGGGTCTTTCCCCAACACTCAGGGTCTATTGAGCAAGATTTTATTTTAACACCCTTGTAGCAGCAGAACATTGGCACTATGGTCACCATGGTCCCCCTGCTTTACCTGCAGCAAGTTAGAGTGCTATGTCTTGTGTTGTGTATGACTTTGGTTGACTATGTAGTTTCACTAAGAGGTTAGACAATGGATTTGTGTGGGATGGTTTGAACAGGGATGATCCTACCTCAGGCAGAGTGTTGGACTAGATGACCTCTCAGCCCTACTTCTCTATGGTTCTATGAAAAGTTACACAGAGGCCAAGATTTTGCCTCTAACACTTTTAGTAGATTTGTCAATCAGGGAAAATTGTATTAATGGTCTCTTGGCTTGTCTAGAGCCCACATGGTGTAGTATTGCAAAGCTCCCTCCCCAATTAACCTGTTAGCTGGAGCAATCACCCAGTATATCACAGAGCACCAAGGTCAAAGCAGGTGAGCATGCAAACCACTTAGCTAGTTCAGGATCTCTTCTCTTCATTAGCATTTTAAAAGCTGTCAGTTTTGTACTAATGCAGAATAAAAAAACATGGTGAACACCATGGTGAATTTCTCTGCCACAAAGTGAGATATCTTGTTTTCCAGCCAGCCCTGGATCTCAGCCTTGTCCTGCACTCTAGATGTCAAAAATATGTATCCCAATGGAAAGTTTAATGCAGCAATATAAGCTATTATTAAAGAAATAAAATAATGTGAGAAGTCAATCTATAGATCATAACCATACAACTAAAACACTCATATAAGATTTTGATGTGTCCAACAAAGGAAGCAAATTCTTATATATTTGTAATGAAGCATTAAAATATTGCCAGTTTATTCCCAAACACAATCATACAGTTGGTTTCATTTTCAGCATAACCCAAAGAAAGATTCCAGGGAATATTGGTTATTTGGTCTCCATACCATACTTACTGTGCCAGCCAGTTGGGCAAGTTATAATACCATGTCATGTCTTCTTTTAATTTCCTGTGTGTCTTTACATTTCTCCTCAGATTTAACATTAATTCCCAGGGAAAAGGTAGAGCCATTTTAGTTCAGCTGCAAGTATTTGCCTGCTTACTACTAGAGCGTTCTTCCAGCTGATCATCATGCTAGATTCTTATTTTCCTTCTTTCTGTTGGATAGTACCAGTGTCTTATAAAATAATTAACTACTATTTATACACATCTGTTCTTAGTCCACAGGCAGCTAACTTATAAACCCTTGGGAATATAGACATATAAAAGAAGAAACAAGAAACTGAATATAGCTAGCTGATGGATGAGTAGTAAAGTAATAATATTCAGACAGAGGCAAAAAAGTACATACATGTTGCATTTCCGTGCAGCATATATTTAATCCTTAAATGGCAAACAAGTCATTTAGTTGCCTTAGACTGTGTATGGGTAGTTTCTTGAAAATATCAGGCCTTATAATGCTTAATGACATCTGTATTATTTTGGCCTTTCCCATGAAGTGTCGTCAAAACCAATATGAAAATAAAAACTTAAATAGAAAATCCACATTATCTTCTAAAATGATGTTTGTCTATCTTCACTTGGTTCAAACCCAGCATTGTTTTCTCCATTAACAGAAGAAAGATGGCTCAGGTCACATTTTACCAGTTCATTTGCCTTTTCTTTCTTTTTCCTGTAAATAAAAATAATCTGTTAATACATGTGAGTGTCTGGCTCTGTTTTATATTTTTTTCTTACTTTGCTCAACTTATGTTGAATTTCAGCAAGGTAGTATACTTAATGTCCCAATATGAATCACATGGCACCCACTGACTTTAAGAAGAACAGCAAGCCCACCATGAACAACAGATCAATCTCTGTTGTATCAGTACTGGATCAAAAGTATAGACAACAAATTCTTATGCAAAACAAACAAATAAACCCTATGCAAATCACAATGTAAGTCAGATTCTCCACTGTTTTAGGGCAGCTTGGAACAGAAAAGACAATTCAGGTTTGATGAAAAGCTGTCCAGGACTTTCTTCGGTATTCTTTGCTGCTAACTTTGTACTCACCCTGATCACATGCACTATCTAAAATGAAACTTACTTTTTTTTGTCTCTCTGTCCAGTGAAAATCAAGACAACGATTCCAACTACTACAATGCCTATGACTACTCCAAACACTATTAGCCATATGGTGACAGGTGGTTCATATGGTGGGGTCAGTGTTGGAAGAATACCCTCAAACTCAAGCGTGTTGTCATCCAGTTTGAAAGCCTCACTGATTCTGCCACGAGACATTCTGCCATCAAAAGGAAAAAAAAAAAAATATATATATATATATATATTTAACAGAGACGTGTAAAAGTATTCTGCTTTCCTTCTAATCTTCTAAATAGCTTGAACTTCCATTGAACTCTTCATTTGAAGAAGCTGGTCGAGTAAAGGAACAATAAACTACTTTCCTTCTTGATGTGACACGGTTGGAAGACAGAAAGGCTATGTAAACTTCTGATACAGAGATGGTAACCTACAATCTCTGTTGCAACCATAAGTGACAGCTAAAGATCTGATGCTACTTTATGCAGTCTTAATACTCAATTTTGACTGCCAACCCAAAGGAAGACAGGAGACCTTCTGACCTTACATTCACCTAATCTCCCTCTTTCTTTTTGCTTCTCAGCTCCTCAATATACTGTATACAACTAGGGCCTCAATTACATCTCTGTTTTCTTTTTGGAATTTCTGGATTCTATATTTTACCACCTTCACTCAACCATGGCAGTTTGACAAGAGGGTTTTCCAGACTCCTTGAATCACTGTATATCAGCTACTAAGACATCATCAGAATAGATGGACAATGGGTCTTTTCTGTTACAACAAATTATCTTGTTCTAACTTTTCCCTATTCTAGTCACAAAAAAACACTTTCTTATAGCACCTCTGTCAAATAAATTGAGCATTTCTTTCACCCTCCATCCTACTTTCACTAAAAGAAAAAAATCACCTGATAGCTTGTTCCACATCAGACTTGGAAACAACATTACTGATATTTCCAGGCATGCTGACAAAGAAAGAGAAGGAGATTCTTTGTGTCACAGAATCTACGTAGATATCTCTGCTCCTGAATGACATAAGAGAAATGTTTTCATGATTAAGAAAGATGTTATCAACTTGAAAATAAGAGGAATAGAATTTCTGAATTTATAATATACAAAAATGTGTGATGACAGATTGAAAACGGAATTGTTTTTATTGTCACCTTGGAGATTCCTCTTTTTTTTATTAAATAATATTTAATGCAGAGTCATTGCCCCAGGATTGAGGACTCCAAGCAGCATAATTTCCACTTTGCCAAAAATAGAAGAAAGGGGCTGCCCTCAAAGAGTTGGGACAGCTTTAACCCTTTTTTTACTGTGAGTAACTGAATAAAAATGGACATGTCTTTGCACATACACTCTTATTAGAACACAGCCAAGACATTAGGGTGATTGATGTCCTTGAAATATGAGCAAATAATTAAGGAATATTGATAGCTTCAGAAAGTCATCCTGAGAGACCTAGAAAGAGTTATGTTTTATACTAAAATCCATTTCTATTCACAAACTAAATGAATAAGGGCTTTACATTTGTAAATAAAATTAGATTAGGGTAGAATTTATTTATCCTAAGTAGGTTTTCATTTCATTCTAATCAACTTGTTCACCTTTTGAAGCTCAAAATCACTTGAAAATTCATCATCATAAATGTAAGTTTATTATTGCATTGCGTTTCATATCATTTCATTCTTTATTTCTAAGTCCAATTTACTTTTCTCATTCTAAAAGAGATCTCATAGCTTACACTTATTCCTTTTCTGGCATTTGAGCAGAAATTCAGATATCACCACTAGCAGCAAACTACATAATCTTCTGTATCAGCCATAAATAAATCATGATCTATTTTCTTGCATGGGTGACATTTTTCTTTCCATCAAGAGTTCTGAAACTTAGGCAGCAGGCAGGAAAGCAAGTGGCTCTCCTGTTATGACCAGCAAATGTCCTTATGTATCATTTAATATAACTTTCTCTTCTTACATTACATAGGAGACCTGTCACCAGCATATATCCCTACTGAGCCAAATAAGGATTGTAAAAAAGCCCAAACAACTCAACTTACTGGAAGTCAACTGTCTCACTCTTGACCTCTAGGAAATACTTTCTCATGGCATAGGCAATTGATGACTTGAACAAAAAAAGCTCACTTTCATCCCATATGTACTGTAAATATAAAAGACGAGATTTTCATGAATGAGAAAACTTATATAGAAATCAATCTATATTATTATTTTAAAATAATTTCTTAATAATCTAAGACTCAGTATAATAATTACCATTTACTCCACTACTATTTCTATTGTGATAGCAGCTAAAAAGTCTAACCAAAGCTCCACCAAGCTAAGAGCCGTACAGAAAATAACAAAGGAATCATCCTGTCACCCTCTGTATTATGGCCATTGTGTCAGGCAGCACATGCCAAATGCAGAAACATTTGGCAGAGAGGGATGGATGAACGGGAGAAGAAAGAAATGGTTTAGCAGAGAATTGAAAGCCTGGAGTGATCTACTATTTCTGTTCTTTGCACAGGTCCTCTAATGTTTAAAGTATATTACCAACATTATCTGCCTACTTGTCACACCACCAGTGAGGTGGGTCAGCATTATTCTCCTCTTTTTTGCAGATGGGGAAAATAAGATGGACATAATTAATAAGGTATAATAACTGATACGGTGAACCAGCTTTGGAACCAAACCCAGAATTCAGAGCTTCTGGATTCTACTCGTCTTCCACGTTCACCAAATCCTCTCTGAAGCTTATTATTTTTATGGTGTTTTAACTCATTTAAGATTCTGCCTTTTTGTTTGTTCATCCCAAAACTATTAATCATCTTTACTTGCGTATGTTCTGAATCCCACAGACATCAGCACAGAGAGCGCTATCCCGTTTCAGCAGTAGGGTTTATAACATTTAAAACATTGGAACCAAAAAGCCCAATGGCCAAGATCTTGTAAAGTCCTTACCTTGGCTTTCAGTTTCCATTGGAGATATTGTAAATCTAGTCTGCTAAAGGCATCACAATTAAGACTGGTTTCTGTCACAAAACGGTATATGTAACTGTGCTGTTTGTTGTTTTTGTGTTTGGTTTCCCTATTAAGAATTCTTTGTAACTGTGTTTCTGCATTACAGTGATGTATAGTTGGAAGGGAGCTCATGGGATCAACAAATCCAGCCCCCTGTTCAAGGTAGAAGCATCCCTGACTAAACTGTCCCAGTCAAGTGCCCGTTTAACCTGATCTTGAGCATTTCCAGGGATGGAAATTCTACAGCCTCTCTAGGCAGTCTGTTCCAGTGCTTAACTACCTCAGGCAGAAAGGTCTTCTTAATCTCCAGCCTAAATTCTCTGTGTTGAAAGGCAGAGCCCCCCAGGCAGCATGGGGTAGTGGGGCCTGGGCTGGGGCTGCTGGGGCTGTCACCTGGTCCCACACTGTGCAGAGGGGTGGGGGGCAGTGACCCAGACAAGCAGCTGATAGTGCCAGTGAGTGCCAGGCAGGTGCTGGACACCAGAATCTGGGTCTTAGCATCAATGAAAAAGTTCAGCTATATGAATTATATTTGCACCAGCATATAATTACATTGCACTTTTGTGATTTAGCAATATGTCCAATGTTGCTAAAGCATTCCTAGGTATTTAACACGGTTTTCTCCAGTACCTGGCAGTGTTGATCACTAGTCTCTTAATCCACTGAGTTTGTTTCAGTTTTCCTTCTACTTTTGCTCTTTTTGAACTCTACAATATTGACAAATGGATTCTCTTAGGGGAAAATAAAATTAATTGGATCCATCCACATGTGTGCTTGTAGCATTTCAAATAAAAGTGGTGCAAATTTGAGTCAGGGCTTTTTTACTCAGTGCACGTGCCTGGACATGCCCTTTGTTGTGGAGCAAATTGTGCCTCTTGAGGCATATAACCCTGCCTGGCTCCTCCTGGATCTGCATCCAGGCAGGGGAGCTAGAGCCTGGGGCCAGCACCTGTCCTGGCCCCAGGAGTATAAAAAGCTGCCCTGGCAAGTAGCTCAGGGTTACTCACTCTCAGGAGCTTCTGGGGCCCAGCCAGTTGGTACCTGGGGATACTGCCCCTTGTGTCA
>NW_017728906.1:65188211-65208630 GCF_001723895.1 Crocodylus porosus | reverse complement strand
GACAGGCAGCTGATAGTGCCAGTGAGTGCCAGGTTTGTTGTTTGTTTGTTTTTTGGTTGTGGGGATGCTAGTTTGGGGGGGACAGTGATGGGGGTGAGGTTCGGGGGATGGGGCCGGGCAGGGCAGTGATGGAAGGGCTCGGAGGGCAGGCAGGGGGTGGGACCAGGTGAGGTAGCCATCAGCGGGACTGGGGTGAGTGGGGCTGGGCCTGCTGGCAGGCATCGGGGGGGCTGGGGGAGCAGGTGGGGCCAGCACGGATTCCCTCATGGTCCCCTACCCCCTACTTACCAGCACTGGATGCCAGGTCCAGCTCCCTGCAGCTGGCACGCAGTGTGCTTCAGCACCAGGTCACGGGCCAGCCACAGAGACACTCTGGCTGCTACCAGAGTGTCTCTGTGGAGAACCCAGCCTCCAGTTGCCTCAGGTTTTATTTCACTCTGGTTTTTTTTACCCCTAGATAGCCAGGGGTCAGGGAACTTTTTCCCATTCCTGCACGGGGTTTGAGACACTGCAAGAGACACATGCAGGCTCATCTGGATACACCCATTGAGTTTGATTCCGCAACTGGTGCTTTTGGGGATTAGCACTTCCTCTGGCTTTTTAAAAATGTGTTTTGTATATACAGCATTGTAACTATCATGTGGTTTAATTGCCTGTGTAGGTCTCAGATAAGTGCCCTTTTAAACAAAATTATTATATTTGAGAAAAGTGGAGTGGAGGGAACTTATTGCTCAAGTGATTTAAACTTCTGATTGGAGCTTCAGTAACCAATAACCAACTGCTCTGTCTCAGGTAATCAGGAACTGGGCCTACTGCAGGTTAGCTATTTAGAAACTCTGCTTCCCTTTCAAACAGAAATGGCCCCTCAGGAAACTGTGTATATTATTATACCATGTAGTCAAACAAAGATTTCATGTGCTACTGTCTTCTTGAGAGAAGATGTCAATTTGGCCTTTAATCCCCGAAATAATGTTAATATTAAAATATACTTAAATCCCCACAAACTAAGGGTCATATCAAAATCTCAGCCCATGTTTTTAGCTTCTTATGGCATACTCCCACATTAGATACAGAGGGCACATCCAAACAAGCATGCATATGCATTTCCCTGGAGACAAACACCAGTGGCACATAGTTGTGCCTCTGCTACTTGTCCCCAGGGAGCGCCCATGTACACACACTCTGGTACATGGCAAGTTGCCCCAGGTGGGGTAGTGGAGGCTGGGGTCAGTATCTGGGCTAGCCCCCACAGCCTTACCTGGGATTCTGGGGGCCTCTTGGGGCTCCAGTGATGGCAATCCAGCACAGAGAGCATGGCTGGCAGCTGGACCATGCAACTGGCCAGCCAGGCCCTGGTTTCAGGCAGCACATGCTGTCGCCATGTGCAGCATCCTGCTCTTTCACATGTGGTTTTTTTTTCACAAGTGTTCAAAAAAATTACCACACAGAAAATAACAAATGCCTGCATGTGCAGTGTGTGTGGTTTGTGGCACTGCAGACAGTTCTGAGATGCCACATACCACACATGCGCTCTTGTCTGGATGCACCCAGAGAGAGTATTTTTAGTGACTATTTTTAAAGGGGTAGATAATAAAAAATATGAGACAGATCCTCATATGAAATAAACTATGACATATTTTTTCTTCAACCAAATAGAAATTACTGAAGCTAAAAGGGGCTGGACAGGTTAGTCTTGTAAATCATGTTTATTCCTAAAATCGCATCTGAAGCAAAGCTGCAGGTGTTTTTATTTGATTAACCTGATTTGCGACCAGTGGTATTCCACACTGCAATCAACCCTCTGATTTCAGCATGTGTAGACATGACTGACCTAGCTTTAACTAGTTATCTTGTGCCCCAATAGTGGAGGTATAGCATTACAATCTGACAAGGGACCTTGGCTATTTACTGAACAGATGACATTTATGCTACTATGACCTCAGCAAGCCAGTTTAAAGATCCAGCTATAACATACATATACCTACACTGTAGTTGGAGGTATGTCCTAAGCCAGTACTGTCTGATGAGGGATGTGACCAGTTGATCCAAGTTATATCTGCTCTATTGCCCAACTCTGCTTATTTAATATAACACTGAAGCAAATGGATACTCTTCCAAAGTCCACTGCATCGCAGTTAATGTAATGGTATTTATACAACTGGAAGGAAAAGCCTGATCCTGCCTCAGGTTTTACATTCACCAGTCTCTTTAACTCTTCAATATAAACACTGTTCTGTTTAGAATACATTCAGCAGGCAGGAGCAAAGGAGCAGTTTTTCTCTATCTTGTAATGCTCAAGCTAAGACTGTTTAGATTTCTAGAAACATGAGGCTAGACCTTAGCTGGAAATCGATGTACCTCTATTGACTCCAGTCGAGTTACACTTAGCTATCCAAGCTGGTGCAGCTAGTACACAGTTAGGTGCTTAGAAGCTTACCCCAGGCATTAGCCTCAGGGCTGTACCTACACTCATTGAAATAAATGAGAGCTTTGTCAATGATTTCAATGAATGCAGGATTAGGCCCATAGAAACTCCTGTGCCAACGTTACATAATATGCACAGCATTACTTGTTACAAGAGCCTTTATCTTAGAGCTGTCACCATTATATGCAATAAACACAAGGGGTCTGTTGTGTAATTTGGACCATTTCCAATTTTATTTTATTTTTTTGTGAACATGTCCCCTCATTCACCAAATATCCAGCATTTCACTGCTGAATCAAAGGGGCCCCTGATCCTTTGCATTCTTAACTGAAGCCAAGCAGAAGCTATGAGGAGAGAAATTCCCTGGTGCACAGTATTTTATGCTACTCTAGTGGTGTAAAACAGCTCTAAAGCCATCTTAAACTCACAGTTAAATTAGGTTTAGGATTGCTGGTGCATTGGCTGGGCACAACGGAGCAGTCAGTGCTAGAGCTGAATCTGTCTCGTGAACGTCAGGGATTCCTATGTAGGAATCTTCCTGACTTGCTTGCTAAAGCAAGGAGCCCTTGCCAAACTCAGTTTCTTGTGAGCATCACCTGGATAGAATTTACGGGAAGGCAGGGAGTTACCTAATGGAAACAGCTTGTAATTTGGTAAAGCAGGGACTGGTTTGAAGGGAAAAAGAAAAGTCCCATGCTTCCCTCCTTGGAGCTTGGGAACATATTTAACATACAGTAATTCAAATTAAGTACTCTAAATAAGATTGTATTATAGCTGCTCAATTGCACAACAAAAAGAACAGGTTGGCAAAAAAGCCAGGCATAAAAAGGAATTAAGGTAAACATTAACTATAATGACTAATAAATGT
Source organism: Crocodylus porosus (assembly GCF_001723895.1). Taxonomy (NCBI): domain Eukaryota; kingdom Metazoa; phylum Chordata; order Crocodylia; family Crocodylidae; genus Crocodylus; species Crocodylus porosus. The sequence goes on along the minus strand of NW_017728906.1, from coordinate 65,205,337 downwards.
GTTGTAATATGGAGACAAGGTTTTTATGGGTGATATCTTTTATTGGACCAACCATATGCTGGGGGAGATTTTAGACCAGCTTTTGGGTACACCGTTTCTAGCTGGTCTAATAAAAAAATATCACCTCTGCCATGAGTTTTGATTGCTTCCTCAAGAGTCATTCCATGTTACTGTTATCAGTTTTGAAATGTATCTACCTCAAGTCATCAGGCTAGATAGCAATAAAAATAATTACCAGACTTTACATGCAAGAGTGATAGAACTTGTAGTATCTGTTTGTGTGATAAATAAGCCCACATTTGTACCAACCAATGGCTTCCTACACCTAGGTCTGAATTCTAACCACTGTTGTTTGAGTCTAATAGGCAACAAGCATCTGCCTAATGTGATCCCATCGCCAAAAACAAAAGCTAGCTTTAATGAGAAAGAAGTATTTGTTTTTAAAGACATTATACAGCATTAGACAAAGATGCTTAAGTAGGTGGGCCAAAGTAGTCAGTAGTCAATGCTTATTAAGGGAGATGCCTTCCTTTGTTTCACTGCTTCTAAATCCCATATCAAACACAGAAAAGATATTTGAGCGCATGGATAGGAGTGCAGACAAAGGAGGGAATGAGGACAGCAGAGCTTATGTGAACCTGGAAAGGTTACAGCAAATAGTGAGACAAAAGCTAGAAGCAAAAGTGACCTAGGACCTGGTAGGTGCCTAAATGCACTTAGGTGCCAACTACTGCACCTTGCTCAGGTCTCTGAATGAACATAAACATGCTGACTTTCATGACACAGCCTCACCTTGGACTTTAGACTCACAGGAAGCAGCAAGCAGGAGGTGAGCACACCCACTTTGCATGAACTGTTTCTCAGAGGATTTAGTAGGCTGAAATGCAATTGCATTGAGTTGCCTAAGTCTACTTATGTTCTTAATAGGTAGAATATTATCTGGCCCTTGATATATGAATTTTCCAAAGGGTCTCCAGTGCCTACTATATAAGATGTAATTTGATACTACCAGATTGCCCTATGACTGTTAAAACAAAGCAGGAAATTAAAACACCACAGTAATATATTGGTCTGAGTCTATTCCAGAAGACCCCATCCAGAATGATGTACCTAAGTACTTACTGCCTTGTCTCCGAGTGCTGATTTCAGACTGATCCGTACTTTGATTGAATTGGCAGCATCTGTTTTTAAAAGAAACGAGCATTGCGTCAGACTTCCAAAGTCAATACCATAAAGCTGCTCCCTGGTATCATTAGTGTTGAAGTGATGGGCTTTTATCAATACATTTTACTCTCTCACAAAATAGTGGTAGACACAACTCTGTTCTCGGCCCCTAGGCTGTGCTGCATACTGACTGCAGCCTTGGTCGTGTGGCTTAGTAGTTCAGCATTAGACTGACAGCTTTGGGTAGGATTCCAGCGCATTGAATAAAGTATCTTGCAGTTCCTACAACTCTTTCTTGATTCACCTTTTTTTAACATGGCCAGCAAAGGAGAGAAGAGAGGAAATGGCACTTAGCATTCCAAGCTGGTTTGCACAGGTTCAGGCTAGACAAAGATGCAGGCAGGATTTTAGGCAAGGATCAAGGTAAAGGATTCATAGTTTCATAGTTGGTAGGGTCAGAAGGGACCTGAGCAGACCATCAAGTCCGGCCCCTGCCATGGGCAGGAAAGAGTACTGGGGTCAAACAACCCCGGCTAGATGTCTGTCCAGCCTCCTTTTAAAGACCCCTAGGGTAGGAGCGAGCACCACTTCCCTTGGAAGTTGGTTCCAGATCCGAGCTACCCTGACTGTGAAGTAGTGCCTCCTGATGTCTAGCCTGAATCTACTCTCTGTAAACTTATGGCCGTTATTCCTTGTTACTCCCAGTAGTGCTCAGGGGAACAGGCACTCTCCCATTACCTGCTGGTCTCCCTTGCCCAGTTTATAGATGGCCACCAGATCCCCTCTCAGCCTTCTCTTGTGATTAAACTAGGCAAGATTCAGTCAAGATCTAGGAAGGAGCAAGCAGGTTAGCAGAGATCCAGAAGACCAAGAGAAACAGCCCTGCGAGCTGCTTGCTCAAACAGCTCTCTGCTGTTGGGTCTGAAGTGATCTAGGCCAATGGGCCTCGGGCCTTCTTCCTGAGAGCCCTATGGATGACTCAGCCAGTGCCCAATTACCTCCAGCTAGGGCAGAAAGCATGGCAGAGAGCTAGCTCAGTCCTTTCTGGGCCCAGATTAACTGCACTTGCAAAACCTTGCAGCCTCAAACAATAATTTGTCCCTCTCTCTTTTTATGCATACTGAGTTTTGGAGGCAGCCAATTTAAAAAGGAATATCTTTAAAAGTTGCCCCTCTGTCAATATATTCATTACCAAGGTCAATAGTTCTATTTCTTGGAATCATACCAAGCATTGATCAGGGTGGATCCAAGGGCAGTGCAGCAGTACAGCTGCACCCCTCCTTCTACTACCACTGTCCCTGGCTGACCAGGGTGCAGGAGAAACCCCCAAGCCACTCCTATCCTGCTCCACCTGTGTGGAATAGCTATGTAGGGAGCTCAGCTGGGGACAGTGGCTGCAGCAGGTGACTTTCCTCTTTCTGCACTTGCTGTCTGCCATCCTTTATAACCCCCACTGGTTGGGGAAGGCATTGGAAAGAGGAACCTGCCCCCAATCACTGCTGTCCCCAGCTGGCTGTTCCCAGTGCCTTAGTGCCTCAGAGCTGCTCATGAGCCACTCCCACCACATGCTGCAGGAAACAACTATATGGGCTGCTGGGCTTGGCCAGGGAAAGCAGCAGCAGTGTGCAGGTTCCTCCTTCCAGGGCTTGCTTCCTAACCAGCAAGGGACTCCTGGGGAGCAAGCAGGGAAAGGGGGCTGGAAGGAGGAACCTGCCTGTCACCCTGACTGTCCCTGGATGAGTCCAGCTTCCCATGCAGCTGTTCTGCACAGCCCTTGGTTGTAACAGGGCAGGAACAGCTCTGGAGTTGTCCCCATACTTCTGGGGACAGCAGCCATGGCAACAGCAGCAGTGGGCAAGTCCTCTCTCTTCATAAGCCTGTTCCCTGCCCACCTTCCCAGTGTCCCCCACCAGTCTGGGGACTCCAGCTACACTTTGTCTTTACCCCCATATGGTCCATGCCACATATGCCACCCCCCCGTTACTAAATCCTAGACCTACCCATGTCAATCATAGTAGTTGACAGTAACACATGGCACATCTATACATGCATTAATGTGCCACTGTTACTGCACATTAAGTTTAGTACCTCTACTGTGAGATACTCACTAATTGTGCAGTAATTGGCACTAGTGTGCAGTGGCACCAGCGCATGGTCTTTTCATGATGTTTAATGAGCAATAGACTAATTCTACTGTGCATTAGTGCATTAGCACGGCTTCTGCCGTGACACGCCAATGCATAGTACAATTAGCCTACTGTGCATTAAGCATCTTGTGTGGATGTGCCCACAGACTCTGCACATACTGACTTCCTTGCTATTCAATGAAAACTCTAATCTTTACCCTCTACTCCCAACTCCAGGAACCTTCACAAAATAGGAGAAGAGTATCATGGTATTTCCTGGACTGTATATATTAAAGAGGTACATACATGGTGTCCAGGTTGTATTCCAGCCAATGCGCCTGTTGGTGTTATTCTTTTGCAGCCACTGATATAAGGGCTCAAAGTAGTGGAGCAAGGGTGTTGCATTCATTGTCTTTTCTCCCGTCACACCTTCTAATGCCTGGGTCCATGGTTGTGATCTCCCCAAGGAAAGCATGCTCCTGTGTATGAAAAGAGGGGAAAATGCTGCTATATTCCATCTATCTGCAAATTATTTTACCAGGATCTGGTCTGGAAGTATGCCTTTCCTCTTCTGATTTTTTCCCCACTCTTATTAAGGCAAATACATTCCCTTCTCATTAAGTGAAAACTAAGCTCCTAAAGGTCAGATCCTCCGCTAATATAACCTAATGTAATCAGACTCAGAAAAGGACCTGTCATCCTTGCGATAACTCCATGGTCTTTAGTAACATTAGCAGGGATGCATAGGACTTAGGCCTATTATAATTTCTTTTATACAGCAAATTGTGTAGCTTTTTACCGCAATTTGTCACCAGCTGCCGTGGAATTGGTAATGTCACATTTATAAAGAGGACCTGTATGTTTAGCAGCTTTGCAGAGTGCCTCCTGAAACTGGAACTGATAAATGGTCCTTGTGTAATATCTAAAGGAAGACAAAGGAACAGAAACAACACGTTCCATTAAGCATTTGGCAAAGAAACAGCCACCACATTCCCACTTGTGTGTTAGATCCTATCATGCTGTATTTTCAGTGCAGGGAAAGCCTAATCCCAGAGCACTTCATCAACCCCCAGTGCTGGGTGAGCACAGTCAGGAACTTTCAGCTGATGTGACCCCCAGTCGCAGGGGACACTTAAAAACAATCCTTACTTCTGCTACCACAGCACAGTCTGCCCACCCTGGTTTGGGGAGAAGCTGGGAGCAGAGGTTTGAACCATAGAGTTCTGGGTGCATTCCAGAGCAACACTTTGCCCTGAATGTACTGGAGGGAAAAGGTGAGGAGCAGTACAGTTTGGGATGCCTGGAGATCTGACTAGACACTAGGCTTGGAAAACTCTGTGCCTACACATAATATTGAGTGGGTTCATGGAGGACTGGCTCAAAACAGTATTTGATTTTCCTGTGATGCTTTTGAAACATTCTCAAAATTTAAGCTGGTCTTAAGTGGTGTGCATAACTAGACTCTTGGGGCACCTATACACACACCTGACACTTTCTCTGATGCATGGTAATTAGTAGAAGGAGCTTTAGTTCAACCACGCCACCACCATTTTGAAGAGTGGGACGCTGAATACACAAAGTGTTGCAGGAGCTTTAATTAGAGTGGCTCCTAAGAGCTGCTCTAATTAAAGTGCCCCCTCCTTTACCCCGGAGCACATGTAAAGATGTCCTTGGGGCTCAAAGTGTGTTTAGAATGTTCTCTCTCATCCATCTCCACCTCTCTAACATGTAAGTAAGTTACCCTAAAGGTAGACTGTTGTGGTCCTTCATGGTAACCCAAAGTGCCAAAATCCAGTGCAGCAGAAAAGCCAAAATCTGTTTCTGATTATACAATCTGAGGTCACAATGGCTTTCATTCTCCACTCCCACCAGTGGATGGGGGGTCCCAGGGAACCAACCACAACTGTACCTGTGCTAGGGCTGGGAGGGGATTAATTGCCGCAGGAAGTCACAGAGACCTATTTTTACTGGTTTCACGCTGGGAAGAGTTCCCCTGTGAAGCCAGAGATCTCAGCTAGCATTTTCCAGGCCACTTTGTCCTGCATAAGAACACAGCCTTATGAATGGCCTTATGAACAGCTTTATGAATAGACACTGGTCTGTGGGCCTGATCCTACAATGGAAAGACTCCTGTTGACTTCAGCAGGCTTTAGGTCAGGTTCTAAATGAAAGAAGACTTTGACCCTAAGAATTTAACCCAGATGCTTTAGTCACCAGGTGCTTGTTGTATATCCCACAATGTAAGTTACAAATGTAATATAAGTCAGTACCTTATGAAAGAGTAATCATTGGCCACATGGAACAGGGCTGCAGGGTCACAGTATGTTTCATCATGAGGCACTGGTTCAACCACACCAACTATTTCTTTTCTGGAATGGGGAAATAAAGAGGTTTCTATTAGTCATTCACAAGACAAAATATATTTGCAAGTAATCACTGTTCATATCCTTTTTTACCTTCCAAACAGAAATTACAAATGAACTAAATGAGGCTCCTAAACTGCTGTTGTTCTGTGTATAGAGCTCATTCTGAGAAACATATCCTGAACTGCACCATAAAGACAAGACCCGCTTCAGCACAGCAAGATCTCCGAAATGAATTACCTCATTCCAGGGAGACATTTAGTCCACCCAGCATCAGGAGTACCAAAACCCTTATCTTCAGGTAGACAGCATTTCAGTGCCACTTTAACACATCTGATTAGTTTTGCTAAGTAACTTGGGATTCCCATCTACTTCCCTGACTCCTTGGGTACTCCTGAAAAATGAAAGCTGAATTATCCCTGTGATGATTTGGGGCAGAAAATCTGCCAAAGAGTTGAGAGTTAGAGAGGGTAGCTGAAGACTTAGGGAATAACCCAGGTCCTGCTTGTTAGGACCCAATCATGGCAGCCTGAAGTATGTTCAGTAAAGTGAACTTAACCAGGGTAATGTCAATCCCTGGGCCATCCTCCCAACCTCTCTCAGAAGTCCATCTTCCTGTTCCCCCTACATACTTCATGTCCCACCACTTCTTCATCCACTCCTCTTTTGGAATGTCACCACAAAATACCATCCATCTCCACTTCTCTAGCATGTAAGTAAAAGGCATTGTTCCAACAATTGTGAGGGCTTGTTTGAGTAGGAAGTTGATGTCAGTATCTAAAAAAGAGCAAAGCATAACTGTCATGAAGACATGAGTGTGACAGGGGCCATCCCAAGGCTGATCTCTATGTCAGCCCACCCACCTGTCCCAGGCAGTCCATCCACCTACCTTTCCTGCCATGCCTTGTTGTAATGAAAATAAATAGATAGTTCTAGGTGAGATGCTGCCCTCTTAGTGCCCAGGGTGTACTACATAACTCCAACCTCCCCTTATCATGTCCCAAACCTTGCAGGTGTCATACTACTAACATCTCCTCTATGCAACCCTCTGGTTCCAGGCTCTCTGGGTCCCTTTCTCTGGCTCCTTTCTGTCATGGGATTCTCTGCTCCCTTCTCTCTAGTGCCTAACTGGTGCTGGGCTCTCTGCACCCCTTTCTTGGGTGGCTCTCTGGTGCTCGGCTCTCTGAGCACCTTGCTGGGCTCTTCCCAGTTTGTATGCCCCTTTCTCTGAGCACTAATGAGGCCTCCAAACCTCCCTTTATAGCCTCATCCCGGTCCACCAGTACATACAGCAACACAACCATAAGCCCCCTGGGCTATAACATAACATTGATAATAAAGACTATGTTCTGCCCCCTTAAGAAAACAAAATTCCCGCCCTAGAATAGTGTCTCCTAGTCCTGGCTACCTTATAGGCTCCTAGAGCCTTAGTCCTTCTAAGCAGCAAAGCAGGTGACCAAAGGTCTCTAGGTAGCTGTTGAAGGCTGTGTTCCTTCCCTTAGCAGTCTCCAGAGAGAGAGAGAGTGAAACTGCTAGCTCCAGCCTAAGTTTATATATCCCCAGTCCTACTTCCTTCCGGTCATCTGACCATCTGCAGGTGCTGGCCAATTATCCCATTTGGCTGTTGTTCAAGCAACCTGAAGCTGTGGAGCTCCGTTTTTCCTGCAGGGCCCTCCAGCCAGGCAGCTTCTGCCCTTAAAGGAGCAGTCACATATTAGTACCCTGCTACAATGAGTAATGAATAAGATTACTGTACGTAATGGAATTTTCAAAAACATGCAGGTCATTTTCCCATTTTGCTAGAAAATACAACATGAGTGTGTTTTAATGTTTTACCACTGTCTTCCTGAAAAGTAGGTTCTAGAAGGCCAATAGATTTCAAATGCTCTGGAGTAGCTGCAGAAAGTGACATGATCTCTCCTACTGCTTCATGGAATCCTTCATTAGCACCATTTCTTAGGAGGAAATCAAGGTTGGAGTATGCCATGTCATATACAATATGCCCCATCTCATGATGTGCTGTCAGGAAGTCATCCATAGTCACTTTGGTGCACATCTTGATCCTGTATTTCAACAAAAAGTGTTTGCAATTAAAAAGAAGCTATGTCATGCAGCTATGAAATTTCAGTTCAATTCTGAAGAACTGGATGCTGCCATTTCAGTTGCAAAACAACCTCAGTAACTCTGTTATGAACCCTGTAGGGTTTGGCGTGCTCATGGTTTTCCAAAGCATTCACCTTTTGGCCTGTCCTGTTTCTGATAACTCTCCAAAGGTGATTTGGAAGACAGTTTAATCACAATACCTTCAGTTGCTATTAAATTCTGCAGAGACAAAAAGAATATTGCTGACCGCGTCATACATGGTGATGTAAAAAGTGACTAAACTTGCTCCAAAACTTGGCTTGTAAATAACTGCCTACTGAGCTGAACATCCATTGCCAAGTTTAAACAATACAATAATATTATTGTATATACTATGAGGACTAACAAACACTGGTTACTGTACATGAAATATATCAGCTATTTTTGATGTTCCAACCCTTTGAACAGCCTTCTACATTTACATTTACATTTAATTAAAACCCAGCAGAAAAAAAATATTATTCCTTCAAATAGGGGTGCACCAATAAAGATTTTTTTGGCCAATACCAATAGCCAATTATTAACCAGGCATATTGGCTGATACGGATCCAATTACCAAAATGCAGCCTGGCAGCTTAGAGAGCAGCATCCATCCAGTTAAGTCAGTGGGGAAAAAGGGGCATGGGGGGGGCACATCAAGGCCACCATGGTGAAAGAGGGAGTGGGGTTGAGGGAAGTGCTGCCCAGCTGGGGCAGGGTGGGGCACAGGATGATACCACAGGCAGCTCGTTTGGGAGCATGGGAGGGCAGGAATGGGGGGGTCGGCTCCTGCCACTGCAGGCACCCATGGGGGAGTCATAGTGTCCCCCAGATTTGTGCCTGGGGTGAGGGCGGGCTGCCCACTGCAAGCCAGTGCTGGGGGCTATGCCAGTCTCTTACTGGGGTGGGGGCTGAGTCACGGCTGTGCTCAGGGTAGGCAGTGGTGGCACTAGAAGGGAGGACTATGGGGCAATATGGGGTGGCTGTAGCCCACCCCATAGTCCCCCCCAGTGACACTACCACCCCCCTGCCTATGCCAACCCTGAGCACAGCCCCAGCCCAGTCATCCCACTGGGAGAAGCCAGATACAGCCCCCAGCCCCAGCCTGCAGTGGGCAGCCCGCTTTCATACCATGCACAAATCCAGGGGGCACCATGACTCCTGCAGCACTACTCCCTCCCTCACCACGGGGACCTCGATCTGCCTCCCCAAACCCCTCTGCCCTGCCACAGACTTACCAGCTAGACTCTGTTCTCCAAGCTTTCAGGTGCATTCCTGGCCATGTGCATACTGTGGCTCCATGCATGCATGCAGCATTTATCGGTGACATTATCAGCCACATAGACCAAAAAAAGCTGATTGCCAATAGCATCAATTTGCCTTTTATTGGTGCTGATATGGTATGGAATGATATATTGGTGCATCTCAACTTTCAAATGTAGATTTTCTTTACCACCACCAAATAACACTGATGCAAGATGAAAGATAGGAATCTTTCAGACTCATATCACTGACCAATATGTTGCAACCTTCCATTAATCTTATTCTCTCTTTGTAGGGTAACTACAACTGATTTCAAGGGGAGATAAAATCTCCTCCAAGGGGCCTTATTATATAAAAAAATCACATTCCTACTATATACTAATTAATTAAGCACATGGGGTTCATCTACACAAGACGTTAATTGTGCAGTAGCCTAATAATGCTGCACAGTAGCGTGTCATAGCATGGGCAGTGTTAATATGCTACTGCACAGTATTATTAGGCTACTGTGCAATAGTGGCACTAAAAAGGCATTTGTCGGTACTACTGTGCAGAAATTCCAGTTACTGCATATTTATGTAGTACTTGATTATACAAGTTCTAAATTAAATATGCAGTAACTACTGCACATTAATGACCATGTAGACATGCCCATAAGGATATATTTTTTCACTGACTTACATCTTAGAAGGTCTCAGGAAATTCATTGTTCATTTGTGATTTTTTTTTAAGTTATGAGAAATTGTTTCTTTCCTTAACTTGAAAGAGTATAAATAAACTCCTAATTTATACAAGAGGGTAATCCACTGATCCCTACATAACAGGTTGCAATTACAGACTTAAAATCCCTGAACTTCTCTAAACCTTTAATTTTATTTTTAAAAATATAAAATTAAGGAAAAAATGATAGTATTAAAGTAACAGTTTGATTCTGTGCAGAATATACAGATGTGTACAATCTGTGAGTACCTGTAAGAAGGATTCACAGTAGTTTCAGTACCTGTAATCCTTATTTCCCATATCCCAAGCTGTAGGATGGCAAACCACCTTTCTATCATTAGGCTCAGTAAGCATAGAGTTGTTCCAGAAACCTGGAGTCATTGGAGGCAGGCCAATGGAAACAAAAAAGTTCTCAGCTGCTTTAAATATTTTTGAAGCATCCCAGTTCTGAAACAGACAGTGATAATTTGGTTATACTATTAACCAATCTCTCTATCGGTAGTCCATTCCCACAATGCCAAAAACCAGCCCAAAGGACTGTACATGTATTACTTCTCAACAACTTCAAATCAAAGTCTAACTGTTTTCAAATATGGTATTAGTTTTCTGTAATGGCCAACCTAACAACTCATCCTGATAACCTTGTTTTCTCTGATTTAAAAAAATCCCCAATTTTTGGTTAAAAAAGTAATCCCAAATCCACATTTGTTCTGTGATTAAAATGAAATACCACTACATGTATATCTATATATTAGTGGCATTTCATTTTAATAATGGAAAAATATGGATTTGGGGTCACTTTTAAACCAAACATTGGGATTTTTTTTAAATCAGAGAAAACTAGGATCTCTGTTGATAACCCAGAGTCCAAAATAGAAAATGTTAACAGAAAGATAAGATGGAAAGCACTTATTCTCGTCAGTAATCTAGGGAATTTTTAAATCAGGAGTAGCTTGTCAAAGATGGGGATGCAACATGAGTGTGAGAAGAGAATTGGGCCTGTAACCAAGAATTCAAAGAAACAGCATATCTCAGTAAAAATAATAAATAAATAAGAGTACAACTTAGGAGTCATTTATCAGGCCATAACTACATTTCAAAGTCTAAACCTTCCTCCAAATTTCATTAGCAATGACCTGCTGCTTAACATCAGACACTAGAGCACGAAGACAGGAAGTAGATTTCAGTGGTTAGGGTGTAAGCCTGAGATGTAGCAGATGCAGTTCCTATCTCTGCTCTGCTTTTCTTCTGGGCAAAGTCACTTAGGGCCAGATCCCCCACCTCTGAGCATGTTTATAGGCAACCGCTTGAACACAGAGGTTTTTCTTTATCTTCATCCCTCTTCAAAGCTTAAAGCTTAAAGTCTTACCAAGGCTGGACACTGGCATCTCCATTCACTTGGAATCCAGAGTGCCTACCTTCCTTTGTCAAGACAGGCCCCTAACTACATAATTCTTCAAGGCTAGTATTAGAGTGCACCTCCAAGAAATGGGAGGCCAGGGTTATAAGCTCTCCTCAGCCTGATGGGATCCAAGCCCATATCTCTCACTTCTCATAAGAGTACCAGGTTGCAGAATTTCAGGCTACAAATTCCAATGCAGCCTTATTGTACTAGGACTTTACTAAACAGTCCCTGTTCTTAGAGTTAGCAGTGTAAGGAGACAAGACAGGAAAATAGGAGGAAAACAAGAGGCAACATCCAAATGGATTGACTGGAATGATGCCTGGTAATGACTGTTCAGTTCAGACTATGTTGGGTGGGATTCTATTTTATTGGACTCTCTATACTCATAAAATATCAATTTGTGGAACAGATGCAGAAGAGGGGAATCAATTTGAAATTGAGACTGGACCGTACAAGAGGCTAGAAAGAGTAAGAGGAGTCAAGGAAGAGTAGAACAGATGAGAATCATACAGATAAACACAAGGGAAGAATAAAGGAAACTATGAAAGGATGTGCAGACAATAATTCAATGCCTAGGACATGACTTCACCTCAGGCCAGCCATAGTATTCTAGGTGAAAGCTGAAACATTTGATGTATTTTAAATGCTATCTAAAAATGTCATGTACAGAACCACATGAATCACAGCAAAACCGAATTTTCAATGCAACCCACTTTAAGTTTTACCTTTTTGACCATTGTATGAGTTACATCAATGTTTGGTTTGTCTGGGTAGGGAACTGTCAAGGGATACAAATTTGTCCAGAATCTCCCCCACATGTCACCTTCAATGGAAAAGGAAAAGTTACAAAAAATTTAGTGTATACTGTATCATGTTTACAATCAGTAGTTATTAAATTTGTTTCACTGCATGTGGTAGCATTTTCCTACACATGCACTCAGGCTGTACATTGTATGTCTTACTGTATATGTAGCTCTTTATGTCATCCACCCCATAAATATTTATGAAACATTTATGAAAACAAGCTAATATAGTAAAGCTGCATTTTCATACCAAGTAAATGGGCAGGAAGACATCCGGTTTTGCTGATGCGATCTGAGCCATAGACCTGTTCCAATTTATATCTCACGTAAGCATGCAGTTGTTGATATAAAGGTTTTATCTGAAAAGACAGAAAGGAGATATAGCTAAGAGGAATTAATTTATCTAAATCTACATCCTGAATGTAGAGCCTAGAAATTTAAACCAACTTGGGGGGTGGGGGGGCTATTGTAATATACCTGTTAAATAATCTGAGCACATGAATACAATGTTCAGTGACTATATTTCAAAAAGAGGAAGACAGCTGTGTTAGTCTGAAATCAGTCAGAAGCCAGGGTCAGTATGCATCTTTATAGACTAAATAAATAAGATATAGAGAGAGAACACAAGCTTTTGTAAACCCAAGTTCAGATGCTGTAAAAGGATAGCATGAAGTAGAGTATAAAGTAGGGTGAATGATTAGAATACAATAGATAGGAAAGCAAGGCGGAGAGTGAGGGGGAACAGGTATAGGGACAGTGCTGTGAGAGGCATACACACAAAGAAGCCATAGGAACAAATGGGTTACAAAAGTTAATCCAGATAATAGAATAAGAATCAATAGCCCCTGTTTAAACTATACTTAACAGTCCAGATTGTGGATGATTTCTTGTTCTGCAATTCCCCATTCAAACTGATTTTATTTATTTTTCTGCCTGAGAACAGCAATGCTGAGGTCAGGGATGGAGTATCCAGGGAGGCTGAAGTGTTCTCCCTCAGGTTTTTGTGTCGCTCTGCAGCAGCTGATGTCAGATCAGTGTTCATTCATTCTTACACATAGAGATCATCCTGTCTGTCCAAAGTAGACAGCAGAGGGGAATTGTAAACAGATAATGGTGTATATGATGTTGGTAGAGTTGCAGGTGAATACACCTTGGATACTGTACTCCTTGTTATTAGGTCAAGTGATGGTGCACTCCAGAACATATCGCTCATTTTCCTCCACAGTAAAGGGGGGACTCCAGTACCTGACCCTACTGATACTGCTCAAAAACAAGTCATGTGGTAGCCATATAGTGCCACTTAACAGAGGTCACTACAGACCCATGGCTCAGATACACTCTGTGGGCATGTCCAGATGAGTGTGGCTGTGTGGTATGTGGTGCCACATTGGGGGCAGGTTGGCACTGGGAGATCCTGGTGTCAAAAACCCCCATGCCTTAAAATAGTAATGCGGTGCACATGGCAGCAGTGAATGCCACTGGAAACCAGAGCTTGTCTAGCCAGAGCCACACCCCGGCTGCCAGCAAGACTCCATGTTCCTGGACTGCCATGGCTGCAGCCTGCAGAGGCCCTCAGGGCCCTAGGTAAGGGTGCTGGAGCCAGCCCAGGTGCTAGCCCCAACCTCCCCTACCTCACCCGGGGCAACATGCCATGTGCCAGAGCATGCATGCAAAGGCTTTTCCTGGGAACAAGCTGCAGGGGCACATATTGTGCTACTGCTGTTTGTTCCCAGGGAAATGTATGTTCCCACTCATGGGGACGTGCCCTGTGAGGCCAGATGCAACCTCCATACAAGAGAAGGACTCCAAATTACCTGACTTATCTCTATGGTTGGATTTAGAATGTCAAAAAGGGAGAGTGCAGATGGTGAAGTGCTTCATCATAACACGTATTTTTCTCCAGTAAAAAACAAATTAGAAGCTTTACTAATATGCGAGGGGCCTAGGGCTATATTATTCCATTTCAGTTTGAAGGACACACAAATAGAACTTCCTGGAATGTTTTCAAAACAATCTGCAGGGCTGTGAAATACGAGCTTCATTACCAGGAGCAGCAAACAGATAGCAGAATTTCAGAACTAAGGATAGCTTGGTTGGTGGAACATCAAGACCATTAAAAAGAAGAGAGTTAACACCTGTGGAATGAAGTGCTTAGAAGGGATTAGGTAGATTACAATGAGCCATGAAGTCAAGTAGCTCCCTCAACACTACCTGCCTAGAAATGCTGCTGCCACTTCCAAACAGCCAGTTTTAAACTTTGGGTGGAGCAGGAATCAAAGAGGGGTACAAGTGCATCAGTGCACCTACCCTGGATCTACCCCGGGTTATCTTTCCCCTTATGTAGCAAGAAAGCATAGGTTCTGATGCTTAGCTATCTTCCCACGGTTGCCCCTTGGAAATGGGATAAATAGACTTTGGAATAAATTGAGGCATGTTGGACCAAGGACGGAAGCTAATTCTAGGAAAGGGGCCAGGTTCACGTAAATTTGGGGCTTGCCCCAGATTAGCCTTGAAATGTTATATTTGTTCCAATGTAAAGCACCAAGTGAAAGTGAAAGCATTGTGAAAATAATAATATTATGAGAGAAGTAATCAGCCATGTTAGTGTGAAGTCAGGCAGAAAGACAGGGTAGATTTGCACCTTATCTGATTCAGGCTATAAGGTGTAAATCTACCCTGCTTTTCACCATAACTATTATGAGCCAAAGCAGTCTGTGCCTCCACAAACCCAAACCACCAGACTTGCCAGAATGTTATCACTTTCCCTCAGCATCAACAGCTCATGTTGGATCTATTGATTCTCCTCATGAAAAACAAACCTGTAGAAAAAGCAAAAACAGCCCACATCACCACAATAAAGAACTATCCTGCAAGACTTGGCACTGAATCTGTACCTGCTCAAATGTCCGTTCTACATCATCAATGAGCTGGTTACGATTGAATCTATATTCTGGAGGAAAATCTGTTTCATAATTTCCTCTCCAGTAATCTCCATAATCATTGTAATCTGGAAAACAAAGCCATATTCTTACTTACGCGAGGAGAGGGTGATTTAGTTGTTTCAATCCCCTGAGGCAGTACTGATACAGTCTGGACAGAAATTTCCACAAGGCCAGTGGTGTTTAACTTCTAGCCTGTGGGGCAGCATCATCCACCCCACAGATCTGAAAGGTTGGGAACAGGGGAGTGGTGTCAGCAGTAATAGCAGCAGTTTCCTCACCACAACATTTCCAGAACCAGGGGAAGCCTTGCCGGCTGGATGACATGGCTCCACATGCCAGATCGTGCCGGTGCGTGCGGTCACTCCATGGCTGGATTCAGGGTATGGAGTCAAGCCAGCACACTTGCCAAGGACATGGCTGGATCCAGCATGCTGGATCAAACTCATAGACTGACCACACATGCCACTTCTATGCAGGATCTGACCTAAAGACTGCCCCTGCCTGTGGGAATTAGCCCACAGATTGACCCTGCACCACTCTTCTGGCCCTCAATACCAGAAAGTTGAGCACCACGGAAGAAGGGCATTCACCCTCTGATACAAAGTGTAGCTCATTGGAAACTGAAAAACTAAGCCAAGTCCACAATTACTGACTCAGAAGTTTGCACATAGGACACATTCAGCTGTGTTTTTTTTTAGATTTAAGTAGTAAAAGATGCTGCTGTGTCATTGTTAAAGAAAATAACAATATAGTCTCTTCAGTATGGTACCTGGTCTGATCTGATTCCTGGCCTGAATATCTACTCCCCTTGCACTTTTTGCAACGAGTTACATGTGTGGAGGGAGTGCAAACTCTGTGTAGAATTCTATCCACCCCTAGGTGGAAAGTGATGAATCATGATTTTGCTTGAGAATAACCTGTTCAATGACTGTGCAAAACTTTAAATAGGCTGCAGCAAATCCTCTTCGCTGCATTTCTGAAAGGAAAAACAAATGTAATTGCAACTTACTATTACTTCTTGCAGCTTCATTTTTCAGCTCAACATATTCTTCATACAGCGGCCTCATCTTCCTGCCAATGTCTGCTCTCCAACCTTGCCAAGCCCAGAGTTTCTCTGAATAATCAGTCCCACTAGCCATAATGACATCCAAACCTGCCATCAGAACATACAAAATACTAAGGTGAGGTTTTAGTATCTACAGTGCTTAAGATTGCAAGTGGGAGAGGAAGATGGGAAACACCCTGGTCATACCCAGTTCACTCTCCCTTTCAGCATCCGCTCTCTGCCACCATGTGACACCGGATACTAGGCAAGATGGACCTATGGCCTAATACACTAAATGACAGTCCTTATGTTCTTATTCTGCACCCAAGAGAATGAATATGTTGATGAGCGCCCAGTATTGCACTAAGGCATCTACATTACATCTGTTTCAGGGAATATTTGTGTGCAGAGCTTTACTGCAGCTTCACTGTAGCATTCCCAAACCACAGACCTCAGGAAATGTTCACAGGCCTTTGAATTGGCCAGGTGAAGGATTGATGAATTCTGCAATATGTGCAATTTCACTAAATTATTCCACATACATAAAGTCCCAGCAAAATTGTACTGGACATGAAACAATAACAATAAATAAAGATATCCAAAGCAAGGTCATTTGAAGCAAGATCATCTTTCACTATTAAAAATCTTCTCTGTGCTCTGTTCCACTTCTAAAACCTGCAATAAAGAGCATTGTACAAACACTATTAATTAATACTGTACCTGGCTCTAGCAGTAAACAGTTAAAAGGATCTCCAGGTTTACAGACAGTCCCAGTACTGTAGAGGGTGCTCATCTTACTTAAAATAGAGTTCAGCTGAAATTGAGATACCAGAAATCCCATTTAAAACACTTATTATATACAAAGTAGCAATCATTTAATTAACATTACTCCTTAAAACCTCAGGTCAATAGTCTATCCCTATCAGTCAAGCAGTTAAACATTAGGCCTGTGCAAAGCGGCTAGTATTCGCTTAGGATTTGGCCAATTCAGGGATTTGGTGATTCAAATCACTTTCCTGAATCAATTCAGCCGAATCTTTGAATCACCCAGGCCCATCCCCCACCCACTGTCCCTGCCCCGGCAATGGCTGCAGCACCCGGCCCTCCTCCTGCACTTTGATAAAAAAAGCCCCAACTCACTGTGTCCTGCTAGGTGAGGGGTGATCCCCACTGC
>NW_017728906.1:65175309-65187791 GCF_001723895.1 Crocodylus porosus | reverse complement strand
GCGAGCTGAGGAAGTGGGCAGGGGATGGGGCCTGGCAGGGAGCCCTCCATGGTCCCCTCCCCCACCCCCTATTTACCAGCTCCAAGTCCTGCTCCAGCTCCCTGCTGCAGTGGATGGGGATTGCCCAAATCATAGAAGCTCACTGAATCTTTTCCAAAGATTCAGAGAGCTTCAAATTGATTCAGGCCTTTTTATTGGTCTCTTGATTCAATTCAGATTTGGAGATTTTGCCATTGGATCAGGCCGAATCTCCTCTGAATCGAATCACTGCCCATAACTTCGCACAGCCCTATTAAACACGTATGTAAGCACTTTGCTAAGAAGAGGTCATTTTAAGCATGTGCTTAAATGCTTTGCTAACAGGACAAGACAAATAATGTAATATCTTGGAGTGGGTATTAAGGATCATTACATGTCCTTAAAATCCAAAAGAGTTATGAATTGGCCAGACTGTCACCGTTCTGCAAAACTATTTGTAGTAGCAGCAGCAGCAGCAGCAGCAGCAGTAACGATAAGTTATATTTTGGGGCCCACACAGGAGGTTTCTAGGTAAGCATATAATACATAATTTTGAATGAGGGGACAAAAGGTCCTTTTGGTGCTGGTGGGCTGATTCTTATCTGTATTCTTTAAGTTCTGCAAAGCCTTCTGTGTTGATCTGCTTATACTGACTTATATACAAAGGCCAGCACTAGTTGCATCAGAGGAAAGTATAAGAACTCTGCAATAAGCAGATGTCAAATAATCTACCTCAGTGTTAAACCTTCTCTATTATAAATGTTCTCTATTACTTTGACAGGTTTACACCTTGAACCATTTCATTCAATATTTCTTTTGAATTTTTGTAATCGAGTCTTATAATTCCCAATATTCTTTTGATCCACGTAAATGTCTCTACCCTTTTGAATATTGCTATATTCTTGAACTCAACTTCCCATGACAGTGCATTCCACAGACTACCTGTGCATCATGCAATACAAGTTATTTCCTCTGAATTTATCACCTTTTACTTTCAGGGATGTCCCCTTATTCTTATATTTCTATTTATTCCCCTAGAGCCCAATACTGAAAAGCACAAAAGACTGCATATAATTTTCCCCATGTAAATAGTTTCATTGACTATCCTGTGACATAAATAGCCCCACTGAGTATTCTCTGACATAAATAAGAGATCTATGACATAAATAAAAGTTATAGGTGCATTATGTAACTGAACAAATAGCAGACTGAAGGGTTAGGCTACTTGAGGAGCGTATGTAATGTTACAAACAATCAGTATGCATATACTCTATGTAAGCTCACAGGTACATCATGACTTGGTAAATTTATAAAATGGATTCATGACATAGTTGCCTGCACTAATAGGGGTGAAGACAGCAAATGACCCAGGCAGTGCCTTGCAGTCCTAGGTTCCTATTATTAGCTAGTGAAAGGTATGATATCCTTGACAGCAACACGATGGTTTGGTATGTTAATATGATAAACAAAGAACAGAAATAATGTACTTTATCTTTGCCAGAGGCATTTTGGAATGCAGTGCAATTCTTTGTGCAGTCTATACACATTTATCTACTTACTCTTTGGTATTTTGCTTCTGGTAATACTGATGATCCTTTGTCTTGAAGAGACTGAAGTTGGAGTCTGATAACAGGATCCATAGTCTCAACTATTGTGTACCTACTCGCATTGTTAGATGCTTTATTGTAAAACTCAGACCATCTGGCATCTGCTTCATTCTAAAACAGATTCATTTAAATATGTTACTCACTTGTAAGAAATCTGGCAAGACAGTATTTTTACTCACACCCCCAACCTCTGCCTCAGGCATACACCAGACCTAGAAGCTCTGGACACATCTCTGCATTTTCTTTCAAGCCCTCAGTCTCCAAGGTGTTTGACTGTAGCTTCTGGGGATGAGCCCAGAGATGTTCTACTGATGCACTACTGTGTTTGGGGTATGTCTGTGGGCATGGGTGATTAGGGCATAGGTGAGGCATGCTTGGTTCCCTCAGTGTCAGTGCAGAGCAGGGCCAGGAAAGGAAGTTGGCCCTTCTCTGCCCTGCCATGTTGGGTCTCACCCACTGGGCCACAGAGGCCCCACAGGGAGGGCAACAGAGTGAGGAGCCGGAGCCCACAGAAGGCAGCCCACCCCACCATGGGCTCCACTCTTGCTGTGCTGCCTGCGAGGGAAGGGGACCTGGGTGCCATGCTTTGCATCCTGCTCCACCACAGCTGCTCCTGTCTCCTGCAGGTAGCAGCCGGGGCTCAGGTGCTGCTGCTGGGGGCAAGAGACTACAGACCTGAGTCCTTGTTCCCGTAGCCCTGGCAGCTGGGGGAACCCTCTTGCAGAGCTAAGGGGGAGGGGCAGGGGGCTGTGGGTGGGGATCAAGGGTCACCAGCAGGGTCAGGGGCTGTGATTGGGGAGTGAGGGGCACCCGTGGGGCTGTTGGGCTGTGGCTTGGGAGTGGGGGCCTGGACTTGAGTTCTATTGAGCAAAGGGGGCAGGGGGAGCTCTGATTTTCCATGATAAGAAACCCAAAACCAAATACCAAAATTTATAGGTATTTAGAATTTATTTCATTATAGTGACTGATGCACTGGTAGACTTCCAAATTGCTTTAAAGTTGTAAATATATCAATAAAACACTGTGTTCAATTGATACCTATATATATAGTAGTGTTTCATTTTAATCACTGATTTGGGGGCTTTTATCAGAGAATTTGCAATTTTTATCAGAGAAAACCAGGATCCCTGGTTATCAGAATACTCCATACACTAGAGAAAAGCATCTGAGTACTGTCGTGACTGGTCTCATTGCTGAAACCACAGTACGTTCTTTATTATCATGCTGCTCCTGATGAGAGCTGCTAAATGGAGTCTGACTTTATGCATTTGGAAATGTTATAATATTTTCCTTAGGTGAGGGTGCCTGGGAACAACTTCACAGAAAGACAAAGATTAGCTATTTGCATTTCACCTGACAATCGACATGCACACTTTAAATAAGAAAGGTATCCATGTTTCAATTAAGCTGGAAACTTCCACAAGGTACAGTGATTCTGGCTCGTAGTTTTTGAAACTATTAAGCTTAGACTACATCCTCATTGCACTAAAATGTGTTTATTTTTAATCTGTAATCTTGGATAAAAAGAAAAACAGCCACAAAAATCACAGTATTTTCTGTTAGGTTTTCAAGTCTCTAAGGTTACAGGATGTTTTTCAGTCCAGCTGTAGTCGTGAAGAATCATTTTATAAATCAGCCTATAATTGATAGCTATTACAAAATGCAATGACTGCCTAGAACCAAGGGATTGTACTGTATAGCTACAGGTTGAAAGCTAAAATGAATTTTATAGTTAAAATAACACAGCCATAACTGTTCGCATCATTCTTATGGATGTATACCACTGACTTCCCGTCATGATGCTATGATCTGGGAGTCTGGAAATTTTCATCGATACTTAATTTTTCTCAGAGAACAATTCTTCTCACTAGTCCACTGTTGATATCTAGGAGTGGAAACAGACATTGCCTTTCTTTACGTTTGTTCCACCATAAAAATGTTTATGGCAGTATAAAGGTCCGAAATCTAGACATTCGCAATTCCTACCTAATCCTGGAGGCACCTAGGTTCTCTAAACTCAGTTTCCACCAATGAAGTCTGGTAGGTGTCTCAATTTCTACCACTTGGCATTCACAGAGTTACTGGAGTCTTGACAGTACTGAGCAGCTTGGCACCTCTTTCAAACCTAAGCTCAGACAGAGTTTACAAAATTTGTTCTAAAAAGACAAGTATGCACAGGAACAGTGACTGGAAATTGACTCTTGCACCTCCCGAGCTAATGCCCAAGCTACTTTTTACAGTGTCAGATGATAACTTGGACACAATAAATGTTTAATTATGCTATGCAAGGCTGCATAGATTAAACAGGAGAAATTGAAAGCATCCCAAGCCAGAAAACCCTGTAAATTTAATTGGGGTTAAGCATTCTCAGGGGAGGTGGGACAACTGTCAGCCAGAGGTGAGATTTGAACCCCAGGTTTCCACATTTTTGGTGAGTGCTGGAATCTCTTGGGGCAAAAGGGAGAGTGGTACCCTTTCTGGCTGTGTTAATGGCTGTGTTTGTACAAGAAAAACATTAGGGATAGGGAAAGAAGTTACACATAAACTGCTTGAAGTAAACAGAAATTGGTTTAAACCTGTAGCAGAACAGAAGTCTAGTGCACATAAATCAGTTTCAAAATGGCTGAAATTGGTTTCAGGTAAACTTGGTTGAATGTAGTATCAGACTTAACTGATTTAGGTTAAACCGGTTTATGAATCTGCTGTCCCAGATCCATTCCTGGTTCAAGTGAAATCACTGTCCCTCAGCATCCCAGCATGTTTTCTAGCCCTGGGCTGGGCTGTTGTGTCTGTCTGCTTCTGCAGAGAAAGGTTCAGGGGGAGAAGAAGAGAGGCAGACACTGTGCCTTCCTGCTCCACCCCCCAAAGCAAACCCTGACTGTGGTTTGAGGGCAGGGAAGGGGGTTAAATTTCCCTTCTGCCCTGTCCTGCTAAAAACATACTGCTGGCTGCAACTGTGAATTACAAATCCCAGAGGCACCTGGAAGCAGGAACAGGAAGCGATGAGCAAACTTGCAGAGTCCTACTTTTGTGATTGTGGACTGCAAATTACAGAGATCTTGGGGGCAGCAGGAAGAGAAAGTGAACACACAGCCCATGCTGGCTACATGCCAGAGATCTGTGCTGTAGTGCCCCCTGGCTTCTGGCCTGAGCCACTGCAGGCATGTGGCTGCATTTCTTGAATCAAAGGTAAATGTCTGTCCAGTTGTTTCTCAATATAATTTCTACATCTTCAACTAACCTGAAAAGACTGAATCAATTCAGCCTCAGACTTTTTGACTGTCTGTACTTAGCCTAGATGGTGTAGGGACTGAACACAAAGCATGCTTCCAGGGAGTGGATACAGCTAGTCTTAGTTGAACCCAGACTGGTGTAGGGCAGGGACACTGAGCAGGCACTGCATGGCCACCCAAACTGGAAAGGGGAAGGGTCCAGGCAGCCTACAGGTTTTTTAAAGACTACAGGTTTCCCTGCAGTAGAACCCAGGACAAGCACTGCCAAAGGGTGCCTCTTGGCAATTCCCTTCAATAGGGACAGAGGCAGGGACTGCAGGGGTTATTGCATTGCTGGTTATAATTTTTTTAACTGAATAATGCACTATAGTCAGGGAAGGAGAGGATGAGTGGGTGCAATGGGACAGCCATGGCCCAACTATGACAGAGGGAAGCAAGGATTTGGAAGGGACATTAAGGTGGGGTGGAAGGACACTCCCTTGAATGTGAGACGGGGGGTAGGTGGAGATGGGAGGGAATATAGGAAGAAAAAGGAAGGAATGTGTTATTGTTTTTTTACAGAGGTAGTAAATGAGAGCTGGATACCAAGGCTGGGCCAGGCCAGGTAAGACTCCCTCCTAGGTTAGAAGTATGATAGCACAAGGGGGTGGGATACTGTGGGTGGCTCTTGAGTTTGGAGAGAGTTTATTTTGTGATAATTTCTTATTTTAATTATTTTATTCTGTTTTACAAGTTATTTTGTCTTTTACTGTAAGCTTCCCTCAGACTTCTTGGGAAGGACAGCATATACAGCTAATAAACAAATAAATGCATGCCTACATCACTTTAATTTATCTGAATCCAATATAAATTTGCCCCATGAAAAAGGAGCAGTAAAAATACACCATGGTACATCGCCTGGGGGTGGGTGTTGTGTGTCTTCAGTTATTCTGGGGTAGCCAATTACTCATGCAAATAGGCTATTGAGTTTTTGCTCGCCAGCTAGTGGTAAGGAGTCTAATAATTCTTACGTGGTGGCTTCTCCAAGATAATAGTCTCCTCCAGATGCAGCACATAGAATTTAGAAAAGTAAGATGAAGTACACCAGCACTGAAGTGTTGTGTAGACATGTAATTCCAGGAAAGGGCCTTGGCTGTAACTTCTGAGTAGAATCACACTGTCACCCAGATCTAGGCTCTTAAGTCTCTGTGATGGACAAGTGACACCCTACTCAGACTGGCTGGTTTAAGTTTCTTAGAGTGCCTGCTTTCACAAATCCCATTCCTAGGTGCCAACTTTTTCTGATGTGTTGTGTGGCAGAGACATCACTGACCATTACTGCGCCCTGGGCTCCTACAAATGGAAGTGTGGTGTGGCGGGATAGTGGTGTTCCTTTGGTACTCCTTTTTTGGCTGCAATAGCGAATCTTCATCTCCATCTTCAACACTGTGTACTACCACTGAAGGGGAGGTGCAGGATATGGGGGATGGGTGGGAGGGTGAGGCCCCCACAGACTCTCTTCTCATGTCACCTCTCCTGGCAGCCCTGGATAACCCCTGATCATATGCTGTTGCTGGGTGGCTAGCTTGGCACTGCACATTCCAATAGATGGCAGGATGCCTAATGGTTAAGTATTGTTACCTTAAACCTAAATGCTCTTTGTGAATCTACCGTTCAGTAACCACTGACCTAGAATCCAGAAATGAACCAATCTTTAGAAAGGCACAGTTCTTCTTCTATTAACAATTCTGATTTATGTACAGTAATAAACTAAACTATAAATATATCTATTTAGTTCCTGAAATACTAGTGATATTCACAGACAGTCCTGAGTACTTACCATTTTCTTGGCATTCTCTTCTGTAATATTGGTGTTGTAGGCCCATGAGGCAAGTGAACTTTCATAATACAGGCCTTCTGCATCTTGATTGAATTGATTCAAAAACACTGTCACATTCTGTGGCACAGCAACTGCAAACAGACCACAAAAAAGACAAATGTAGCCCAACATAGTTCCTCCTGAGCCAAGAATCTCCAAATGGTTTCCTGAAGCAACTGTCTTAATTGACTTCTATCCCATCCACCTTTATGCATAGATTTGCACCACTTAAAAGGGCAGAATCCAATTTGCTGGACTTTTTATAGTTTTCGGCTGGGTGAGGACAGAAAAGAAAAAAAATAAAAACTCAAATAAACAAAAGTCAATGATTAACTTTGAAGAAACATAATTACTAGTAGCATTTTATGACCTTCTTATAAAAGGCTTTTACTTTTAGTTAATATTTCCCCAGTGTGCTGTCAGTGATATAGCTGATCATTAGCTATAGACTACAGGGTCTGTGAAAGCCCAAAATGTATGAATCCTTTAACAGACCGACAGCTATCTATGGAAACATTCAGAAAATTAGCGGGATGAATTTCACTATGTGTTTTATTTCACTGGGAAACTCCACTGGCAAGATGCTCCTGCTTGGTCTGGTAAAAAGTAAAAATACTTTTTTTTTAAGTATTTAAGTGTAGCTGTTAATCCTTTCAAGTCAGGGCTTCAATGACTTTGGAGCCCAGGTCCCATTTTCAAAAGTGATTTAGGCACTTGGGATGAGATTTGCAGAGGTATTTCAATACCTAATGCTGCAGAGAAACATGTGGTGGGCTTTCAAAAACATTCTAGAAGGTTAGGCACCTAATTTTTAATAAATTTAATAGGAATTGAGCACTTCACCTGCTTAGATGTTTTATAAATTTCATTTGGCATCTTTAGAGACCTAAATATCTTTGAAAATCTGGTTCTTAGGAGCCTAATTATTCTTGAAAATACATTGGACAGAGGCTAATAATTGCATGACTCTCTTTTGAATATGAGACATAGACTCCTTAGTTATTTAGGTCTTGCTCCCTTGTTTGGAACAATGACTATATTCTGTCATGCCAGGTTGTGGGGGGCCAGGTCTAGGAGTCACCCAGGGTATAGAAAAGCAACCAAGATCAGAAATAGTGTGCAAAGACTGAGTGTAGGGAAGCCAGTAAGCCAGAAGCCAGGAGGTCCATCTGAGGATCTAAGTAAGAGATCCACAGGGTTGGGCAGTGTATGGAGTCAAAGGCCAGCAGGGTCACATATCCAAGAGATCGAATCAGGAGTCAGATTAAAGAGATGAAGGGCCAGGCTAAACTCAAGCTCCATTGGTGAGCTGGGTTGGGTAATCAGAGAATTCATTAGAGACCCAGAGCTATTCCTTAAGCTCTTTTAAACTGAAAAGTCTCTTTCAGGCCCTGATCCCATAATGATATCTCAGGTATTGCATCAGCAGGTCCCCACAGAAATCAATAGCAGCCAGTTTACAATGGTGCAAGTAAAAGGTTGGGCTTTGGGATGGTAAGCTATTGGGGCTGGAGCCTGAACTTTCTATTTTAGAAATGCTTAGCACATAGTGGGCAGTCCAGCCAAACAAGTAATAATAGAAATCATAGACATATAAAACACTTTTACATGTACTCCAGAGGTGGGGGATGTTTAAATAGAGTGGCTCTAAGAGCCACTCTAATTTAAAGGAGCCACAGCAACTCATCAGCATTCCTGTGCTTCAAAATGCTGGCATGGGCACCTGAACTAAAGCTTGTTCAATGAACTTTAGTTCAAGCTCCACCACCACTTTGAAGTATGGGGACACTGATACACGAGACAAGGAAGCTGGCTGAAGCATGGTAATTACCAAACACTGGTAATTACAGTGCATCAGAACAGCCTCACAGCACATCTAAAGGCACCCACTGGGCTGGCAGGAACCTAAAGAAATCATTCTAGTCAATCCCCCTGATCTGCAGCAGGATAACTACATTTAGCTCATTCATCCTTAAAGGAAGTTGTTCCACTATGTTGTTCTAACCCAGTGCTGTCAAATATCCAGCCCACTGACCCAGGTCATCCAGCCCATGGACTTTTGCCTTGGCTCTGGCTGCAGTGATAGGTCTTCCTGCAGTAGTAGCCAGCATCCTGAGGAGAACAACACTGAACAACACTAAGGGAAGAAGCCCTGGTACCATGGACAGAGCCAGGGCAAAAGACCTGGCTCCAAGGGCTCTGTCTACAGTACAAGAGCTTCTGACTGTGTCACTGGAGCTCCCTGTACTCCTGGCAGTCACTGGAGTGCTGGCTACCATCCCAGGAAGCCCCACCACCTCTCCAGATTCCTGCTTCTAACTATAGTCGGATTTGCCCACAGTGCTGCTGGAGCTGCTAGTGCCCTGGTTCTGACCCAGGATGCTGCTGTGAGAATCTGCAGTGCCGCTTGGGTTGCTAGTGCCAGGCTATCACTGGAGCACTAGCTGCCTCTATGGGAAGCCCCACCACAGTGACCAGAACCCTGGTTCTATCCACAGTGGTGGAGCCTCTGACAACAATGCTGTTGGGGCATTGGCTGCTACCAGAAGCCCAGCCACTCTGACCAGAGCCATGGCTCTGCTCATAGTAGCAGAGTTTCTGCCTGCAGTGCTGCTCAAGTTGTTAGCACCCCAGATCTCACCAGGGTGCTGCCTCAGTATACTGTAATATATTCATATTTATGGGGAGGAGTGGGAGGGTGTTCACAAGTAACTGCTCATACATGGGAACAGGAAAGAATATGCACTTAAAAGCTGGGGACACAAACACTATGGAAAATAAAAATAATTCCCAGACACAGTTACTAGAGTACCTTTCATTGTTTGGACAAAGGTCCCTAGGACAGGGCCATGAAACTCACTCCATGCCCTGAGCTAGATGCAGACCCAGAGCTAGTGGCTAGAGTGGGGCCAGGGGTGATGGAGGAAGTGGTAGCTGAGATGAGTAGCAGTGGCAGAGGTGGTGGAGAAGTAGCTGTTTGCTGTGGCAGAGGCAACACAAGCAGTGGTGGCAGCAGGGAAAGCAGCTACTGGGCAAGTAGGGCTGTGTCAGCACAGCTCTCGCTCACCCACTTCTGCCAACAGGTATGTCCAAAAAGGCTGGAGGTCTGGGATTCTGTGGCAGGCCCTACTCCCTACCAGCCCCACTTCCAGATTCCCTGGCACACCAGTAGCACTGCGTGGAGAAGAGTTGTTACAGTATCTAAAGCAGGGGTAAGCAACATTTTTGCCTAGGGTGCTGAAAAAACCTCAATGTCTACCTTGTAAGGTCCTGGAGTGCTGGCATACCAGAAAAACAAAACTGGTGCAGGGGATACATGGTAGGACACACTGAATATTAATATAGTTAATAATCATAAATGTTGTTTTTTAACAGTAAATACCATGTTTTCTAAACATTCTAAAATCGGTGACAATAAATAAAACTTCATATGCTACTTTTGTTCTGGTGTATTCTTTTTTGTTAAGCATATTGTGATCAGAGAGAAAATAAAGAAGAGAAATAGAGAAAGACGAGAAAAAGAGAGAGAGAAAAAGAGGGGGAAGAGAAAGAAAGAGAAAAAGGAGAGAAGAGAGAAAAGGGAAGAAAGAAAAGAAAGAGGTAAAGAAAAAAGAAAGAAAAGAGGAGAGAAAGAAAAAAGAAGAAAGAAGAAGGGGAGAGAAAAAGAATAGAAAAAGAGAGAAAAAGAATAGAAAATGAGAGAAAAAAGAGGAAAAATAGGAAAGAAGAGAGGAGAAAAAGGAGAAAACAAGAAAGAAACAAGAAAAGAGAAAAAGAGAAGAAAGAGAAAGAAAAAAGGGAGAAGAAAAAGAAAAAAGAGAGAGAGAAAAAAAGAGGAGAGAAAGACAAAGAAGAGAGAAAAAAGGAAAAAGAGAAAGAAGGTGTGTCCCTCCTCACCAGCCTCTCCCACTGCTACCAGCTGTGGCTTGGGCCCGCTGCATCAGAGCAGTGTCCGGTGGAGGGAGGCAGCAACACCACACCAGCAGGCATCAGAGCCAGGGCACTCAGGCCTCCCTGACAGTCCTGGAGCAGGAGAAGCCTGAGCCCAGGGCTGGGAAGAAGGCCTGGCTGGGGCTCGGGCAGATGGATGCCCCATGCCACTCGGGCAAGGACAGCATCAGGGTGCCAAGCACTGGGACTGGGTGCTCAAGGCATGGCCGGGTGGCATGGGAAGAAGGAGGTGTTGGGGGAGGTGCCACAGGCAGGCCGGCCTGTCTGGGCCCTTGGGAAGGTGGGGACCAGTTGACAAGAGGGGCTGCTCCAGGGCTGTATGGGCTTGGATCATGGTGGGCGAATGGTCAGGGGTGTCCAGCAGCACCCAAGGTGGGGCTCAGCCTGTACAGCTCAGCAAGGATGGGGCACAGCCACCCTGCCCAGGGGGGGACACCACCGGGCTAAGGCAGGACTCTGGGTTAAGTGGGCTGCCAGCTCAGCCTCCCTGCATGCTGGGCACAGTGTGAGTGGGGCAAAGCCACCCCCAGTGCAAGGCCCCAGCCCCTCAGCAACAGCCACTGTGGCTGGCCTGGCATGCCTGGGCCCTGGCCTTGCCCCTTCACAGCTCCCCTCCAGGGGCTGGGGTCAGGGCAGGAGCTACCCTGTAGACTCCCAGCTGGCTTGCCCCTGAGCACCATCGGTGACAGCTGTTCCTGGGGCCCAGGGGACTCCTGTGGCCAGGCCCTTGCAATGGGGGTGGCTCTGCCCCACTTGTAGTGTGCCCAGCATGCAGGGTGCCTGAGCCCAGATCCGGGAGCCCCCCAAGCCCAGCATCCTACCCCAGACAGGCAGTATCCCCTCATGGGCGGGGGGGATGCACCTCATGCCTGCAGAGCTGCGCGGGCCACTGGGCACCCCCACCCACTGGCCTGCCCGCCTGCTGCAGCCTGAGCCTGTGGAGCCCTGGGGCAGCCCCGCTTCCTGCCCAGCCCCCACCTTCTCAAGGGGTTGGCTGGGCTGGCCTGCCCACATCCCCTCCCCCTGCACCTGCTTCTCCCTGTGCTGCCCAGACCCTGCCCCGAACACCCAGCTCCAGCACTCGGCACTCCAGTGCTGCTCCCATCTGGGTGGTATGGGGCCAGCCTAGGCCCCAGCCCCCTCCCCCACAGCTCCCTCCAGGAGCCAGGCTGGGCTGGAGGGTGCAGCGTGGGCACAGGGAGCAGGGGA
The DNA here is from genome assembly GCF_001723895.1 of Crocodylus porosus. Taxonomy (NCBI): domain Eukaryota; kingdom Metazoa; phylum Chordata; order Crocodylia; family Crocodylidae; genus Crocodylus; species Crocodylus porosus. The sequence continues at coordinate 65,175,915 of NW_017728906.1, read as the reverse complement.
CAACCTCTCTGCTGTCCTGACTCCACCCCCAGTGCCACAGTGCTGGGACCTACAGCTGCTCCACAGCAACTTCTTTTTTTTTTTAAAACAATCCCCTTGCACACCTCTTGGCATGCCAGGGAAAAATGTGTCTGCATGCCACTAATTAGCACATACGCTAGGGATTGCCTATCCCTGATCTAATGTACCCCAATAGTTGCAGCAGCCTCAGGACCGATCTGACTTGACTTGATCAGTAGCCCATGGGCCATAGGTTTAAGACCCTTGCCTTAGGATGTTTGGTCCATTCTCCACTACAGTAACTTGTTGCTCATGAGGTAAACCGCTTTATGTGCCAGGTGTACTTAGAAAATCCATTGATCAGCTCTCCCAGCCCTGTCAGCAGTGAACAGACTGTCCTGTTTTCTCTGAACTGCGCTAATTTGCCTCTAGATTGTTTTCTTCCCTTTAAAAGAGACAATGTGATGTATAATCAGGGATTTTCACCACTGAATTATATTCTAGCTTTCTAAACTGCTGGACAGTTGTTCATAGAATCATAGAAGTAGGGTTGGAAGGGACCTTGTAGATCTTCAAGCCTGACCCCCCACCTGGGCGGGAGAAAAA
>NW_017728906.1:65165474-65175209 GCF_001723895.1 Crocodylus porosus | reverse complement strand
CCAGCACGGTTTCATTAGGGGCAGGTCATGTCAGACCAACCTGATTGCCTTTTATGATCAGGTCACAAAAGCATTGGATGCAGCTGTTGCCGTGGATGTAGTCTTTCTGGACTTCAGCAAGGCCTTTGACACGTTCTCCCACCCCATTCTCATTAAAAAGGTAGGTGACTGTGGCACTGGTGCCTACACAGTCAGATGGATTGCAAATTGGCTGAGGGGTCAATTCAGAGAGTGGTTGTGGATGGGTCATATTTGACTTGGGGGGATGTGGGCAGTGGAGTCCCACAGGGCTCGGCCCTCGGGCCCGCACTGTTCAATTTCTTTATTAGCAACTTGGATGACGGGGTGAAAAGCACCCTGTTTAAATTTGCAGATGACACCAAGATTTGGGGTGAGGTAGGCACACTAGAAGGGAAGGACAGATTACAGCAGGACCTGAACAGGTTACAGGGGTGGGCTAATGAAAATAGGATGGGATTCGATACTGACAAGTGCAGGGTGCTGTACTTAGGCAGTAGGAACCAGGTATTTCTCCACTATTCATCCCCTTCTCTCCCCCGCACCCAAGCTGTCTCTCACTCATTGACTCTTCAATCTACATCTTTACTGACTACCTGTCTTGTATGCAGACCAGCACAGCCTCTGGCTTTTTTACTTTTCATTCCATCCAGGAAGAGCACACATCAACTGCTGAAACTTCCTTAGCCTGACAAAGGGTTTTTGAACCCAAAAGCTCGCTTAAAAATTGTTCTCCAACTATTTAGTTGGTCTAATAAAAGATATCAGATTCACCCAAAGAACCTTGTCTGCCTATGTGCTTAGACCAACACGGCTACAACCTACACCCCTGTATAATGAAAAACAGGCACTTGCCTACATAGCTGTGTGTGTTCACTTGTACTTTCACATGATGCTCTGTAGCTGCATATATTATAATGGTAATAGTTTTTGGTTGTGGAACTGAATGCTTTGTAGCTGCATATATATATTGCATTTTAGATTGAAGTAGGATGGTCAATGATGATTCCATTTAGGAGTGGCTAAATCTTTTTCCTAGTATGGGTGATGATGACTCTCCTACTGACTTCAGTGGGAATTTGATCTGGCTCCAAACCATATTAGAAAAAAGTTTAATTTCGCTGTTGTGTCTTCTCCCTCCCAGGTCCTCAGTCCATGATGGCCTTGAGACCCCTGTCAGGGAGAAGGAGGAGGAACAAGGAAGGACAGAAAGGAAGAGAAGGAAGGAACCTTTGTTACTTTCAAGTCTCTGCTTTTGTATTTTCCTTCCCCCTTGATGACTCCTAATGACTCTTCATCCATGGCTAGATCTGTGGTCACACAACCACATAGCCTTCCGGCCTTCTCCTAATTTGGTCTGTTCCCCCAAAACCGGGACTCAGCCCCACCCTGCTGCTCTGGGGCCTTGTAGCTGGTGTCATTTATCTTGTGTTATACGACAATATAGTACATACTCCCTTGGTTCCCAGGCTTTGTGTCCTTGTTGTGTTAGACAACCTGTCTGCCTTGAAAGCTGTGATCACATGTTATGGCATGGCCCCCTCAATTCTCAAGCTGTGTCCATTGTTGTGCTAGAAGACAGCCTGTGTGCCTCCAGGGCTGTGGAGTGCTGTGTGTAAGACCCAGGCTCTTACAAATCAATTAACCCCTGCTGCCCATCTTGAACCCTTCTAATACATATATTTATACCTATAAGCCAATTCCCAAAAAAACAGACCTTTAAATACCACTTTAAGCCAACAGAGCTGCCCTTCCTCATTTTATTTGCCCTGATTAATAATAATTAAAAATAAAATGTTTTACCTTTAGGAAACTGAGATGAAAAAAATATTTTTCGCATTGTTACTACTTTATGAATTTGTTTCAGTACAGTATGTAGCACTTATCAGCTTTGAACCAAGGGATTTTGGACTTTGTACTAATGTACTCTGTGATATTGGATCTAAATGATATTGTAGACTATGATGTATGAATACAGACTGAACTGAGACCACTCCTTCACTCGTTACTCAAACAGAATCTGTTGCTAATGACTGTTGGCCACAACTGAGACAAATCTGAATGAACTAGTGACCTGGAGACCAGTTCCTGGAGCCACAGTTCTCTTTACTGTTTGGGAAAGGCTTTTGGCAATTGACAAAACATAAGAAAATACCGTATGAAGTTCCCACTGTATGTTTTTTATCTATTTAATTTATAACACCCTGGATTTTCCCTGCGGCCACTTGGCATCACTGTATTAGAAATGATGATGATAATACTGCTCTTTTGTGGTCATATAAACTGTCTTTCTCTATGAAGTGTTCCTTCCTATAGGCTCACTTCTGTCCAGCTGAAAATAGTGCAGTATTAATTATTTTACTTCCCTCTGGCATGTCTCTCAAAACATTTCTATTTTTTAGCTGTTAAGACCGCCATATTCAATGTGTTCCTTTTCACATTTGCCTCTGTGTCCTGAACTTCCTTTCTGCCCCTGAGCTTGGTCAAGCATATGATCATTTGTAATACCATATACGCTTGCCTGATAGTGTGAGAGCACAGTGTGGGAGCAGCAGCTGCAGCTTTTTAAATCCCTGAAGCAGATAAGCTTTCCCAGCAACCCCTTCTTTCCTCACCATGCTGAGTATCACCAATATAGCCAACTAAGCACTGGAGGAAGCACCATGGAGGCTGTGAAATTACCTTTGTAAGAAATGCTTAAGAACAGGTTATAACAGGGGTGTCAAACTCATTTTGGTTGGAGGGCCACATTTCGTTCAAGTGCTCAGGGGCCCCACAGGCCAATAACTCCAGAGCGTACTGACTGACCACTAATTCCAGACCAGAATTATTGAATTATCCTTTTGATAATGCCATGGTTTGTATTGCCTGGAAACTCATTTTTCAAGGACTGGTTTGTCATGAGTATGAACCCAAATCATGTCCTGTAGCTCTTCCTTTGTGTCAAGGAGGAAACTAAGATTGCAAGTATTTTTTTCTGTTGAATTATAATTAGGAATGCATAATAAGGAATATTCCAGAAGGTGCTTCATCCTGATGGCCAACATATGTTAAGATAATTCCCTTCCTCTGCTCAGCTGGCATGTAGTGGGTAATAGGGCTGTGCAAAACACCATTGTTTCATTTCAACATCCATTTCACCATTTTGAAGGGACAGTGTTTTGTTTTGTTATTTTGTTTCATTTTGAAGCACTGTCCTGTTTCGTTTCATCAAAACAGTTTCACTGTTTCAACTTGTTTTGATGTTTTGCCCATAGGCTATAATGGGGAATCAGAAAATACCTAAAACATTGTCATTTGTTGCCAGATTTGGATGGAAATTGCAGGGATGGTAGCCCCTTACGAGAGCATGAAGCCTGCCAAGGTCCAAGGTGATAGATGCAGGGGCTTCTTGGAAATTGCACCTCAAAGCCTTGAATGCAAAATTTGCTGGCAGCAGCAGCCTTCTGTCATCTGGCATGCAGAAGGCTGTGGGGCTATGCTAAACTCCTCCTGGGGGTGCAGGCCCCTGTATCTACACTGGATGACAGGAGGCTGGCGCTGCTGCCTGGGACCAGAACTGGGCACAGCCTGCACCCAGCGCTGGGGAAGACAGATGCTGCTGCTGGCCTCTGGCAGCAGCGGCAGCGTCCTGTCATCTGATCCAGGGGCCTGCAACCCCAGGAGGGCTGTGGGGCTGTGCCAGACTCCTCTGGGTCTGCGGCCCTCCGGATCTGCACCCAAATGACAGGAGGCTGCTGCTGCCGTCTGGAAGCCAGTGCTGGGTGCAGCCCACACCCAGTACTGGGCTCCATGGAGCTCAACCTGGCAGTGGGAGGTGGAGTACAACCCCAGCTATGTCCACCTCTCGCCACCAGACTGTGCTCCAATTGGCTGCATCAGTCCCATGGAGCTCAGCCCAGTGGTGAGAGGTGGAGTACACCACCGGCTCTGCAGTCTGTGGGGTTGGCAGAGCCAATCAGAGTTCAGCGCTGGCTCTGCCTGCCTCCCGCCACCAGGCTGTGCTCTGTGGGGCTGGTGAAGCTGATTGGAATGCAGTGCCAGCTCTGCCCACCTCCCGCCATCGGGCTGTGCTCTTGAGGTGGGCTGAGTTCCACAGCACTTCTTTGCCACCTACCCAACTTCTGAAGAGCTGAAGAATAAAAGCTGGATTCTCTGAACAAACCTGTTGTTTGGGCATTGAGTCCAAGGCTCAATGGGCCATACTTCCAAGATAATTCCAGTCTTAAAGAGATTTCTCAACATCTCAACAGCTATTGTTTCATTTTTATGCCAAGGAACACATTTCTGAACCTCTCTGGGTCTCATAGTTGACGTGGAGAGATGAAATACTAGAGTAGATGTAACCTTTGCAACACTATCCGTGTGACTGTAGGGGATACCATTAAGGCCTTTCCCATCAAGGAGGTTTGTACATGTGCTTATACATGTGCTCTGGTGCATTCTAATTAAAATACTCTATCTAGCATTGCCGCAGCATCATGTATATAAATGTAAGCATCATGTCTGTAAATGTATATAAATATAAATGGCCACTGGGGTGCTTAAACTAAAACTTGTTGAATGAATTTTAGTTAAAGCATCCCACAGCCATTTTTAAATGCACAGGGTGCTTGATATACGTGACGGCTGCAGTGCTTTAATTAGAGTGCCTCTCCAGAAACTGGTCTAATTAAAATGCCCTCCCTGCTTCCCCCCCCCCCAGCATGTTTATAGGGAGACTTTGTTCTTTGTTCCATCAGATCAAATGCAAATTCCTTCCATCACCCAAGGAAAACATACTGTCCTCAGTATGCTTGAGCCCCAGATGGTCAGTCTGGTTATGAAGTTACTGGTTTTTCTCAGCAGAAATGACAAAATTGCCTAAGGACTTCAACATCTGGCATGCAACTTGCTCTTTTCCCCAAATAAATCAGAGCATTTATAGTTTCTTTTAAACTAAGAGAATATTTGATACTAACAGTGTTGCATGGATTTAATGATTAAACATGACTAGTGTCAAAATGAGCTTGTTCTGTTATTCCAGGACAGATATTTCAAAGTTCTCCAAGTTGTTCAAGCACTCCAAATGTGTGGGTAATGTGTGACTGAGTAAACTTATTCATGCACAATTTGCCCTTGGTTTAGCAATGCACTTGCTAGAGCTAGCTCAACAGAAGCTAACACCTTCATTGTTCTCTCTGAAATGCTGACCAGCTGTAGGTGTAGTTACTGATAAAAATTGCATATTTTCTCCAAATAGAACTTCCTGTTTATTGTGTTTGATTCATTTACCTTTTAGTTCATGTATGTGTTATTTATTTAATGACCTGCCACCTTAAGTTAAGCTCTGACAGAAACCAAAGCTCCTTCCAGGTACACCAACCAGGATTCTTCCATTCACAAGTATTGACACTGCACTGATGTTAGATCCTTATGGAAGTGATTGAAAATATATTGCCTTTCATTGCATGAATTAAATGGCATTCTATGATAGGTTGCTTAGAAAAACAGAAACAACTACAAACAAACAAAGTATCTGACCAGGTCCTCACCTGGAAAAATGATCAGCTGTGGCATTATTGGTGTCATGAAGTTGAAGTACTTTTTATTTTCTAGTATTTTTTGCAGTGCGAGGATACTGTAACATAGCCTCTATAGCAAATGAGCTCTTGAATAAGCCAACAGGATTACACCAAAAATAGCTTTTAAATGTTGCTATGAATGAGTTGAGACTATGTGCTTTAAATCTTATAGGCCATTTATCTCTTGCACATATGCAAACACAGTGTGTTCTCTGCTTCCATCTTATATAACCTTTCAGCATAAAACCATGCCAAAACATTGTTAACTAATCTTCCTGCTAAGAAGCAATTTGGAGGGAAGTTAGTGATTAACTACTTGTCACTGATGACAGTCTGCATCATATAAAATATTCCACAGAAGCTGTGGCTCCATTTTGAAATGTTGGTCAGTTCTGAGCCCTTAAATCCTCAGAAAGGCCCTAAATGGTAAAAAGTCTTGGCCCTCTGCTCACAAAGTGAATTTCACCAAAACAGCATAACTCCATCCTTTTGCTGCAATACAATTAGGCCATTCCTAAAGAAAATTAAAGAAATCTCTTAAGTCTGGCAAAATTTTTACAGTCCCACCAATGCATACAGTTTGTATTGAAGTGTCATTCCTAGTCATACAAAAGATATGGAAACCATCCACATAGATACTATTACTACTAATAATAACCGTAAGCTCAGTCCTGAGCTCCATAAAGATATGTCTAAAAGAAGAATCACAGGACAGTAATCACAGTAATATTTCATGCATCTGCATTTTCTATTCAACGCTCTCAAAGTGCTGTTCTTTCACTGATTAATTCAACCTTGCAACATCCCGATGAAGTAACACAATACACTTATCTCCATGTTACAGTGGTAGTCTGAAGCACAAAGAGATTCTCCTTAATAATTATGAGTTTATTTTATTAATATTTTGCCAAAATTTCCCTAGTCACTTCTGAGGACATAGAAAAGACAGTTTCTGCCCAAAAGACCTTACAGTCTAAAGAGGCAGAGCAATGGATGTAGGAATAGATGCATACAGATAGAGACAATGAGAGACACATATCTTGCAAGATCTGTGGTGGGGGGGTGTTATTTTCTTGTTTTGTCGCATCTTTCTTGGTGTCAGGCATTTTCCTTCTTGCTACCTGTCATTCTACCTGGTCTATATGGTGAGCCCTTCCCATAGCCTACTCAACCCAAGAGTGTCCATACTGAATGTAAAAGGCCTAAAAGGAAAGAGGCAATAAATGAAAGTGTTCATTATGACTTGAGATTCAGAAGTGAGGCTAGCACTCTGGAGGACAGAGGTTCTTTGCAGCTGGATGTTGGAGTCCTTGCCATGCCTGTCATTATCTCCCAAGGCAAGTACAAATTTGAATTCCACTGTGAACTCCTAACACTTGATTAATAATTTAAATTTTGTTTTAAAATAACAAATGCAAAACACTGACAATGGCCTGATGTGCAATTTTATTTTCCATTGGTATGGTACATGAATGTCAAAGCATGATATATAGAAGGTAGAAGGTAGACAAAGGTGTGTAAACCTCGTACATCACCTCAGCGTACTCACATCCTCTTTAACACATACGTTTCTCTCTCCTCTGCTTTGGCTTGGAACCTGTTCCACTGAGGTCAATGGCAGTTTTAGCATTCATTTCACTTGGAGCAGGACTTGGTCTTTAATGTTAGTTTCTGCCATGAGCTATGTACGAGTGTCTCCCGTTAAAATAATCCAAAGACAATAAAGGGCTGAATACTACAAGGTACCCTCAATTCCTATTCACTTCCATGAGAGATTCACCAATTTGAAAGGCACCTCAGCAGGGATCATTTTGATCACTTCTTACATAGCACAAGTCATAAAATAGTATCCAGCAATGTCAGCCTCAAGCCTAATAATGCCTGAAGTAGAATGTATATCTACAGTAGTAGTAGAAAAATGTCTAGTCATGATTTGCAAAGTCCAATTGATGTCAAATTTACCACACTTCCTTGTAATCAGTTCTATTTTCATTAGCTCAGCACTCATGGATTTAGTGAGAGTTGGGTATTTATCTGCACTTTGTGCCCCTGAAAGACTCTTCTTAGCTTCCTCTGTCAAACTTTGAGGACCTTAACTTCTAGTTGTTAGACTGTGTACCTTTCCTGGCTAGATTAAACAGCTGTCTAGTACCAGATCTCTTCTCCCTCCTTGGTATACATAAGCCTCTGGCCCAGTCATCTCATAACCTTCGCTTTCAGGAGGTTAGAAAGCTCTCCACACACTTCAGGATCAGGCACATGGCCTGAAACTTTTTTCCAGTAAGTAAAACTCCTGTGTATTGACCCCTTTTCAAGCAAAAGGCACGCTGTGTTTCAGCATATGACTCTCAGTTTCCAGAGAAACATTCACATCTCACTGAGGAGCAGCCCCAGTGAGAAGTGACAGTGATTAATGCTCTGTCACACAACACAGAAGACCAACATGGTTCACATTTATTCTAGGGTAGGAAAACAATGAACAAATCATAATGACGTATTTGAATAATCTCTAATATCAAAACATGGAGTATGAATCAGGCTTCAGTCCCATTCCATGGTCAACTTTGGACAGTATTTCATGGTCTTCTGAGCTGCTTTGCCCAGAAACAGTAACTCTGCATTGTGGCCAAACAACGTGTAATGTTTGATTACGTGCATCTGTGTACATGTGTGTTATCAAAGAAAACTTCCTTCCTATAGTGAAAGGATGCATTCTGCTGCTCTTGATGGTTGATGTTCAGCTCTAGTGACAAGATGAAGGAAGTGTACAGTCTTTAAAAGAAGCCAAATGTACCAGGTAACATTTCATAGAGGTGTAAACCGTTCATCATCAGCTGCATAGCCTCCGTTAATCTGGCCAGTTTTTAAATTCAGCATATCACAGGGCATCCCATTTTCTATTGTTACAGTTGCTTCACATTTCTCTTCTAAATTTTCTGTCTCTGCAGGCTCCTTATTATTTCTACAAAGGAATAACATAAAATTACAATACAGCTTTAGAATATACTGCACAACCAAGAACTGTATGTGAGTGGCTCATACATAAAGGAAAATATATTAATTTTCCCATTATTTAAGAAGTTCACAATACTTAACATACAGAAAAATAGTCTAATGCCTGAAAACAGCACTTGGAGCCAGGATCTCCTGAGTACATTCTAATACAGCTTTTACATGGGGGCCCATATGCTGACTCATTTTAGCCACTATACCTCAATGTCCTGCTTTGCAAAATGATCTGGAGACAGTGTAAACTAAAAAAGGAAATATAAGAATGACATATAAATTAACAGATGTAACCAATTTTAAAGTGATAAATGACCATTATGATTATTTGTCTAACTTCCTTTATAATACAGGCCATGGATTTTACACAGTGGTTCGTGCATTCAGCGACTTGTGGTACAATAAAAAGCTATCTTTTATAGAGTGTTGGAGGGATGTTGTTGCTGTGATGGTCCAGGAATTATTCAAGAGGCAAGCATGTTAATTTTCCATTGTATGCAGCAGATTTCAATATCACTCACAAAAATCCTTGCTGCTCACATATCTTTTATAAAATAATCTAGTCTTGGCTGAGGGCATGTCTATACCGCATCCTCACTGCTGCCAGGGACACACATTCCCATTTACACCCCACCTACCCACACTCAGATGTCCATGCCAAACCCAGAAATGTGCCAATGAGGCCACTCCAGGGATGTCTCTCTTTGGCTGCTTTCAGGACCTTGGTATCAAGCACACTTGAGAGCAACTGCCAGGGGTGTCCTTGGAATGGCGTAACCACCACATATCTGGGTCTGCTGTGCTCAAGTGGGAACGGGTGGCATGCACCCCTGGTAGCAGTGGAGACATGGCACAGATATAAATTAAATGACTCTTCCTATTGGAGAATGAATGCATCCTGCACCTTGGTTATCTGTCCTGCACCTTGGTTAGCTGTGCTCACTATTATGAACATGCACAAGTGACCAGATCCTACTAACCTGTGTCTACTAGCTTAAATAATAGTGTGGGTTTTGTACTATCTAAGAACCTAGAGTTGGGGAACTCCCCTCTTGTCAGCACAGAGGCGGAAAAGGATCTTGGAGTCATCACTGACTCCAAGATGAACATGGGCTGGCAGTGTGGGGCGGCAGTCAGGAAGGCCAAC
>NW_017728906.1:65153015-65165374 GCF_001723895.1 Crocodylus porosus | reverse complement strand
TTCAACACAGACAAGTGCAAGGTGATGCACCTGGGGAGGAACAACCGGTACCATACCTACAGGTTGGGGAACTCCTCTCTTGTCAGCATGGAGGCGGAAAAGGATCTTGTGGTCATCATTGACTCCAAGATGAACATGGGCCGGCAGTGTGGGGAGGCAGTCAGGAAGGCCAACAGTACCTTGTCACGCATCCACAGATGCATCTCAAGCAGGTCCAAAGAGGTGATCCTCCCCCTCTATGTGGCACTGGTCAGGCAGAAACTGGAGTACTGCGTCCAGTTCTGGGCACTGCACTTCAAGAGGGATGTAGACAGCAGAGGGCAGGTTTAGACTAGATATCAGGAGGCGCTACTTCACGGTCAGGGCGGCTAGGATCTGGAACCAACTTCCAACAGAAGTGGTGCAGGAACCTACCCTAGGGGGTTTTAAGAGGAGGTTAGATGAACACCTTGCTGGGGTCATTTGACCCCAGTACTCTTTCCTGCCTTGGCAGGGGGTCGGACTAGATGATCTACTCAGGTCCCTTCCGACCCTAGAAACTATGAAACCTGGACATGTGACATATTTACACCAATATTACTGATATTACACAAGTGCACAGGAAGAGTGGATACAGTATGTACAACCTTACACAGATATACTCAAAGCCTATCTAGAATTACCCCAGGAAAATACAGGTGTTAAATTACAATGGTGGAACTTACACTGGTGATAAGCTTAGCCTGGCAAGGTTCTTTGGGTAGATATAATATCTTTTATTAGACCGACTAAATAGTTGGAAAAAATTCTTTGCAAAATCCTTAGACTTACACAGCTACAACCAACAACCATGAAGCTCAGCCTAAAACAAACTGACTCCCTTCAGATGCCTACTACATGCAGCTAGCCCAGAATAGCTGCATGTCTGTCCACTCCAGAGTCCAGTAAAATTTATATCCATGTACAAAACCAATGTAACTTACCCTGGTGTAAATGAGTTGCAGCCATGCCCTAAACTGAAATCATTCATACTAAAGGAGCCACTGAATAAACTGATCTAAATTGCTAAATGATTAAGAAATTTATTTTAGAACCATCAGGCAATGATATCCTTATCATTCTTTTGATTTATTTTTGACCTTGAGATCCACTGTTTCATAATCAAAAAGCCTGCTGTACTTTACAGCTTGCAGCATCAGCAATTTTGGAGGATAAGAAACTCAAAGATCAGCTATAGTACTTCTTCCAGTCCCACAACACATACTGTAATAGCCTGACTCAGTGCTTAAACATTCATGATATTAACCATAATAAACTTTTACTGGCCTTTGGGAGATATATAGCCCTACAGACCTGCCAAAAATAAATGTGTGTTATCTATGAACTCCTCTTTCCTCTGACTGTGACATGCTTTAAAGAGAAGAGGAAAGCATGATGCTTCATAGTCACAGCCTCTGAGGATGGCTCTCCTCTCTTGGAAATTTGCCAATTCTACTAGAGAAAAAAAAGCTGTCTTACTGCCATAGTGATAGGGTAGCATGCAGACAAGAAAACATATTTGTCAAGTGCTAGAGAGACTCTGCTTGGTACGAGGTTCACCTAGCACTCAGTGAAGCCAATGACCACAATCCCACTGACTGCAGTGGAACAGAATTCAGCCTAAAGGTAAAACCAGCAGCAGGTCCAGGGGGAGCGCAGCGTTGCAGTTGCACTCCCCGGTTGGCTACGTGCTGTGAGCTTTCTGAGCTTACCAGCATACCAGCATAACTCCTGTCAGAGCTCCACATTGCCATGAGCTCTGAATTCATCGGCTGGTCATTGTAGGTCTTTTATGAAGCTCTGGAGCCCATGGAGTAAGTATCACAGCTGTTCACCCTTCTTCTCCCCACCTCTCTACCCTGATAAATTCAGTGGTAGGGGAAAGAGGGGAGGAGCCACAGCTTCACTGACCACAAGAGCCTTCTTCATCTACAGTTTGTTTGGTTTAAACAGTACTTGGATTGCATGGAAAAGAAGCATACAAGTCTTTTGAATCCATGAATCAGTCTCATAAGTGGGAATGTACATGTATGTGTAAGTATTTTCCATTGTGCACTTGCCAGTTTCCAAGCTACCTAGTTGTCAGCATGTCTGTACCCCCAATCCCTCTTCTGCTCCTGTGTGATCCTATAGTGAAACCATGATGTTTGTAACAAAGTACCAGGTTCCTCAAGTGTTTCAGTTTCACTCAGGAGGAGATTCTCACATCTGATGAGCTGAGAAATGTTCTTATCCAAGCAGAACTATGCAAACTAACAGATAATTGAAGTAGAGAGAAGCAGCAAAACCCAGGATCCATCTACTCCCTGCCCCTCTCTGCCTTCTTTAATCCATTCACTGAAAACACGGACTATCAAGTTTAAGCAGCTCCCAATTGACTCATGGTGGCTAGTACTGCAGTATGAAACAGGTGAGTGGTGGAAAAATTACACCTCATTACTCTACTGCATAGCGACAAAAATCTAGTCTCATGGTGAATGAATTCTGGAACTGAGCTTGTGATGTAGGTTCATAGGTTGTCTTATAGGATCAGGTTTTTTCTAATAGTCCATTAATCACTGGTGTGGCCAGCACTTGGGTCCTGAACCTACAAGGACCAGAGTGTTTTGTTTTTAAACTGCCAACTTTAAAATTCTCTTCACCAGGGGGAGCTTCAGTCACTGCTAGCTTTTTGCCCAGCCACTTACCCATGTTTCTGGCTCTACTGACAAAAGCCAGTGTGCAGTGCACAAAACTCTTTTAAGAAAGCTAGCAGCAAATTAAGTCCTTAGAAAGCAATCATCTATATTTAGGACAGCCTTCAATATCCTGTTCTTACCCTGGTTAAGAACCTCATACTCTAAAATAATACTGTATTTTCTAGCATACAACACACACCGTTTCCCCCAAAATCAGCCCCCTAAAATTTGGGTGCATGTATTAAGCAGGGTAAGCTGATTTTATGAGTAAGATAGAAGAAATCTGCTTTGATTCCCACTCCACAGTGCAGCAATTGTTGCATCACAAGCAGCTGAAGGAGTCAGTTGATATAACGGCTCCTTATTCTTCACTCCAGAGATGTTAACTGTTATCTCTCCTTTTTAATGCTTTTTGATGTTTAAGCTAACCATTCTTAGGGTAATTTTGCTGCCTGCCAGCTGCTCCTGGTTTCTTTCCTTTTATTTCACAGCCTTGGAGACTCTTTAGCTATTTCCAAAATCTTAGATCCACCCATGGGGACCAGTCTTCAGCAACAGCTAAGGTTTCAGCTTTAGCTAAACAAGAAACAGAGTGAATTAGCTCTATCCTTGCTCTATGTAGCTATGCCTAGAAAAATCTTGGTTTTCTTTATAGTGCCTTTCAAAAACACTGTGTATATTATATTCCCAGGTTTATTATATGCAAGCAAATACAGTTATTTGCCTTCAATAAACATAACAGATGTCCTCAACTGGGCAGAGAAGGCTGCCATGTTTCTCAAAGACTTCCTGTTCACTCCATTCACTAGCGGTGGGTTAGAAGAAAAAAATACGCTAAGTTACTTACTTTTTGCGTTGTTGGATTCCTGATACTATGAGGAAAATAATTCCTGCCACAATGAGGCAAAAGACAACACCAAATACAACAAGCCAGATAGGTACAGAGGGTTCAGTGGGTGGTGATAAGGTTGAGGAAATCTTCAAGAACTGCATTGTTCTGTCATTCAGTAAGAAGGCATTATTGATCCTGTTTCTGGTCATCCTTTAAAAAATACAAACCACAGCATAAAATATAAACATATATATCAATGACAGTGGGAAACAAAGGAGCCCTAGTAGAAGCAGTATAACTGCAGCAGGAGTGAATGTATCCCACTGTGAAGATTATTAGGATCTCCATTTTAACAATCCATAGGGACTGTCAATCTATATCTGCAGGGACTTAGCCATAAGGCTTCCATATGTAACTCTCTGAAAGCTTAGGGTACAGGGCTGAGATTTCATATATTATTTATTGCTTATTATTTATGTATATATTTACAACCTTGGGCAGGAAGCTCCCCTGTGAAATGGAATGTGTTTTTAAAAAATGTAACATTCACTAAAATATCATAGCTTGGAGGTGTTAAAAATTACTGTAACAAAAGTAACTTTAACTTTGAGCTGGTGTGATTCTTAATTCCATACACCAAACAGCTTTTCAGCTAAGTAACAATACTTAATACTTGCATGGTGCAGTGTTTTTAATCTGCAAAACTCTGAATGACTTCACTGGGAGCAGGACCAGACCCCTGCTAACTGATGCTCCCACAAGTCTGGTGTGATACCTAAGTGGTGTAAGGAATTACTACTACCTGAGGGCCACAGAGAGAGTCAGCATCAAAGATGGGATGGAATACAGAAATTCCTGGCTTCCAGTCCTGCAGCTATGTAGCACTCAAATTGCATGCACCCAATTTGCATTGGGCTCTTTCCTCCCACCCAATTTGATTCTGGGGGGCTGATCTGACCTCTCATTCACATTAACCCAGCGACAGAACTGCTCCCAATTATGCTTAATGCCACAGACCCTGCTGTCTGGGAATTACAAGACAGAAGAAGATTCCTGACACCCAGGAATATCCCTACTCAGAGAAAGGAAGTAGGTATAGGCCTAGCTGGAGTATGGTTTAATACAACCATTGATCAGTGCATATACAAAGCACACAGAGACCCTGCTAACAGTGTTAACTGAAGTAGGTCCCAATACATACAAAACAAGGCATTCCATACCATATACGGCCTGTACAGAAATGCTGGAAAAGTTGCTCATTAGTTTTAGAGGTGCCTCCAAGGACCAACAGATGGAAAATAAACTGATACCATCAATACAGAACACCAAAACAAAGATAAGAGGGATGTGACAAACAGGTATCTAGTGGGAAAGGCACTCTAATTGTATAGAAGTTGGATATAGATAGTAATTGCTGGGTAGGTACATCTACATGAGATGATTTACTGCTCAGTAGAGCTAATTACTGCACAGTAAGTGGCTGTGTCTACACTTGCCAATGCTTACTGCACAGTAATTGACTCTAATAGCTAGTAAAATGCAAGTAGTAAATTTTCTCAAGATTACTTACTGCTCAGTAGCACACGTGTAGATGCTTGACAGGGAGTAAATGTGTTCCTGGTCAGCCAGGCAGCAGGTACAGGAGATTGATCCCTACCCCCAGGAGCTGCCTGCAGCCAGGGTGGGGTCTACCACCAGAGTCCAGGCAGAGCTAGTGTCCCTTTGCCCCGGCAGCAAGGAGCTCCCAGACCCCACACTGTGATTGTGGGGCCAGGTCTGGAAGATCCTTATTGCCCAGCTCAACTCCTGTAGTCATGGGGCCAGGGTTGGGAGAACCATATCTCCCAGCATGAGCCCCACAGAGCTGGTGCTGGGAGAGGATCTCCCAGCCTGGGCCCTGCAACCATGGGACTCAGGCTGGGGGAGAAGTATCTTCCAGTGCCAGCCCTGCAACCACTGGTATCACATAACCCCCAAACCACACTAATGGAATTAGATAACAACATGGACCCTGACCACACTGACAACCTGAGCACACTGGTGACACCCTGGAGACATAGAATAGGTTCATTACCTATTTTTCTTCAAACTAAACAGTGTCTTGAAGGCTGTGCACTATGATCTGTTCATTATTAGATGTTTTTAAGTTAAATTGTGCCACTAATAATAGTTTAATCCATCCAAACTCAATATTAATTTCTTCATTAAACTATAGCATTTTACAGTTTAAACATTTCTTCCCCTGTGAAAGGTTTTAACAGTCTAAGAAAAGTTCCTTGTATTTAACTTGAAGGCAACTAATCTCTCTCAAAACCTAAGGAACTTAGAATCATACAAAATTAGAGTTAGAAGGGACCTCAGGAGGTCAGTCAGTCCAACCTCCTGACCATCCCCAACTAGATCACCCCAGCCATGGTTTGTTGTGCTGGGCCTTAAAAACCCCCAAGGACAGAGATTCCACCACATTTCTACGTAACCAATTCCAGTGCTTCCCCACCCTTCTACTGAAAATTTTTCCTAATGTTCAACCTAAACTTCCCTTGCTGCAACTTGAGTCCACTGCTCCTTATTGGGCGTGTCTACCTGTGTCACTATGGATGTTGTTAGTGCACTGTGATTTAGTACTTCCTTTTGGAAGTATCCACTGGTCTTCCTGCATCTACAGAGCCATTCATTTCATTATAGAGAGCAATCAGGTTGGTCAGGCATGACTTGCCCTTGGTGAATCCATGCTGACTGTTCCTAATCACCTTCTTCTCTTCCAAGTGCTCAGAAATGGATTCCTTGATGACCTGCTCCATGATTTTTCCAGGGACTGAGATAAGGCTGATGGGTCTGTCATTCTCCAGATTCTCCTTCTTCCCATTCTTAAAGATGGGCCTCATATTTGCCCTTTTCCAATCATCCGGGACCTCTCCCAATTACCATGAGTTTTCAAACATGATGGCCAGCAGCTTAGCAGTCACATCAGCCAACTCCCTCAGAACCCTCAGGTGCATCTCACCCGGCCCCATGGACTTGTGCACACCCATCTTTTCTAAATAGGCCCTAACCTGTTCTTTTGCCACTGTTGGCTGCTCATCTCTTCCCCAAACTGTGCTACTGGGAGCAGTAGTCTAAGAGCTGACCTTGCCTGTGATAACTGAAATGAAAAAGTCATTGAGTACATCAGTCTTTTAGTCATCCTCTGCCACAAGGTTGCCTCTACCATTTAGTAAAGGACCCACACTATCCCTGATCCTCTTCTTGCTGCTGAAATATTTGTAGAAACCCTTCTTGTTACCCTTCACATCCCTTGCTAGCTGCAACTCCAGCTGCTCTTTGGCCTTCCTGATTTCATCCCTACATGCCCAAGCAATATTCCTCCCTAGCTTTTTGTCCAAGTTTCCACTTCTTATAAGCTTCCTTTCTATGTTTTAGCTTACTGAAGAGTTTCCTCCTAAGCCAAGGTGGTCTTCTGACATTCTTGCTAGTATCCCTGCACGTTAGGGTGGTTTGTTCCTGCACTCTCAGTAAGGTTTCTTTAAAGTACAACTAACTCTCTTGGACTCCTCTCCCCCTCAGACTGGCCACTCAAGGGACCCTACCCATGAGTTCCCCAAGTGAGTCAAAGTCTGCTTTTATGAAGTCCAGAGTCCATACTCTGCTCTTCTCCTTCTTCCTCCTCCCATGCTTAAAACTTGTCAGTTCCAAGCATGGGAGGAATTATATAGTTAAATTCTTTATTTTAGAAAATGTATTTTCTAAAATGTATCTTTAGGGCAAGTTAGTCTTCTCTGTAATACTTTCTTGTATACCAACTTGTGGGAATATTTCAAATTGCTATTTTTTTTTATAACAGAGCAAGTGTTTATCAGGAATAAATATGTATATATGGACCTGTAAAATGTGTGTGGCTTTTTTTGCAAATTGTAAGATCTCGTAAGTCATAACATTGCCTATTCCCTAAACATTGAGTTCTTGAATGTTTTTGGAAAGTGAGGATTTCCCCTTTAGTTGAGAACCATATGTTGTACAATATATCAGATGGTGAAATTTGATGACAAATTTTCTGCCTTGCTGGTATTAATTGATGGTCATGAGCAGACCTCAACATGAAGTTATTGATCATGAATCACACTATTATGTGCTTAGGTATATACAGGCAAATATCTGTGCATGTATGTTGCATATGTGAAGATAAGTATAATATTTAAGCTTATAACTCATCATGTGATTCTTACTGTAGTTAAGATAGCTCAGGGGGACCATTATTTTCTGTGTTCTTTGTTTGTACAGTATCTGATAGTATGGTAACCTGGTATGCAACTAAATTTTGTAGGTGTCAATATAATATATACAATCAATAGGAAGAAGAAGAATTAGATTTGGAATCCTATAAGCCAAGAAGTTGCTTGTTGGAATACTCAGTCCAGGGAGCATTTTATTTTTTGTCTCAATTTAGTGGTAAAAATGTAAACCATTTTTTAAATGTTGTATTTTTATTTATTTGATGAGAGACAACAGTTAAAATCTAAGAGGCCATAATACAATGCAATTTTGGTGACAAACAGTGAATATTAAAGACTTAAAATAAATCAGCTTATGCAACTGGTTGTTTCAAGAATAACAGAAATTAATGCATTCAAAAGTGCATTCCAGCACTCTTAGAAAACGTCAGTGAATAAATAATCTTCTTGCGCCACTAATGTAATGAAGTTGTTTGGTATCTCTGTAGGAAATAGCTTAATCTGCTCATAAGCTTAAAAATTAATCTTTCCCGAAGAATGCATACTCATTCATCGGGAATTAGGTATTACAACTCTATAAAGATAACATGAGATTTAAAGACAAAGTACAGCAAGTTTAAAAACAAAGAGATCTATTATTGCAGAAACATGTGGGGGTAACTCTGCTTCTGGGAGTCACCCTTGTAAAGTCCTTATGCAGACAGCAAACTGCTGAGGCCAAATAACCTGTTTTTCCCCTCTAATTATGCAACCTCACAATATTATTGTACTGGTTTCAGAACATAATATTTAATAAGAAAACAGAACAACTTGTACAAACAGTGCTCAGCTATGACAGGGATAGGTTTCCTAGAAAGATCTGAAGTAAAAAAAAATGTGAGTACCAGTAAGATATGCAGCTAGGTGTTCTTGGGCTGACTGCAGTGTGAACATCCAGTATTGAAAGAATGAGCCTTTTTCATAAAAGTACAAAATCCCCTGAAGAAGACCCTTAGCTGATTCTGAGTAAGTTGGTTGAGGCAGATGTGAAGGACATGGTCAACACTGGTTTATATGTAGACCTCTGTGAAGTGTTTAGATTTCTGAGAATCCACTATATTTTTAAAGGCTATTTTCAAAGGCTCACACATTTCAAGAGTGCTAAGAGGCTGCTCCCTTCATACAGATAAAACTCCTTTTCATCTCATATGCACAAAGGAAAATAGTATCAACCCCATGGTATGATTAAAACCTACAATGTTAAATGATAAATTCATATAATTGATTCATATAATAAACTGATTTATATCATTAAAAGGTAAAAACTATTAGTTCATATGCTATAAGATATACAGATCCACATTAATTAGGCCTCTGATTAGAATGGGAGAGTAATATAGAGAAGAAATTACTATACCTTATGGCTGCCTCAACCTCGCCTCTGGGAACAGTTGTTGCATTTTTGGATGAATCCGTGACCACAAACCAAAATGACACCCGATCCGTTACATTACAAAGTAACACATTGGAAATTCTGTTTTTTAAACAAAAGCAGGGTAAAACATAAGTACAAAGTGAAAGCAGATTTTGAGGCTGCCAATGTATCACCGTGTTTCACAAGGCTTTTGGAAAAGGAAATATCTAGCCTTTGTAAATTTGACTAAGAAAAAGGCTGGTCATAGCTACACCCCATTGCTTCCTCCTTTTCAACACACATGCTATAACAATAGTAACAAAAACATGACAAAAAGGTTACGTTTGTTGATGCTTCATTTTCCTTAACTTTCTGGTCATTTTATCAGCTTCATCCAATCCCTGCAAGATCTCCTATCACAAGCTTGTCTGGCCCCATGCGTACATTTGATAGAGTGACATTAAAACAATGCATTTTGTTGGGACATCCTAGTGGTTAAGAGCTAGAACTAACATACACTGTAATTAGTATACATCCTTCCCTGTTCCACCATAGCTCCTTGTCCATATCGTAGCTGGAAACAAAGGAGATTATACTTCCATTTGGAATGCATGGACCTCTACTGGCGAGTGTGGCATCAGTGCACTTAGCTGCCATGGCAGCGCTTACGTTTCAGTTGGTGTTACTCATCTTGCTTTTGGTCTGTATTGCTCCGTTTCTTCCCCACTCAGTGCAAAAGTGGTTGTGGAAGCTTTGTCTGACTCCAGCCTACTTCACAGATTGTCCATCTTGAGGCAATTGGCTATGGTTTATGCCAAGAAAAGCTGAAACTTAGCTCCCCTCACCTTTTGTGGAGGTAGTGGGCTAAGTTTACTCAGGATTGTTAAGCTTTGCATCATTTACATCATAAACCATATTTAACTCTGTAGAAATCAGACACGTTTTACTTTTATGTGAAGCAAATATTGTAAATGGTGTATTAGATCAGATTATCATTATTTTCTATGTAAAACTGGGCACATCTACACAAGCTGTTTACTGTAGAGCTGACTAATTAGCTCCACAGTAAACATCTCAGCATCTACATGTGTGGTCCTATTAAGCTGCAGCAAACTAATAAACTCCAGGTCAGGTTAGTACTTGTAAATACAAGTACTGTCCTGTGGTGGAGTATTTTAGTACACAGAAACACATGTGTAGATGCTACCACAGCTGACTGAGGCACAAGGGTACTTCAGTGGAGGGGCTCCCTGCCAGCTGGCCCTACATTACAGCAACCTCATGCCCCAGCCAGCTGCTCTACAGCACTCTGAGCCAGGTCAGAGCAGCCCTGGGCTGGAAGGCTGACGCCCCCCCAACCCCCGATCCCCTGCCAGCTGGGCTGCTCTGACTTCGCTCAACATGCTGTAATCCTAGGTGCATGTTCAAACATGGTGCTCGGATATGTGCTAGAATTTATTGCTGTGTATTAATAACATGTGTAGATGCACACCCTGAATATGAACATGGCTTTAAAGATATTTTTATAATCTCATACATGTTTTAAATAATTTTATTAGCAATAAACATGTACAATTAAACGAACATTAGAGATACATGAAGGAATAAAATCCCTGCAGAAATGTAAATGGGTAGCTCAGCTGTTTTTATATTCTTAAATAAAATGCTGGCCCAAGATTGCTAAGATAACCATATGTAGGCACCTGTGTAAACTCCTATTTAAGCAAGTGACACTTACCACTCAACAGTAAGAGCCAGTTTTGCTCTCACTAAATTTCTTCACCTTGGCTAACATTTGCAGTGAGTGACTTCATCCCCATGTAAGGCTCCTGGCACAAATGAAAGCCACCCTGCCCTGGTAAATGGCTTCCTTTGGCAAGACAGTAGTGTCAATACCACCAGGCTTCACATCCCATCAGGCATGCAGGGCAGTTGTGTTTACTTAGCAGTGGCCATGTGTGAGATGCATACAATCAATAATGCCAAAGGTCCACATGGGTCTGGCAAACCCATAGAACTGCCATGGTTAAAGAACACTGCTTTCTGTGGCCAACGCAGACAAAGGAGTGATGAGTTTTCCTACCACTCCAAATTCAATTTGCTGCTGGGTCCCCTGGGAGCAGCCTTTGTCACGAGTCCAGAAAGTGGCTTGAATTCACTCTTCGAGAGCTGTAGCAAAACATGGTAGCCACTCTCCCACCATGTCCCCCTGAAAACGACACTGCCTAATATTAATTAATGTCACTGACTTCCTTTAATTCTTATAGTTTAGCTTATTCTTCTTAACATGCAAGTTGTACTATATCTTCCTTCTGTGTTTCCAGTGAATGTACATCAGCCCTTCTGCAAACAGCTGTCCACCAGAGAGCTCATTTCATTAGTGACATCTGCTGGTTGATCAGAAACATAATGAAATTATGTTATAGATACTAGGGCTGTGCGAGGCTTTGGACCATGCTTTGGATCCAAAGAAGCATGTCCAGATTGAAGCACTGGCTTCATTAGGCTTTCCATAGTGGTTCAGACCTTCCAAACCGCTTTGGAAAAGCTTCGGAGCCACCTCGGAGATCTGGCCATAGGGTATAATGGGGAATCAATGAAATATCTATAACTTTGTTTTTTGTCTCATTTGGATGACACTTGCAGAGATGGTAGCCTCTGTCGAAAGCATGAAGCCTGCCAAGTTTCAAGAAGATAGGTGCAGGGGTTTTGGGGAAACTCCGCCCCAAATTCTTGAACGCAAAACTCATGCCACATGTACGTGTTACACCACAGGGGGGTGAAAACTGCAGGCATGGTAGCTCCTGATGAGGCCACAAAGCCTGCCAGGTTTCAAGAAGATCGGTGCAGGGGTTTGGGGGGAGCTGTACCTCAAGCTGCAGACAAGCAAAACTCGTGCCATGGGTGCTTGTGACAGACTGTGTCTGTCTTGGGGCAGTTGATTGTCTGTATTGATTATTTCCTCTCCTTAGTCTGTGGTTTTGTAGGTGTTAAACCTTGCTAATTAACTCATTAACATTAATGAGTTAATTAGCAAGGATTAACATCTACAAAACCACAGACTTTGGAAAAACAACAAAGTTATAGATATTTCATTAATTCCCCATTATATCCTATGGCCGGATCTCCGAGGCAGCTCCAAAGCTTTGGAGCCGCTTCGGATGGATCAAAGCGGGAAACTGATCCGAAGCTCCAGATTGGATCACTGG
>NW_017728906.1:65143143-65152915 GCF_001723895.1 Crocodylus porosus | reverse complement strand
CATGTGTAGATGCACACCCTGAATATGAACATGGCTTTAAAGATATTTTTATAATCTCATACATGTTTTAAATAATTTTATTAGCAATAAACATGTACAATTAAACGAACATTAGAGATACATGAAGGAATAAAATCCCTGCAGAAATGTAAATGGGTAGCTCAGCTGTTTTTATATTCTTAAATAAAATGCTGGCCCAAGATTGCTAAGATAACCATATGTAGGCACCTGTGTAAACTCCTATTTAAGCAAGTGACACTTACCACTCAACAGTAAGAGCCAGTTTTGCTCTCACTAAATTTCTTCACCTTGGCTAACATTTGCAGTGAGTGACTTCATCCCCATGTAAGGCTCCTGGCACAAATGAAAGCCACCCTGCCCTGGTAAATGGCTTCCTTTGGCAAGACAGTAGTGTCAATACCACCAGGCTTCACATCCCATCAGGCATGCAGGGCAGTTGTGTTTACTTAGCAGTGGCCATGTGTGAGATGCATACAATCAATAATGCCAAAGGTCCACATGGGTCTGGCAAACCCATAGAACTGCCATGGTTAAAGAACACTGCTTTCTGTGGCCAACGCAGACAAAGGAGTGATGAGTTTTCCTACCACTCCAAATTCAATTTGCTGCTGGGTCCCCTGGGAGCAGCCTTTGTCACGAGTCCAGAAAGTGGCTTGAATTCACTCTTCGAGAGCTGTAGCAAAACATGGTAGCCACTCTCCCACCATGTCCCCCTGAAAACGACACTGCCTAATATTAATTAATGTCACTGACTTCCTTTAATTCTTATAGTTTAGCTTATTCTTCTTAACATGCAAGTTGTACTATATCTTCCTTCTGTGTTTCCAGTGAATGTACATCAGCCCTTCTGCAAACAGCTGTCCACCAGAGAGCTCATTTCATTAGTGACATCTGCTGGTTGATCAGAAACATAATGAAATTATGTTATAGATACTAGGGCTGTGCGAGGCTTTGGACCATGCTTTGGATCCAAAGAAGCATGTCCAGATTGAAGCACTGGCTTCATTAGGCTTTCCATAGTGGTTCAGACCTTCCAAACCGCTTTGGAAAAGCTTCGGAGCCACCTCGGAGATCTGGCCATAGGGTATAATGGGGAATCAATGAAATATCTATAACTTTGTTTTTTGTCTCATTTGGATGACACTTGCAGAGATGGTAGCCTCTGTCGAAAGCATGAAGCCTGCCAAGTTTCAAGAAGATAGGTGCAGGGGTTTTGGGGAAACTCCGCCCCAAATTCTTGAACGCAAAACTCATGCCACATGTACGTGTTACACCACAGGGGGGTGAAAACTGCAGGCATGGTAGCTCCTGATGAGGCCACAAAGCCTGCCAGGTTTCAAGAAGATCGGTGCAGGGGTTTGGGGGGAGCTGTACCTCAAGCTGCAGACAAGCAAAACTCGTGCCATGGGTGCTTGTGACAGACTGTGTCTGTCTTGGGGCAGTTGATTGTCTGTATTGATTATTTCCTCTCCTTAGTCTGTGGTTTTGTAGGTGTTAAACCTTGCTAATTAACTCATTAACATTAATGAGTTAATTAGCAAGGATTAACATCTACAAAACCACAGACTTTGGAAAAACAACAAAGTTATAGATATTTCATTAATTCCCCATTATATCCTATGGCCGGATCTCCGAGGCAGCTCCAAAGCTTTGGAGCCGCTTCGGATGGATCAAAGCGGGAAACTGATCCGAAGCTCCAGATTGGATCACTGGTATCTGAAGCAGCCGGATCCGAAGCCAGATTGAATAGCTGCCTACTCACACAGGCCTAATAGAGACCTCTGTGGAGCTTGCCTGACTTTAGAACAGGGGTGGGCAATTATTTGGGATGGAGGGAGTTTTGGTGAGCTGTTGTGGGCTGGGTCAGCAACCCCCAACCCCCCCCTGCTTCTTCTGCAACACGTCACCAAAACTCCTTGAACCTTGAGCTGTCACTGCCCAGTGCTCCTGCACCCAGCTCCAGCCCTAGGATCTCCATGGAAACTGACCTGCACACAGGGAGGGTGCACTAGGCTGGGTGGATGGAATGTGGTTGAGGGCAGGTGGGGAGCAACATCTGGGACCGGGACAGGAGGATGGGGCTGGGACCAGGACCAGGACAGGGATTGAAGGGTGGTGACAGCACAGAGATGGGGCCTGGGGCAAAGCCATGATCCTCTCCCAGCAAGCCTCTGCTTGTGGAATGGGAGCCCATTGCAAGGACATATGGGCAGCAAATAGTAGCTCTGCTCCAGGCCTGCCCACCAATTCCAGTCCTGCCACTCCCTACCTGCTTGTGGCCCCGTCCCGTTGACTCAGACAAGTGCGCCCTGCCAAAGTGGTTCCTGATCCAGTCTCCATAGAGACCCCACCCACTTGCTCCATGCAGTGCCCCGGTGGTGGTTACATGGCAGACAGGCTGGGATGCCTGGCAGTGGGGCTGGGTCCAGTGGTGGCTATGATATTAGCAGTGGCAGCCAGAAGGACCCACTGCTACCTGGGCTGCTGGGAAGTGGAGCCTGGTGCCATGCTGCCCTGGTCCTACTGCACACCTGAAGGTGGTGGGACCAGCTGCATGCAGCACAGCTTGGGCTGCCATATTTTGCCCACCCCTGCTTTAGAACAACAGCACAAGACTGGAGATTGGGTAAAGAAATAAGTACAGTCCTGAAGTTGTCTTTGGTCACCTCTGTGACACCATCAATTTTTCTATGGTAGCACAAAGTGAAAGCAAACAAACATCCCTACTTTTTGTTGCACCACAAATGCCCAAATTTGTGGTCACAAAAAAAGGTAGTAATAATTTGTGTTGCTTTATTGTGGAGGACATCTATTTGCTTATGATGGAAAAGTGTGAGCAATCTGAAGCTTCCTGTACTCTAGTGCCCTTTCTGCAGGCTTGAGAGACCTGATCGTGGCATCCCAGGAATTGCCAGGCAGAACTGGGCCTCTCAAGCCCAAAGTTTTTTCTGTTTGAAGTTTAACACATTCTTTCTGCATTCTTTTTGTTAGCCACACAACGTGACTGCAATGGTATGAATTATCACACAAGTGGAAATAGGAAATACCATCTAAAAGAAAAGCTTTATGTGATATCCATATTATGACAGCATTTACAGACTGGCACTTATTTTCTCTCAGTCCATCTTGGCGTTTACCAAGTCTCCTCTGAACTAGCACAAACAACAGCATTATTTATGTCAAAGGATTTATCCCACTCTGATTAGGTTGATGAAAAGAGGCAATGAAGCACCTACTCAACTTTCCTCATTTACAGAGACACAACCCTGGGATCTCCAAGGGCACATCTGGGTAAGCAGGGAAAGACAGTTTCCCTGTGTACCCAGATATACCTTGAGGATCTCTGAGGATGTATCTGGGTAAGGATGAAAGTCAGGGTTTCCATGCTTACCCATATGCATCTCAAACATGGGGATCCCAGGGCCATGTCTGGGTAAGTGGGGAAACTGCTGACACATGCTTCACAGGGAGGCATGGGTATGCACAGGTCCTGGTGTGGAGGCACAGGGCACTAGGGGATTCCATGGCTGCCATACCACCCTGCACTGACCTGTGTGAAGCATTAAGTGGGGTGAGTCCCAGCATGGAAGCACAGGAGCATCAGGGATATTCTGGCTCCCAGGTGTCCATGCTACCCCACAGGGGACCTGCACTGACCCATGCCTCCGTGTGACGCAGGGGTTACAGCACAGAGGAGCAGCATGACACAGCAGCTGGAGAATTTCTAGCACCCTGTGCCTCCATGTTGGGATCCAAGCAGACCCATGCTTCATACAAAAAGCACAAGTCATTGAGAATTCCCTAGCTCCTGTGCTGCCCTCCACATCTGCACTGGATCTGCACAGACCTGTGCCTGTGTATGTGAGGCATGGGTCAGTGTGGGATCCAGCATGGGACAGAGAGGGGAACATGTCACCAATTGTCTGTACTGGGGCCTAGAACATGATGCAAGACAATGGGAGACCTTTGTTTCTCCCAATAAAATGGATCAGCTGTGGCAAGATGCACCCCACTACAGCTGACTTGCTTCACTTTGGTGACATCTGTTTATATCCTAAGGTGAGACTGGAAGGCAGGAAGGGTGTGGTTTGTATATGTTCTCTGACTATTGCTGGGTATTGTTAATAGAATGCTTTGTTTAATGAAGAAGCAAGGATTTGGGGGGATGATGTCTTTTAGTGAACCAAAAGCAGGGTTGGGACAAAGTTAGATTACTTACTGAATGATGTTTTATTTATTTATGTTTTGTGTTATTTATTTTATGTATCTTGTATGCTTTTTATTTTGATGGTGCAAGGTTGCTGTAAATAGTGACTGTAAATAGTGTTTTGGTTCCAGAAATTGTAATGTGGTGTATGTAGAGATGTAGCAGAACTGTACCACAGCAGCTGCCTGTTCTCCCACTGTGTCTCACTCCAATCCTAGATAAGGGGCTTTTTTACCCATGTTAAATGGCAGGGGGAACCTCTTCTTGGATCTAAGTAAATATGGCACATAGATAAAAGGGAAAAATTAGACTTCTGTGCTCCCAAAGCTTCTACTTCAATCTGTCCGCAATATTTATAAAATTTAAGTAGTTTTATTTCCCCCAAAATGTTGACAAGATACATAATTGGCAAGTGAGGGACTTTTGGCCAATAGTTGGCACACTCTCCTCAGCTTTTCACCATGACTTCAGTGGCAGGTTCATGTGGAGAGAGTTTGCAGGATCGGGACCTCAAGGCTTCATCCAAGTTACTGCCATGTTTATTAGGTGTGCATACTTCTAAATTCCTCTGTTTCTCAGTTTTGTAGATCAGAGTATAGTAGGGCTGGAATCAAACTGATGTACACAGAGATGGATCTCAGCTACGAAATTGGGGTCTGCACCTTTTGGCAAGCATTCTCAAAGTGTAGTGAAATCTGCATCGTAGTTGTGGAAGTGGTATATGGGGTGGAGTAACAGAGTCAGCATAACTTACCCCTGAAATGCTGAGAACAAAATCAGCATCCTTGCTAGATTCTTGGAGCAGGGATAAAAGGGGATTCGCTTTATTAGTTACAAGGTTTTGGCACAGGAGCTGCAGGCAAGCCAGCAGGCTGTGACAGGTGCGTCTATGTTTATACCATTAACAGGAGAATGCAATTACTCATTTTTAATAGTTGAGCCCCAAGATTCATGAAGTATGTAAATTTTGCTTCCTTTTAGCTCCCTGTTGTGTGTAAAATCCTTGCTTGATTATAATCAGCCAGAACTTGGCTTCATTGCTTCTTTTCATCAACAGAATCAGAGTGGGGTAAATCCTTCAACAAGAATAATGCTGTTGTTTGTGCTACTTCAAAAGAGACGGGGTAAACACCAAGATGGACTTAGGTAAAATAAGTGCCAGTCTGCAAATCCCTTCATAGCATGGATATCACATAAAGATTTTCTTTTAGCTGGTATTTTCTGTTTCTACTTGTGTGATAATTCATACCTTGCTATCATGTTTTGTGGCTAAGAGGAAGAATGTGTTAAGTTTCAAATCGGGAAAAGTGGATTCATTATTTAAATTGTAATTGTGTATGTGTTTAAATGTATGTGAACACCTTTTTATTGCCTTTTAGGAAAATCAGGTAACATTATGCTACCATGGAAATGATAGATGAATCTTATAATTAGAATGACACTTTAGAAATGATTATAGAGTCCATAAGTTACATCTTTAACATATAGTCAGTTACATAGCAAAGCAGCAGGCCAATGTCCTCCCTAAAGCCCTGTAGGGCTGCTGGTATACTAAGGTATTGTCTATACTGTGTCGCAGAACCCTTGGTCTCTGGTGGATCTGAAAGCAGGCACTGGGAATGAGTCTGGAGCAGCCTCTGGGTAACCTTCTGGCTTGGAAGTGCATCAGTATACTTGGGTGGGCAGGTTGTAGTTGGTCATGTCCTCCTTAAGACCCATCACTGACACAGTATAGATAAGTCCTTGGAGGCTTTTTCTGTGAAAAATACTCACTGAGCCATAACATCCATCTTAACGTAATACTTCTACATCTAAGACTGCCAGAATATTTGTATTTTCATTTCTAAATGAGGTTTGTTTTTTGCCTGCTGTTCAGCAGGGGATCTGGAATTTTTTTTTACATAGTGATATTAAGAAAGAAACAGCAACACCTAGTTCTCCTTTTTGCATGAAAATGAATGTTCTCACATTCTTTCTCTTCTAAAGATTAACCTGTTTCTAACACAAAGAGATGCCTTATTTTGAGCAAGTCATAGAAATCAGTGTTACCAACACAAACCGTGGAGGATCAATTGTTAACACTGAGCAATCAAAGGTTGGCATACGCAGTTCATAAACTTATGCATTACAGCATCAATTACAGGCCCTGTTGAGCCGGGAATAAAGGATTTGTATTTGTTGGCTAAAGGAAAAGTTAGACTCTTCAATGAATATTCATTTTCTGTTGATAATTACATAGTAGCTTTGTTGATACTGTGTTTTTTCTGCCCCATGCAACCTTGCAAATTTTAAATGTCTTTAAATGTTAATTGAAGTTAATGAATCTGTGATTTCTTGTTAAAATTGGAACTGAGTGATTGATTTTAGATTGAAATTTGGATTTCCCTGGAAGCTTTCCCTATCTTCCTAAATGAAAGTAGGATCTGGGAGGGTCTTACTAGCAATATAGAGGCAAACACAGGCATCAGCTGCTGACTTGCTCTCCATTCTATAACAAAAGCTAGTCACTGTAACAAAGAGAATCTCCATTTAGGCTTGCTGTAGGAATCTAACAAACTAACTCTCAGCAACTAAGGGAGAAGGTATTCAGACTCTGCTAATCCACCAGATAAACCTTTCTCTCTCTGAGGAATGATCCCGGAAGTTAATCAGCTGTGGCTTTTTTGTAGCCCTCAAACAGTGGTAAGAGCTTTGGTGCAACCCAGAAAGGGGACTCTGTGCCCTCCCTTTCCCTCAAAAGAGGATGCCATGTACAGCTGGCACAGTTTGTGCAGTGCAGAAGATCCTAGTGAGATGTCTCCATAGCATGTGACCCATATGGTGTGCCTTTGAAGTTGGATAGCCCTGCTTTCTACTCAAACTTAAATCCAGTTGATATTTGCAAGATATTTTTCTGCTTCTGAACCAACGTATTGTTATTTCTATTATCCTGGCAAACAATAATGATGTTAATAGGGCATGAAGTTTTTGCATGGGGTGAAGAGAACACTATTTTGAATGCTAAACATCAGTAAAATGTTTTGCATAAAAAATAAACACACAGAACCAGATCTTCATAAACTCGCAAACAGGAAATGTGAACAAGTCTGAAAAATCTTCATGTTTTTTTCCCTGAGTAAAATGTATTGTTTTGCAGTGGTGTTCTCATTTTTACATCACCAGTTTCTGTGGAGATTGAGAAAATCAATGGCTCTCCAGTTCAAGCAAAAACAAATCAAAATGAATGTGATAGTGAACCAAACACCTCAATTATGGGTGGGATTGTTCCACTTAAAGAGTGATGTCCTGTAACATAAACATAGTATGATTCTGGCTAGCTAATCTCTCTGCTGATGTGGAGAATGCTCTATCAGACGCAGTGCTAGCCTGGACTGGTTTTGATTAAAGTAGATCCAAAACTCTGTCTCAGTACCCTTCTAAAAACAAGATGTTTTCAATAGTTTTAATGAACACAGAAAAATTATAAATGCAAATTTATTCTATATCATTTTCATCCATTAAAAATGAACATAAAAGACGTAAGATCTGTCGTACTTACACTGAACAAAATCTACCTAATCTAGTAGCCCATATCATAGCAAAAGCCATTTATGAGAGGAATTATGAGAGAGAGGAGTAAGAGGCAATATTATGGAGCAGGATTTCAGCCTGAGCATAACCAGCAATTGGCACATAACCTGAGCTAAAAGTAGCAGGGGAAAGAGTCCCCCCTCTGGAGCTGGGACCAGGCCAGGCAGCCTTGCATACAGACTCCCTTCCCTCTCCCCCTGCTCTTCCCCCACCACTGAGGGGTGGGGAGAGGGGGCTCCATGCAAGGCTACCTGGCCCCAGATGAGGACTCTTCCCCAACCCCCCCCATGGAGTGGGGGGGGCTCTGTTCTATGCTGGGGGGTACTCTTTCATCTCCTCTTCCCTCTGCCCCCACCTCCACCTCCAAGGTGCAGGGAGGGGGGCTCTGTGCAGGCTGCCTGGCCCTGGCCCCAGTGGGGACACTTCCAGCCACAGCCCCGGAGGAGACACTCCCCCCCTCCCACGGGGAGGGGGAGGGGGAGGGCTCTGTTCAGTGCTGGGGGGGAACTCTTCCCCCTCCTCCTCCTCCTCCCCTGCTCCCCACAAGCCAGGTCACAGGGAGCAGCTTTAACAGAGCTGCAGCTGCCAGGGGTGGCCCCAGCCCTGCAGCCCAGCCCAGCCTGGTCTCACTCAGCCCTGGCTAAGGCAGCTGCGTGGTGGGACTGGGCCACCCCTGGCATGTGCAGCTCAGTGACGGAGAGGTGTGTACAGCCAGGCAGCTGCTTCCCCTGTCAGTGAGCACAGGCCAACATGTGCTGCCAGCCGGGCAGTGGCTTATCCAGCCCTGCTCAGAGGCTCTGCATGGTGGGCGACTGCCAGGCTCTAGGCCCACGATACATCCGAGCGGGCCTGGATAAGCCACTGCCTGGCAGCCGCTGGACACGCACACCAGGCTGTGCTCGCTGACAGGGGAAGCAGCTGCCTTGCTGCGCTTTCCTCCCTGTCACTGAGCTGTACCCGCTGGGGATGGCTGTGCTCCTGCAGCCCAGCCTGGCCCCACCAAGTGGCTGCCTAGGCCTGGACTGAGCGAGGTCCCATCTGGGGCTGGGCAGCATTGCATGGATCCCCCTCTCCCCACTCCTCAGTAGCTGGGGAGAAGAAAGGGGAAAAGTACCCCTCTGGGGCCAAGCAGCCTTGAAGTGCCCCCCTCCCCTCACCCCATGTTGGCAGGGGGGGAAATAGGAGGAGGGTGAAGAGCCCCTTGAGCATTGAAGAGAGCTTCCCTCCGCGCCCCGCAGTGGTGGGGGAGAGGGAGGAGGGGGAAGAGTTCCCCTCTTGGGCTGGGCAGCCCTGTGTGCCAGGATTGTTCCCAGATGTCAGGGAGCTGCTGGGGAGGGCACAGCTCTCCCCTTCTCCTCCTCCCCACCCTCCCACACCCCACCAGCAGGCACTCCCTGTTCCCACACTCTCCAAACTTTGCAGGCCAAGGTGGGGGTTTAAACCCCTCCTAAGTCTAACTCAGGCCTGTGGAAGCCTAGCCATGCCTCCCCCCACCCCCCAGCTCAGCTTTCCTGTTGGAAGGGAGGGCTGCTCTAGCACCTATGGGCTTCTGGCCTGAGCCACTGCATGCATATGTGGAACATCTATCCACTTGCAAAGCAGTTCACTCTCTGCAGGTTAGACTAACCTGCAAAGGTTGAATCAATTCAGGCTCGGACTTTTTGAATGCCTGTTCTTAGCCTAGAGCAGTGGTCTCCAAAGTGGGGTGTGTGCACCCAAGGGGGTGCGCAAGACAATCCATTGGGGTGCGGGAAGAAAATATTAGAACTTCTATTTATATTTATTTTATTTCATCTTTATCTCATCCTTTTTTATTTCTATTTTTGTGTATGTTTTATAATGTACATAATATATCAGTACAGTAGTACATGTATATAATTTATAAAGAAATATACATATATTGGGGGTGCATGCTCAAAAATTTTTTACTGATGGGGTGCACGATCAAAAAAGTTTGGAGACCACTGGCTTAGA
>NW_017728906.1:65138672-65143043 GCF_001723895.1 Crocodylus porosus | reverse complement strand
GAAATATACATATATTGGGGGTGCATGCTCAAAAATTTTTTACTGATGGGGTGCACGATCAAAAAAGTTTGGAGACCACTGGCTTAGAGGACAGATAATCCCAAGCAGAGGGGCTGCACACTCTCTCGCTCTTTGTCGTGTCTCATAGGACTCAAGGGCTTATAACTGCTTTAACTGAGTCTTCCATGGCCTCCTATCTTGCACAATCTCCTTTAACCTTGTCACATCTTCACCTATCCCTTGACCTCTCATGCCTACACCATGATCCAGAAGGATCAATGGTTGCCTACTACTATCTTCCCATCATTGCCTTGGTCTACTTCAAGGTCTGATACCCTCCACTTCAGCTTCCACAATCTGCCTCACACGCCTTTTTCCATCAGTTCTTGTTATATGCCCTGCCTGTTTCATTCTCTGCAGTCTTATCTTAAGACATCGGGTCCTTTGTAATAGTCCATCAGCCTTTTACTCCATACTCCATTTCCTTGTACTATACCAAATGTTTCACTTAGCATTTTATTTTAAAAAACTTGCAGCCTTTTTTCCATTTGCCTTGTCAGTGTCTAGGATTCACGTCCATATAAAAGGACCCTTTGAACAATTGTATGATAAAGCTGGATTTTAAGGTTTCTTGAGATTTTCCTTGATGCTGTTATTTTACCTAGGCTTACCAGGCATATATTAGCACTGGAAATTCTTGCTCTGATTTCTTCAGTTATTTGATTGCTCTCAGTGACTGTTGTTCCTAAATATTTAAATTCCTATACCTTTTCCATATTGTCATTCCCTATTCTTATTTTCCTGTGATATTGAGATTTATTAATGGATCTGTTCACGTATTTACTCTTGCTGACATTGATAGCAAACCCAGTTTCTTTGGCATTTGATTAAGTGCACTAACACAGCTAAATATCTTCTGATACCTGAGCTAGTGTAGATATCTTTACAGGGCTCTATGTTGCCCTTCAGGGCAAAGGAATTCTGGTATTGTCATGCCTAACCAAGAAACCACATTTCATTTCTCAGTATTGCCACCTGTGTCCTTGTTTCCCCCTCCCTCCCACTTTTGTCTCTCAGAACCCTCACTCATCATGTCATGTTACATTTTTTGGCACGTTCACTACTGGGGTAAATTGGTGCGGTTTCACTGGGGTCATGGGTTGTGAGTATTTATACCAGAGAATTTGATGCATAGCCCTGCTTGGAGAGGATACTGCAAGCATACAGCTTGGCAGCTGCCATAATGCTAACTGTAGTGAAGTACTTAAGTTCTAACTACTGTTTATTCCTGTAACTTTATGCATCAAAGTATGTTTCATCATTAACCATATCTGAAATATATATATGGGAAAAATGAGTATGTACTTACTGAGTTGTCTTCTGGCTGGAGTATCTCCTCATTGCAAAAGCCACCATTGCTTTGAAAAGGTATTCTTCACTTGCATCCCAGGCATACTGTAAAGACAGACAAAAAATGAACAGTTTTTGCAATACTACAGGGAGGAATGGGGGCTCGATAAAACACAACTTGAAATATTATATCAGTCAAAAACAACTGTTTCACTGATTATGCTATGGCAATAACTTCTCAAATA
Source organism: Crocodylus porosus (assembly GCF_001723895.1). NCBI lineage: Eukaryota > Metazoa > Chordata > Crocodylia > Crocodylidae > Crocodylus > Crocodylus porosus. Next base: position 65,141,448 of record NW_017728906.1, on the reverse strand, counting down.
TTGTGTGTTGGACATAAAGGATTTTTAAAATGCCTGAATCATGCACTCATATTTGTACATTTTAAAAAGCACAATGTGCTTTTGTACAATATCCAAAAAATTCTAACTTCACAAAAAACTGAATGGCTTGACTCTTGTCAGACTGACAGAACTGGAGATCTAATTTTTTTGCTCAATTATGAGATGTATCAACAAAAGCTTTCTCATGTTGCTGCACCAAAAGGCTTACGTCCTCTGCTAAACCAACCACCTCCAGAAATAAGTTGGCCATCCACTCCACCTGCTCAATCTTACTTGCTTCCCCTTCCACAAAAAATAAGAACAGTAATGGTACATGCCTGTACACAGAGAAGTAAAACTGAGGTTAGCTCTATTCAATATATGTTCTTATTGGAGAAAGCAGATGCACCACACTTGCGACATTCTTATCCTCTGGACACCCCCAAAAAGGAATATCACATGCACATACACATCATTGTGGATTATTACTGCATGTATAGAGACAGAAGCACCCAGACCCTTTCAATAAATAAAACACACCACCAAAACATGGGCTTCAGCAGTATCTTTGGTCTTGGCCTCTTCTCTCACAATTATTAATTTTGGTTTCATCTTATTTTGATGACCTCAGTATGCTGTGGACTTTCATCAGAATTTTTATGCTTAATTCTAATGACTCACAAAAGAAGAACCACGTTTCTATAACAAGAGCTATGATCCAGACAGAGTGGTTTAAACATTCTCTCTGCAAATTACAGTTTCTTGGAAATAGGTTAACAGAGTCAGAACAAATGCTTCCTGCATTTGTTCAGTGTACTTTACCGCAATCATCCAGAAAAAAGTGCCTATTCTTTAACTTTCAGTATAAAATGAGCAAACCCATAACCCAAAAGTGCAGCAACTTATGGTAACCCCACAATTGACCTTGAACCCTCTTTTCCAGTAGACAATTCCTGCACTCTCAAAATAGCACTACAGAACCAAACACATCAGAATAACTCAGTGCTGAACATCACAAATTTTGATTTTTTTTTAATGCACAGAGTTGAAAATGTTCAGGGATTTCACTCTTTCTGCAGAAAAATGGGACAGTGGGCCATCCCACCTTCTTTTCTGATTCTTTTTTGAGCAGGGATTCAGATAAGGGAAAAGGCATGAACTTATAGAGATATTAACCATATGATAAACTAAAATAATAAATGAAGAGGTTTTAAATGGGCTTTTTGAGATAAGGACTAGAAGAGGAACTTCTATGGACTACGGGTGTGTGTAGATGAAACGGGCCCTAAATTGAAGGGGGTTTTTAAAAACACGACTTCAATTTAGAGTGAAGTAAACCCCCTCGTGTCATACATATACCTGTGCACTTATCTGCCTCTCCGGCAGTGGGGAGGGGAGGGCATGCTTCCAGCAGGCAGAGTGGTCCCTGGGCTGTGGGGTGGGCTGGTGTTTCCCTCCACAACAGCAGTGGTCCCCGCCAGGCACACCCCTCTGCAGATACCCAGCTTAGGTGGACCCAGGGGGCATTGCAGCCACGGAAGGAAGCATCAGACCCCTGCGCAGCTCAGGTAGGCTCCACTGCCAGGCAGGCAGGCCTCCAGGCTGCTGCCAGGCTGCCTGCATGGGCTTCCTGCAGAGCCCCTGAGCTGCATGGAGCCTGGTGCTTCACTCACCAGCTGTAGGGCCAGAAACTAAAACTCCTTGGAGGACTTTTAGTTTGCTGCACCCCAAGTTATTTAAGGCCCATTACGCCACCAGATTTACTACAGCAGGTGGAATTACTGCACAGTACGCTGCCAATGCATGCAAACACCAACACTATTGAAGCAGTGCAAAAGCATTTAACCCACTTCAAAGTGTTTGCACACATGCCCCTCATTTCATCTACTCACAGACAACAACTCAGGCTTTGGCTGGGGTTATAATGGAAAAGTAAATGTGGACTCCAGGGATAAGCACAGACGGTCAAAAAAGCCTGAGCCAGAATCAGTTCAATCTTTGCAGGTTAGTCTAAGCTGTGTAAACTGAAGTGAACACACATTCACATTTGATTCTGGAAATGTAGCCACATGCCTGCAGTGGGCCAGGCCAGAAGCCAGGGAATGCTAGAGCATGCCTCCCCGCTCATCTGGAGTAGACAGCATGGGCCAAGGCTAGCCCGTTCACTGTGCAAGAAGGGGTTTGCAGAGGAAGTGCAAAGTATTGTGGGATTCTGGGGGAATGTAAGTTAACTTGAATCTGCAGGGGACCTGCGACAGAAGTTCAATAAACTGATTTAACCTAAATCAATTAAGTCTTATTCTACATCCGTCCAGATTTATCTTCAACTAGTTTTGGCCATATTGAAAACAGTTTATGTGCACTAAACTTCTGTTATGTTATAAATTTGAACCAGTTTCCCATCACTTACAATGGTTTATGTGTAAGTTCTGTTTCATAGTTTCATAGTTGGTAGGGTCAGAAGGGACCTGAGCAGATCATCAGGTCCGACCCCCTGCCATGGCAGGAAAGAGTACTGGGGTCAAACGACCCCAGCAAGGTGTACATCTAGCCTCCTCTTAAAGACCCCCAGGGTAGGAGCCGGCACCACTTCTCTTGGAAGCTGGTTCCACATCCTAGCGACCCTGATAGTGAAGTAGTGCCTCCTGATGTCTAATCTGAATCTACTCTCTGCCAGCTTATTTCTAATCAATCCTGGTAGTGCTGGGGGGAATAGGGACTCCCCCAATGCCTACTGGTCCCCTCTGACTAGTTTGTAACAGGCCACTAGATCCCC
>NW_017728906.1:65131696-65138104 GCF_001723895.1 Crocodylus porosus | reverse complement strand
GGTCGAATAAGACCCGTCCACCACCATGCTCTGGGTGCAGCCCTCCAGCCAGTTAGTGACCCATTTGACTGTGTAGGTGTTGATGCCACAGTCCGCTAGTTTTTTAATGAGAATGGGCTGAGAGACAGTGTCAAAGGCCTTCCAAAAGTCCAGAAAGACTTCTGCTACCCCTGTGTCTAAGGATTTTGTGACCTGGTCACAGAAGGCCACCAGATTGGTCTGACAGGTCCTGCCTCTAATGAACTCATGTTGGTTGCCCCTAAGCATAATCTCCCCTGCTGGCCCCTCGTGCATATGCGTCAGAATAATTCTCTCAAAAAGCTTAACCAGGATCGAGGTAAGACTATCTGGCCTATAGTTTCCTGGGTCCTCCTTCCTCCCTTTTTTGAAAATGGGAACCACATTGGCCCTTTTCCAGTTTTCTGGCACCTTGGCAGAGCACCATGAGCGCTCATAAAGCCGTGTCAGGGGTCCTGCTATGACCTTTGCTAATTCCCTCAGCACTCTGGGGTGGAGATCATCAGGACCTGCTGATTTAAATACATCCAGTCCCTCCAGAAGTTCCCTGACTAGATCCACACTGACCCTAGGCCTGGGTGCACCTCCCCTGGGGTTTACGGGGGTCCCAGTGCGGGGGAGTGACCCAGTCCCTGCTCAGGAAAATGGAGGCAAAGAAATTGTCGTCTGGTGCAATGACCAGATTTCCTAGTGTGTCTTGCAGAGGCCCCACGTTACCCGGTATCTTCTTTTTACCCCCTATGTATTTAAAAAAGGACTTCTTGTTGTCCTTGATCTGTGTAGCTAGTCCCAGTTCAATCTCTGCCTTGGCCTTCCTGACTGCCCCCCTACAGCCCCGAGCAACCGAAGTATAGTCCTCCCTGGTAATGGCCCCTCCTTTCCTTTGGGTGTATGCCTCCTTTTTAGCTAGGAGATGTTCCTGTATGCTTTTGGTGAGCCATGGGGGCTTTTGTGCCCTCTTGCCCCCTTTGATCGGTGTTGGGATTAATTCCCTTTGGGCTTGGAGGATCATCTCCTTAAGCAATGACCACTGTTCTTGGACACCCGACTCCTCTCCCCTCCAGGACCTCAGTGCCTCCCCAACTATTCTCCTTACCTCATTGAAGTCTACCCTCCTAAAGTCCAGGGCTGCTGCCTTGCTGTAGGACTTTGCCACCTTGCGCTGGATGGTGAATTCCAGCAGGTGATGATCACTGTTGCCTAGGTGGTTGAGCACCTGCAGACCCCTCGCCAGGTTGTCACCCATGGCCAGGACCAGGTCCAACAAGGCATCTCCCCTGGTGGGGCTGTGCATCTCCTGGGTTAGGTGGAGGTCCCGTATCTCGGCTAGGAACCTACATGAGCGGTCAGACCTGGCTGACTGCTCTTCCCATCAGATGTCTGGAAAGTTCAGGTCACCCATGATGACCACATCCTTTGACCTAACTACCTCTGTGAGCTGACTTAAGAATTCCCGGTTTAGCTCTTCCCCTTGGTTGGGTGGTCTGTGGTAGACCCCCACTGTTAAGTCCCTTTTCCCCTCAACTTCCTTGTATTCTAACCCAGAGCACTTCAATGTGCCCCTCTGCTGACCTTGTGCTACTTACTGAGGATGTGTATTCCTCCTTGACATAGAGTGCCACACCCCCACCTTTCCTCCCTGTCCTATCCCTCCTGTACAGCCTATAGCCCTTGATATTCAGCGCCCAGTTGTGCGTGGGGTCCCACCACGTTTCTGTGAGCCCCACTATGTCTGGGTTGGTGTCAGCTAGCAGGAGGGTAAGTTCCTCCTGCTTGTTCCCCCTACTATAAGCATTTGTGTAGAGGCATTTGAGGCCTCCTAAACATGTTCTGAGCCTAGGGGTTGGCCTATGTCTAACAGCCAAATCCATAAGAGTGTTGAGATACTGTGGTTAGGTAGGTCAGTAAAAGACGATAAATAAGAAACTGTAATGGTAATATGAGCAAAATATTTGTCTCTGGTGGCCTACATTGTCTTTCTATAGAAATAACATGATATCAGTTGCAACAACAAAAAGGCTAAGACTAGGGTGGCCATACATCCCTAATTGGGTGGGACAGTCCTGGAACAGGAACCTCAAGTACCAGTTCCAGGCTGCATGATTCCAGTTCAGTATTTGTCCTAGATTCACAGTATCATGCAGAGATCCATGGGAAATGGTGGGTTTCCCCTTGCAGGCTGGTTGCTTGGGGTGCTGAGAACGGGATGCAGGGGGTGGAACATGCATGGGGCTGAGGCATGGAGTGGGATGGAGCCATGGGTGGCTCATCCAGGGGGCATATGGCATGGGGGAAGCAGCTCCCCACTGCTGTGTGCACCCTCCAGTGCATAGGGAGCACATGTCCCCCCAGATTTGTCTGTGGGGCGGGGGTGGATGCAGGCTGCCTGCTGTGAGCTCAGGGATCCCCACCCTGCTGTCCTCCTCCAGGAGCCCTGCACCATCATGGTGAGGTGCTCCCTGCCTGTCCAGCAACAGTAGGGTCAGCAACAGTGTAGAGTTGTGTCCCTCACTGCTGCTGGGCAGGCAGGGGGTGAGTGGCAAGCATGGGGCTCCTGGGGGAAGGGCAGAAGAGTGGGGAGCCCTGAGCCCGCAGCAGGCAGCCCACATCCACCCCCACCTCGCTCGCCTCTGCTCTGGCTGTGCTGCTGAAAGAGGAAGCAGGGTGGGGAGAGGCAGGCATGTGTAGCACCTTTAAAGTTTAGAAAGTTGGTCATCCTAAGACATAAAATGCTATTGTAGTAGAATATTGAATGTAGATCAAAACCATAAAGACATTCATCATCATTTTAAAGACAACTGTATTCTGACAATATTGCAATAGTTACAGTACAGCCATGTTATTTATTTGCACATAGAGTTATTGAATGGCTCCCTACATGCCATCCACACCTTTTGAGAACAGTTCCAAAGGAAGAAAAAAAATCCCTTACATGTCTATCCTCATAGTAGCAAATTGCCCTTCAAGAATGATGGAGGGGGTGGAGCCAGGCCAGAGTGCCACCTCTCACTGCCACCTCCCAGGAGCCAGGGAGAGCATAGCTAGAAGCGGGGTAGTGGTAGCAGCAGCTGCATCCAGCGGCTGCCGCCACCACCCACCACCCTGAGCTGCTGCCACTCTGTGTCCAGCCCTGTGCACCACCCCACCGCTCTGTGTCCAACCCCATGCCACTCCCTCCTCCTCTGTTTCTGGTCCTGCACGCCCCTGCCCTGTGCCTCCCCCCAGTGTGGGGTGGTGGGTGGCCACTGCCACCCACTACCCCACACTGCCGCTGCTCTGCATCCAGCTGCATACCCCCACCCCACTCCATGTCCAGCCCCGCGCCCCCACCCCCGCCCACCTGGCCCACTCTGCTGGAGCCACGCCCTACCTGTTATTCTTGATGCAGAACTGGCTGGAGCCATGCCCCACTGGGAGCCATCCCCCCAAGAGTGTTAAGGACAGACACACACACACAGACAGATGGACTAAGCCTTTTATATGTATAGACTATATTAACCCTGCTGTGAGGAGACCTACATGAGTTGTCTTGAAACCAAGTGATGATGAAAACACTATTTTATATTAATATAGGTATTAGTGCAGTGCTACACTACCAAATATGTTTATAAAAAGAATCATATATGCCTGAAATTTCTTTAAGTAAGTAGAGCAAGAACTATCTGGAGTTGGTATTACAGAAAAGGGAGAAAATTATACAGAAGGAAGTCCAGACCTAACCAAATGAATAACCACCTTTTAAAGGAGACTAGGAATAAGCACAGAGGCTATAAGAAGTAAAAAAAGGGACTGATCAGCAATGAAAACTCTGACTTCATGGTCAAGTAATATAGGGGGGAAAAGTGAGATTTGCTGAAGTCAAACTGAGTTAGAACTTCCAAAATATATTAAAAAGCAAAAGGTATATCAATCTGTCAATCACATAAATACTAAGAGAACAGGAAGTGAACTGATCATGATAATAATGATAATAATGAGAGAAAAAATATGGTCACTATGTAGTAACCATAGATGGGGTAGAGATTAAACATAATATAAGTTTGCCCCCAAAACTTAATATTTTATCTAAATTTTCAGTAGGAATGTTGAGCATTCCAACAATACCTGGATAACCAGGTGTAATTTTGAACTAGTTTTCTGTGAAGAGTTTCAGTGTCATGTGCAGACACCAAGCTTTCCCAGTGTTTGGTCCTCCAGGCATCCCACACTACACAGTTCCTCACCCACTAACAATTAATGGGTCAATTCACATTGACTAAGTATGGAATCAACAGTCATTCTGTGGTATTAAGTGCCTAGTGTACAGTGACTTAGTTGTCCCTCACCATTAATTGATGAATGTTTACCATTAAAAGCATGCCCACCTGCTCACCTACCGACTTCACAGGGTGGGGAGAGATGTGAATTGAAATTATTTAAATGGCTTTCTAAGGAAAGTCTTTTTAAAGCTGCCGCCTGAAGCAGAGACCTTGAGCAGTCCTCACAATTCCCAGCTGGGGTCCAGGCAGCACCTCCCTTGTCCAGCCAATTAAGGTCTTCCTTCCTGGCTAGGGAAATCCTGGAGAAACTCCGAGCACTTGCCACTGGGAGGCATACTGGGCTGTGTCCTACTTCCACCCCATCATGGTGGTTCACTAGCACTGCAATGCCTAAACAGTAACCATTCTACTTGGAACCCTTGTCACGGTATGTGAGGGCATCTTGGAACCATGACAATAGTGAAACAGTTCCCAATCAGTGACATTCTTGGAACAGTTTAATTGTTATAGAATTGTTAATCGTTATATAAAGTGGTTAAATGCCAATTTAGAAAACAGGTTGCTTACAATTTTGTGTATTAACATACTACTCTTACCAGGCTGAGATGTAAAAAATATCCTAAATGAGATGCTCTAAGGTCTTAGCTCAGTGATTCTCAACCATGTGAGGCCATGCCACCCTGGGGTGCTCTGAGATCTTTTGAAGAGTGCTGCAGGAAGTGCGAGGAGATAAGCAGGTAAGGGCAGGCTCAGGTTCTTCCTGCCAGTCAGATTCTCTGCCCCCACTGCCCAGGTCCTCATCAAGGAGGTAAGCATTGAAATAAGTTAGGTTTTGAAATAGGGAGCTGCTCAATTCACAAAAGTAATGGGGTCCCTTGCTTCTAGTAAAGAGTCTAAAAAACTTGAGAACCACTGTCTCAGCTCTAAATCAAATCTCCTATGTTGCATGAAACAAACCTATCCTGCATTGAGTAACTAGAGGCATACATTATTACAAAGCAAAGCTACAATACAGCTTCCTTTTTGTGGGGGCTAGTGATCCAAATCTTAGGTGCTTTGTGATACAAAACCTGCTAAGGAGAATAGTCAGGGAAGCACTGAGGTCCCAGAGGGGAGGGGAGCCAGGTGTCCAAGGACAGTGGTTGCTTCTTAAGGAGGCGATTCTCCAAGCCCAAAGGGAGGTAATCCCAACAAGGAGCAAAGGGAGCAGGAGGGCACACAAGCCTCCATGGCTCACCAAAAGCATCCGGGAATGTCTCCTAGCTAAAAGGGAGGCGTACACCCAATGGAAAGGAGGGGCCATCACCAGGGATGACTATACTGCTGTTGCTCAGGGATGCAGGGTGGCGGTCAGGAAGGCCAAGGCGGAGATGGAACTGGGACTACCTTCCCGGATTAAGGACAATAAGAAGTCCTTCTTTAAATACACAGGGGGTAAAAAGAAGGTTCCGGGTAATGTGGGGCCCCTGCAGGACACGTTAGGAAATTTGGTCGTCACACTAGATGACAAAGTCAACATGTTTAACGATTTCTTTGCCTCCATTTTCCTATGCGGGGACCGGAACAGTCACCCCCCGCTAGGCCCCCCTCAGGCCCCAGGAGAGGTGCACCTAGGCCGAGGGTTAGTGAGGAACTAGTTAGGGAACTTCTGGAGGGACTGGACGTATTCAGGTCATCCGGTCCAGACAATCTCCACCCTAGAGTACTAAAGGAATTGGCTGAGGTCATTGCAGGACCCCTGGCACGGCTGTACGAGCACTCGTGGTGCTCTGGCAAGGTGCCAGAGGACTGGAAGAGGGCCAGCATGGTTCCCATCTTCAAAAAGGGGAAAAAGGAGGACCTGGGAAACTATAAGCCAGTTAGTCTTACCTCAATCCTAGGCAAGCTGTTTGAGAAAATTATTCTGGCACACATTCACAAGGGGCCAGCAGGGGATTTCATGCTTAGGGGCAACCAACACTGTTTCATCAGTGGCAGGTCCTGTCAGACCAACCTGGGGGCCTTCTATGATCAGATCACCAAATCATTAGATGCAGGGGCAGAGGTGGACATAGTCTTCCTGGACATTTGGAAGGCTTTCGACACTGTCTCTCACCCTGTTCTCATTAAGAAACTGGGGGACTGTGGTGTC
>NW_017728906.1:65127850-65131107 GCF_001723895.1 Crocodylus porosus | reverse complement strand
CACTGGTCAGGAAGGCTGCAGTTGGAGTACTGCGTCTAGTTCTAGGCACCGCACTTCAAGAGGGATGTGGATAACATGGAGAGGGTCCAGAGGAGGGCCACTTGCATGATCAGGGGGCAGCAGGGAAGGCATTATGAGGACAGGCTACGGGACCTGAACCTGTTCAGCCTCCACAAGAGAAGGCTGAGGGGGGATCTAGTGGCCTGTTACCAACTAGTCAGAGGGGATCAGCAGGCACTGGGGGAGTCCCTGTTACCCCGAGCACTGCCAGGAGCGACCAGGAATAATGGTCACAAGCTGGCAGAGGGTAGATTTAAGCTAGATATCAGGAGGCACAACTTCATGGTTGGGGCGGCTAGGGTCTGGAACCAACTTTCAAGAGAAGTGGTGCAGGCTCCTACCCTGGGGGGTTTTAAGAGGAGGTTAGATGTGCACCTTGCTGGGGTCGTTTGATCCCAGTACTCTTTCCTGCCATGGCAGGGGGTCGGACTAGATGATCTGCTCAGTTCCCTTTCGACCCTAGAAACTATGAAAATACTATAGTATAGTAAAAAAAAATCACTGTAGCTGGAGATCTGAAAATATTAAGGGACAAGCAATTTCTTTTTCTTTTTTTGCTGTAAATGGATGCAGTTGTCATCACAAAATGTTTCAAGAATGAGTCCATCATATTTTCAGCTGCAGCATTATGCCCTTTTAAGTACACCACTAAAAGCAATGGAGCTTTATCTGCTTAAATTGAAGTCTCTTACCCAGAAGGACTTGACATAAATATTGATTTCTGAAGACAAATAACAATTTTCAACTGTTATTTTTCCTATTTGTTCTGGTCTTGTATTTTCCAATACAATCAGTTCTCAGCTCATTTGGTGTTAAAGACCTGACATTTATGTCTCATTTTGGACTAGCATTCTGTGTCATAAAAATAACTTAATATTTCCAATAGATAGTTTTTGTAACATTCTATTGTAACTTTCAATAAAGAAAAAAAATCCAAGAAATTTCATATCTGATTTTGTGCTGATCTTTTTAACTCCCAACATATACACTGTAAATATTTAAAATTGGGAATGAACTGGTTAGCTTGCCCTATAGTTCATGAAGTAAAACCAAAAGAGACCATTAGATCATTTAATCCAGCCTCCTGGATATCACAGGCCATTATATTTCATGTCAAGAACCATGCATTACATCAAAAGATGTTAATTAAATCAAAGAGCCAGAGAAGAGGAAGGACTGCAATGTTACCAATGATCAAGGCCCCTGTAGTGGGACATCCTTAGATCCCACTGGCTTGAGAGTGCAATGATCATTTCCCAAAGTAGGAGAGAACTGAGTTTTTAGTTACATAGGATCTATCACATATACGGTCAGATACCTTGAAATGCTTCCCAGAATAACATACATGGAAAATTCTCTTTATGAAATGGCATGTTTATACTTATCTTTTACAGAAAGTTTGCTGTATAGTAAAACTAAAATGATTTGTTCAAACTATAATGTTTGTACTAACATGTTATACTAAACATCCAAATCTCAGCAAAGAATACCTGGATCATGGCTCAATGAGCAATTTATTACAGTTCACCCTGTAGAGATAATGGTTTGCCCCTTCAGAACTTTTTCCCATTTGTAATAGTTCTACTTTAGCAGACAATGAATTGAAGAGAATAAATGAAGATACTTTACTTACTGCATTATCTCCCAAAGCTGTTTTGAGGCTAAGCCGCACTTTGAAAGCATTCTGTGCATCTGGCACAAAGAAGGAGAAAACAAAAATGATTTAGAAATCATCCTGGAAAATTAATGTAGTCAAAATCTCCCTAGTGTATCTGAACTAGTTACGTAAGTGGGAGACCTAGATGTTTCTAGCATGGACACGTCTGGACCACTCAGGATTCTCAATGCAGTTTTAACCACGATCTCTTCAGAAATTACCTAGATCAGCTTTACTAGTTAATCTGCAAACTCACAAGAGAGGTAATGGCTCAAACTGTACACTCCAAAACTCTATTTAAAGGGCTAAAAAGTACATCAGAGAAACCAGCAGATTTTAGAGCATACACCAACTTGAAAAATGTAATTGGTGAAGGATGAAGTTCAACTGCAAAACTTACCTGGCCTGCAGAATTCTGCATGAGCGGTGGTAACCAGGGAGAAAGCAAGCAGCAAAAAACCCTGCATCCTTTCAGACTGGAAAACTTGAGACAAAAAGAAAAAAGTCACCACTGTACAGCACTCTTAAACTTTCTGTGACCCAGGATTAAAGCATCAGCAGCACAAGTGATCAAGCAAGTAATAAACAGCCAAGGTTTAATCATTAACCCCCTTTATTTTAGCTAAAACGAGCACTGGAAAAAAACCATCTTCTGTCAAATGTTTACTTTTTTTCTCTTCAGCAAAGACAGAGATAAGAAGAATTTAATTTTCTTTCTCTGAGTTCCTTCCTGAAGCAATAAAAGCACTTCATGTACTGTCTGCAGACCCAAGGACCTCCTGTTGTTTTCAGTCATGGTTCCCAACATACAGAAGAAAAAAGCTTGAGAATAATGGTACTTAGTACAAGGCTGGCTCAATAGTTTAATGGCTGTGTGATGTGCTGCCTCTCAGAGGTTGTGAGTTTTCACTGGGATCCCATTGTGCAATGTCATAGATTTCATAGAGATTAGGGCTAAAAGGTACCTCAGAAGATCATCAAGCCTAGGGGCAGAAAGTCAGCTAGGGTCAAAGGATCCCAGCAAGATAGATGTCCAAATGTCAAAGCCATTTCACTGTGATGCCACTGTGCAATATTGATAATTTCTGAAAGAAGCTATAATGAGGTTTGCCTAGGAGACCAGTTTACCTTGACAAAGGCCCTATGAAATGGATTTTTCCAAAAGGCCTCTTTTCTGCCCTCAGTAAAGAAACAATAAACCATATATTGTATACTGCAGGTCATTTATCTTGCATATACAAGTGAGGTTTCAGTCAAAAGACTGCCTTATCATTACCAAAAAGCAAACTTTATATAAGAGGTTAAAGGTGCAGCTGGGCAGCTGTGTGCCCTAAGCAGCTATGCAATGCCTGGGGCAGTGCTGGTTCTTGTTAGAAACGCACAGCTTGCATCTTGCACCTGATAAGAAAGAAACACTGCCAAGGACTTTTTTCCTTGCCCAGCCTTGCCACAGCTTTTCTTATACTAAATCGCAGACTCTCCCCCAGCTTCTCCCTAGCCTTTCTCATGCAGATTACAGAAGCTGGAATTCAACTGACTG
>NW_017728906.1:65119521-65127580 GCF_001723895.1 Crocodylus porosus | reverse complement strand
TCTGCTCTGACCCTATTTGCAAATACACCTTTTGTGCCATCTAATGAGTGTGTGTCTGTGATTTTAGTGGCCTCCAGAGAAACGAACCGCTTTTAAGCTTCATTCTGATCACAGTAGTTCAATCAGCTGCTGCTGTGGTCATCGCTATTTTTGTGCCCACTTTCCCTGCCATAAAAACGGCAGCTGGGGTTGCAGGAGGCCTCACTGAAAAAGATTTTAGGATTTTTTGCTGATACCAAAAGTGGTGATGTGTGTGAGCTGCGGATGTCAGACATGGGATTATTTGCAGCCTGCTCTACTAACCTTTTCAATGCCACCAATACGTCAAGGATCAGAATGGAAGATACATCAAGAACGAGAACTGCCTTGGATAATGGCTGCAATGGCAGCTGAAGTAACAGAAAAGGAAAACGAAAGCGTTACACAGGGTAGTATTTATACACTAGCCAATTGCCCATCAAGAATGATGGATTTCAAAGGAGTGCTTACATGACCAGCCCTGAAGGGTGAGCAGGGGCAGCTGTGTAAACACTCCCTCCTCGAGCCTCCGGTGCAGGGGATCCCTCCCCCCGCCCACCTTGGCCTCCTTCCCCCGAGCAGCGGGGTTTCCCCCGCCTCTGTGCCTCCCATCCCCAACCCCTCCCTCTCTCCTTCCCCACCACCTCCCCCTCCCTGCCAGCTGTTGGTGTTGTAATAAAAGTTGTGGGGTGCACGCATGTGTTGGGCACCCTACCCCACTGGGCATGGGGAGGCATCAGAGCTGGGCAGTGGGGAGGCACCACCATGATGACCACCCCTCCTCTCCTGCTCACCTCCCTCCACCCCATGCCTCCCTGGGCCCATGCAGCCGATCACCGCCCTCCTGGAGGCATGGGCACCATTGGCAAAAACTGTTATGGACAGACAGACACACTGACAGACAGACAGACTAAGCCCTTTATATAGAGAAAATATTGAATACACACATACATTAAATACTATATGTTCTTATATATATTCCCCCATAAGTTTCTTCTGGCAAGAAGATGAATGAGGAGCAAGGAGGACAAACAGAGAAAATCTGTCTTTATTTTATTTAGGCACATATATGGTTTCCACAAGACAGAGAGTAAAAAAGGATTCTTTTATTTCCCTAAATTAAAATTAATTTTCTTCCTGTGACTTCCCTGATTTATGAGGTAGGTTCAGATGGTAGAAAGATCGTTGGATTCACAAAGGCTAGGGGCAGGGGACGACGAGGTCGAATGGTCATAAACTACTACAAGACCATTTCAGGCTGGACATAAGGAAGAATTTCTTTACTGTCTGAGCCCCCAAGGTCTGGAACAGCCTGCCATCGGAGGTGGATCAAGCACCTACATTGAACACCTTCAAGAGCAAATTGGATGCTTATCTTGCTGGGATCCTATGACCCCCAGCTGACTTCCTGCCCTTTGGGTGGGGGGCTGGACCCGATGATCTTCCGAGGTCCCTTCCAGCCCTAATGTCTATGAAATCTATGAAATCTATTAAAAAAGCTTGAGCCTCAATTGTTTCAATCTTTGCAGTTTAGTCTAACTTGGCTAGGCGGAACCAGTTTGTAACCATGAACACATCCCCTCTGGACTGAAGAAATTCAGGCACATGCCTGCAGTGGCTCAGGCTAGAAGCCAGGGGGCACCAGAGCAGCCCTCCCTTCTGTTGCACTATGCTTAGCTGAGGGTGGGTATGGTCAGGCCTCAACAGGACACTCTGATTAGGGAGGGGTCCCCCCCTCACTGTTGATAACAGAGCATTGAGTTACACAGCAGGGAGTTGTTAGCATTTATCAGCCAATCAAACAAAACAAAGTCTCTCCCATTAGTTCAAACTCTTCTTAAACAACTTTTTCCAAAGAAGGGATGGAGGGACCTACCTGTTGATCAGCACCAAAAAGCCCTAAGCCAACACTATCCTGTCTGCCTTTGTCCTGTCTCCCATAGCACAGACCGTAGCCAGCATGTGGTCTGCTAGCTAATACTGAGAGGTCTCTGTGTAAGGCACATGGGAAGGGGGAATAATCCCTGCCTGAGCAGGGAGTGGTGAGGGGGAGGAGGTGAGCAGAAGGAAGCCAGGCAGATGCTGCTGTACCTACAGTTTCTGCTGGAGCTCCAGCCAGGGAGCAGAGGGGAGGGACCAGCCCCGCCCAGAGTTGCAAAGCATCTGAGATGCTGGGGGACTCTAGTTTAACTTAAAACAGGAAGAGGTCTGGGACAGGCATTGTATAAATTGGTTTGACCCAAATCAGTTAAGTATGATACTACATCCAACCAGGTTTATCTCAAACCGTTTTCAGCCATTTTCATACTGGTTTATTTGCACTGAACCTCTGTTCTGTTATGGGTTTAAACTATTTTCTGATCACTTAAACTGGTCTATGTGTAATGTCTGTCCCTAGCCAAATACTTTGGGGTGATGTATCCAGTTAACCTTCTCTCTCTCTAGAATTATAGTAGCACATGTCTCCTGACTAGTGTCAGAAAACCTACCAAAACTCTCTCTCATACATAAAATGTGTCAGTGTAACTACGAAAAATACAGCAATTGTCTCTTACATATTTTCAGTGATTAATCCAAAGGCCAATACATATCTTTGCTTAACTCACTCTGACCTCTTCCTTGCCAAAACTATAAAGTTAGTCAGACATGTAGACTTAGTTGTTTGCATCTGTTTCATTTGTCTGAATATTCATTTTCATGTGCATCTGACATTTTAGGTATGCATAGGGTGGAAAATGGCACACCTAAATAGCCACATTTTGGAAAATTCAGCATAAAATATTTTGAAGCTTTCCTCTTTGCTAATGCCTTCATAAGAGAAAATCCTCTGAGGCATCTTTGAATCCTTTCAACTTTGTTTAAGGGAATAGGCTTAGGACTGGAAAAAAAGACTACATAGAGTATGCATTTATCCAAACTTACTATAACCATTAATGCTTGTTAAGTCTACAACACTATCAATACTATGATATTATGAGACCTGAAAATGACTTCAAGCCTTGAAAATGCAAGGAGCTAGTTACTGTACATCCTTGGTCCCCCAATATAACATTCATCCTAGTTCTGGAAGGCCCCCAAAAGGAAAAAGAGATCTTACTTTGTAGTATGGGAAAGTATCTGAGGTCTGGGGTCTCCAGTGCTTGGAGCTGGAGGCAAAAGGCTGCATGCTGGGGTTAGGGGTTTTGGAGCTGGAAGGGACCCACCAAACAGTTACCACAAAGAAGCTGATGTGTAGCAGGATAGCTTCCTCTGCCCTTCTCCACCTTTTAACTTGCTATATTTGTCTAGGGGTAGGCAACGTTTTTGGCTGCACTACCCAAAAAACCTCAATGTCTACCTTGTTAGGTGCCGGAGTGCTTGCATGCCATAAAAACAAAACTGGAGCAGGGGGTATATGGCAGGACACACTGCATGTTAATATAGTTAATAATTATAACTATTGTTTTTTCTTATGGTAAATACTAGGTTTTCTAAGAATTCTAAACCTGGTGATAATAAATAAAACTTCATATACTACCTTTGGTCTAGTGTATTTTTTTCTTAAGCATGTGATGAGAGAGAAAAAAAGAGAAAGAAGAGAAAAAGAGGAGAGAAAGAGAGAAAAAGAAAGAAAAAGAAATAGGTAAAGAAAGAAACAAAAAATGAAAAAAAAGGAGAAAAATAAAAAAGGCAAGAGAGAAAAAAGAAGAAAAGGAGAAAGAAAAAAGGAGAGAAAAAGAAAAAGAAAAAGGAGATAAGAGAAAGAGAAGAGAGAGGAGAAAAAGGAAAAGGGAGAGAAAGAAAAAAGAGAAGAGAAAGAAAAAAGAAAAGAAAAAAGGGAGAAAAAGAGGAGAGAGAAGAAAAAAAGAAGAAAATAAAAAAGAAAGAGACAAAAAGTGGAGAGAAAGAGAAGAGAGAAAAAAGGAAAAAGAGAAAGAGGGTGTGTCCCTGCTAGGGGACACCACCAGGCCAGGGAAGATGCCAGGCTCAGGCGGCTCCTGGCTCAGGCTCCCTGTGCACTGGGCACAGCTTGAGTGGGGCACAGCCACCCCCTGGTTTGGGGACCCAGCCATGGGAGCCCCCAGGCTCCAGGAACAGCTACCGCAGGCAGTGCTTGGGGCCAAGCCAGCTGGGAACCTCCAGGGCAGCAGCCCTGCACAGTGCCTGCCCTGTCTTTGGCCCCACCCAACCGCAGCTCCCCTCCGGAGACCAGGCCGGGCTGGAGGGCACAGCCCAGGGACAGGGACAAGGTCAGCAGAAGGCAGACTGTGTCCCTGCCTGTATTCTCCTGACTCCAACCCTGGTGCCTGCCACAGCGCTGGGACCTGTGGCTGTTCTGGGGAGCCTGGAGCAGCAACTTAAAAGGACATTTCTTTAAACAATTTCCTCAGCACACCTCCTGGTGTGCCGAGAAAAATATCTCCATGTGTCACTAATGTGCCTCGGCATGTGTTCTGGGGGTTGCCTATCTCTGCTCTATACCCTTAATTTGAAATGTTAATAATGTCAAAGCAAGGCTGAAATACACATTCAAGCAGGTCAATATGACTTGGTAAAAGGAAAACTTCCACATCCTCTGACAAATTAGATGGATTTTGTAACTTACTATCCTATCACATATACCTTCTAAATGCTCTCAAAGTAGGAAGTCCCAGGAAAGTAAATCTTGATATTTGCCATATAAGTTAATTATCAGACATGGCAGTGCTTATCCCTAGGTTTCAAATTTAACAAATTAACAGTTTTGTACTATGAGGGAAGTTAATCACTACTACGAGGAACTAAAAATTAACTCTCATGAATAAAGAGTCAATGTGCTACTGTCAGCATTTAATCTCTCATGGAAATATAACTACAGACTTCATAGACCTAATTATATAAGGTGGTCACAGTCCCAAATGAGGCTCAATGAAAACATGGGGATCTCATCACCTATTATAGTACTCAAGGGTGCCCATACATGAGCCTGGAGGCTGCTCTGATGCACTGTAATTCCAGTGTGTTGAAGCAGACTTCATTAATCAAGTCCGCTGCAGTTCTGCAATTACCACACTCCAGCCAGCCTCCATGTCTTGTGTATCAGTGTCACAGCGCTTTAAAATATTGGCGGAGGCACTTTGACAAGCCTTAGATAAAATGCCTCCACCGCCATTTTGAAGTGCAGGGATGCTGATACATGAGACGCTCCGGGCACTTTAATTAAAGATCTCAGAGCTGCTCTAATTAAAGCGCCCTCCACCTCTCACTCCTACAGCACGTGTAAAAAGTGCCCCAAAGGTTTGCAGGACTAAGTCCTAAGTAAACATATATTTGCTGCCAGAGAGCAATGTTGGATGAATTCCACTCCTATTAAAGTTAGTAGTAAAAACCCAATTACCAAGAGGAGTTGAATCAAATCCATTCAATATTAGCTAAATTTACCTTGGATTACCTTAACTTTATTTGCAGTCATAAAAGGACATGGTTTGAGCACATCCATATCTACTGAAATAGTTGCATAGCCATTGTAAAGGAGATGAGAGGAAGGAGGTTCTATTTTCTATATAGTTTATCATCTATTTATTTTTAATATATTTTGCAACAAGTCTGTTTTGTAGTGAAAATTTATTCCCTTGAAGTCTGTACTCTGCTGTGGAGGGAGCAGCATTAAGGAAAGGATAGGGCTATGGATGAAAAAGAAGTGGGCAGTGACATCCTGATTGTTTGATAAAGATGCTGATACTGCTTCTGCTGTTTCCCCATCAAGTAACTATATAATTTAATGGACGCTAGTTTGGCCAGAGGATCTAGCTAAGAGTTTTCTTTGTGACTGCACGGGACCTAACTAGGGGCAATGGCCTCAAACTGCAGCAGAGGAAATTTAGGGTCAACATTAGGAAGGAATTTTTCATGGTGTGGTGGTTACGCATTGGAACAAGCTACCTAGAGAAGCTCTGAAACCTCCATCCCTTGAAATTTTTGAGAGCAAGTTAGACGGACCCTTAGCTGGGATGGTTTAGTCTGGGATGATCCTGCCTTGAGAAGGGGGCTGGACTAAATGACCTCATGTGGTCCCTTCCAACCCTATTTTCCTATGCTACTATGATTTATTGACTCAGATCTGAAATTTTTATTTCATGAGTACCCACCCATGTGAACAGTATATCAAAACAGGTGCAAAAGTAAAAAAGTCAAAGTGTATTTTCTAAGTCAACACAATTCACACTATTTATGTAATTCCCATTTCCAGTATATTCTCCCAGCTCTACTTCCTGCAGCCATGAAACAACTCAAGCTTGTTGTGTATGCTAGGAGTGAAACCTTACCTTTACTGAAGCCATTGACAAAGTTCCCATTGACTTCAGTGGGACTGGGATGCTCCCAGAAATCTATATGAATGTGGACAGAATGTGAGTAGTCCATGATCATGATGGGCTAATTTACCCAGGTATTTACTGTGTCATCAAGGCTGGACATATAACCAGTTTTTCCAAGGTGATTGCTTGTACACATTATTTAGTGCCTGGTCATTAGGTGGCAGGGAAGTTAACACACATTGAACAAAAAGCTACTCAAGGGTTCACCAGAGGTCCATAGATGTAACTCACACCAGTGTATAATTATTCGTCACTCACTGGGTGCATCTACACAAGATGCTAACTGCACAGTAGCCTAATAACATTGTGCAGTAGCGTGCTGGGCAAACAATGTGCTAATATTGTATTCTGCAGTAGTATTAAGCTACTGTGCAGTAAGCATCACTAAACAACCATGTGCCGCCATTACTTTTACAGTAGCACAAGTTACTGCACATTGATTTAGTATAATGGTCCTTCCCATGTCATTTTGCATAGTACAATATAATCAATGCATGGTGAGACTGGCACTGTATTGTTACTATTTTCTATAAACTTTATCTAGATATATAAGCTTGATTTTTAATCAATCTTTCCAGAGTACATTGTGACAGAATGAATACATTTCATACATTATTTAATGCTGCAGCTGGTCAGTTTTACTAGCTACAGCATAACATCAAGTGCTCATAAGAGAACCTATTAACTAACTGCACTCAAATTCAATTCTAAATCGACATTCTAGAATTTTGTATTGCAGGTATCGGACACCTTCGACATTATTGTGATACAGCAACATTTTATAGGTTTTCTAGTTAAGAAATACTGATGTACAAATGTTTGTTTATGCATAACAGCAATATCTTCAAATACAGAAGTAGCTTGGTATACTAAATACATGTTTTGCCCATTATTCTTTTTGGTACTGCTAGGTTGATTTTGTAGCCATGATAGTCCAGGAATCATGCAAGAGGCAAAAGATTTTGTGGTCTTTTATTGGACCAACTGCATGACTGGACAAAGTTAGACAAGCTTTTGCATTCAAGACATTCATGTATGTCTCTCACCCCATTCTCATTAATAAATTGAGCAACTGTGGCATTGATGTCTACACAGCTGGATGGGTAAAAAATTGGCTGATGGGGCGCACCCAGAGAGTGGTGGTGGACAGGTCAAACTCGACCTGGAGGAATGTGAACAGTGGGGTCCCCCAGGGCTCAGTCCTGGGGCCTACACTGTTCATCATCTTGATCAGCAACTTGGACGAGGGGGTGGAAAACACGTTGTCCAAGTTTGCCGATGACACCAAGATGTGGGGAGAGGTAGGCAGGCTCGAAGGGAGAGAGAGAGAGGCTGCAATTAGATTTAGACAGACTACAGAAGTGGGCAGATGGTAACGGGATGGGGTTCAATGTAGATAAATGCAGGGTGCTGCACCTGAGAAAGAATCCACAGCATACATACAAGCTGGGGAGCTCCCCCTTGTGAGCACAGAGGTGGAAAGGGATCTTGGAGTCATTATTGACTCTAAGATGAACACGAGCCGCCAATGCCAGACCGCAGCTGTGAGATAGTGCTTATGCTTCAGGCATCAAGGACAACAAAAAGTCCTTTTTCAGATATGTGGGGAGCTGGAGGAAAAGCAAGGGCAACGTTGGACCCCTGCTAAACCAGATGGGGCAACTGGCAACTGACGCCCAGGAAAAAGCCAACCTATTAAATAGGTA
>NW_017728906.1:65115694-65119510 GCF_001723895.1 Crocodylus porosus | reverse complement strand
TTTATGACTTTGTGAAACAATAAAAGTTTTAAATTGAACATCCAGGTCTGAGCCTGTGCTTAATTCAGTCCTTATATAATTCAGCATCGAACTCACACAGCAGCCAGCAGAGCCAATGCACCTCAACGTGCATCCAAAGATACATCTCAAGCCAGTCCAGAGAAGTGATACTCCCCCTGTATGCAACATTGGTCAGGCCACAATTTGAGTACTGCATCCAGTTTTGGGCACCACACTTTAAGAAGGATGTGGCCTGCCTGGAGAGGGTTCAGAGGAGGGCCATCTGCTTGGTTGGAAGGCAACAGGGCAGGCCCTATGAGGAGAGGCTGAGGGACCTGAACTTGTTCAGCCTCAGCAAGCAGAGGCTGAGGAGGGATTTGGTGGCTGCCTACAAACTTGTTAGGGGAGATCAGCAGCAAATAGGAAGGGCCCTATTCCTCCCAGCAGCACCTGGGGTGATGAGGAACAATGGCCAGAAGCTGGTAGAGAACAGGTTCAGGTTAGAGATTAGGAGGCACTATTTCACTGTTAGGGTGGCTAGGATCTGGAACCAACTTCCTAGGGAAGTGGTCCTTGCTCCTACCTTGGGTAAATTCAAAAAGAGGTTGGACAAACACCTGTCTGGGGTCATGTGATCCCAGCGTGTGCTCTGGCCAGTGGTGGGTGGGTTAGACTAGATGATCTATTCAGGTCCCTTCTGACCCCTAACTACTATGAAACTATGAAGAATGTCTTGAATGCAAAAGCTGACCTAACTTTATTTCAGCCATCCAGGTGGTCCAGTAAAAATCCTTGCCTCTCACATTATTCTTTCTGTCACTGATACAGTTATTTTACCACTTAGTTGCAAGTAGTAATATCATATACTTATAGGTACTGTGGATCTGGAGTGCATTACAGCATAGCAAGATCTTTTTCACAATTATTTACTACTGCAACTTTGTAACTCTGATGGTGAGTGGAAGCAGAAAAGTTTGCTTTTGACAGAAAAAATAAAAGCAGGACCATTAATTAGGAATTTGCTTACTTTATCTGAATTCTAAAACAATCTGGGAGAATGTTTTGTAGACTGCTAGAAGTTTGCTACAAAAATAAAGTATGCCTAATGGGACCTATGTTCTCTCAAACTGAATTATGAGGTAAATAACTTATTAATGGAAAGCTGATTATTTTAGTTACATAAATGGACTGTGAGGAGGCAGGTGTATTTCTCTGTTACTGCAGTAATAAATATTTATTCAAATCAGTTGGGTTGTATGGAATGAGTTCTTGGCACTTGGCAAAAATAGCTATGTATATTTAAGAGAAAAACTAAATAAAGGGAGATAGAACAAATGCAAACTAAGGTCTGAGATGGTAACACACTGTTCCTGTGTGTAATGGAGTTTTAGAACACAGGAACAAAAGGACAAACTTTTCCACATATACAGTGAGTAGCTGTAATGAACAGTAAATTGGTAAACCATAAAATGTAAATACATTGGCATTGATACTAACTTTTCAAGGGACTGATGGGGAACTATAGATTTGTGAATATGTGAACATTACAGGATTTTCACAACTATGTCTGGCATTTTGTTCTTGGGAGGGATTTCAGTTAAAAATAATTAATTTAGCATTTTGACTGGAGCTGTAACTTATCAAAAAAACAAGAGACATCAAAGTTGAAGAGCATACTGCATTTATTTTTTTCAGCTTCTCTCAGATTATACAGAACTGATTAATTGTAAAATGCACACTACTGCCATCTCCTGCACCTAAGGAGAAAAACCAGATCTATTTCTTAGTTTTAAATGGGTACTGAATGTAATTTCAAATGTAATTTGCTAATGAAAGATAGACAACAATATCCATTAATCAAATATATGTAAAAAAGGTACTGTTTATAGCTATCACTTGGCTATTTTGCATACCCTCACTGCAATTTAAAACCTTTTCGAGACGCTAATAGTGAATAGCATAGCCAAATAGCTTGAAACTATAAAACCTAGCTCTGGGTGTCTAACTGCTAACATTTACAAAAAGTATCTGCATACAGTTTACTAGCTCTGGGATTATTAGGACCAAGCAGCTAGATGATGATTTATCACAGCAACTTACATCTGAATTTTAATTCACACTGCACTCCATTAATAGCCATGTAAAATGTTCATAAATCAAACTGAAAAATGTATTATGCCAGGAGGGGATTTTATTCTACCCTTTCTCCCAGCCAGTGCAATTGATCTCCATGCTTTGGCTTCTGTATAACTCTGATGAAATCTAAGTAGTGTCTCTGACCTCCTATCACCAAGTACATTTGTTATCAGAACAGGTGGAATACTGCAGGTGATAAGCAGGAAAATGCAAAAGTAATGCTCATTTGCTAGACTTGGCAATGATCCTATGTACTTTTCACCACAGTGAAACTGTTCCCTTGCTTTACTGAGCTGTCTGCTTCCCAAGGAGCCAGATGTACATTACTATTATGGCAGTACCTAGAGGTACTGTTCTATGTAACAGCTACCAGTGGGCCTGTTCTCCAGGAATTGGTCCATCCCTTTTTTAACCTGGCTGCACTAATTTGCCTTGCAACCTCCTGTGGCAATAAGCTCAACAAGTTAACATGATGCTGCATAAAATAAGCACATCCTCTGGCTGGTTTTGAACCTGCCCCCAATCATTTAGTTTGGACGCCCTCTCGTTTTCTTATCCTGGGCCTTGGCAGACAGGCTTTTCCCCACCAGCCAGTCACTCTTGTCTATGAAAGCCTTTAGTATTTGCATCAAATAGGAGCTTGAAGGGTTATTAATATACCACTAGGGCTAGAAGGACCTTGTGATCCAACAGGGGTGATACTGAGGCAGAACAGCGGCGGTGGAGGAAGGAGGAAGAGACTAACTCAGGGTTGTGAATCTCACTCCCCCATGCAAAAACATACCCCCATTGCTGAAGAATGTGTGCATCCAGAATCGAGCTCCTCAGTCACTTGAAGACCCATCAAGCCTGACTGACAGACATCATCCTTGACTTTGAGGGACCGCTGTCAACAAGGGCTAGGAGGCCCTTGTGATCCAACAGGGGTGAGAAGATGGGCTGTCTGCTCTTCCAGGGTTGTTGCTGGGCTGGCATCAGTGACAAGGAAGTAGCATGCAGACAGTTGGCTTGTCTATTTGAAGCTGAGCTGCGAGGGGTTATTTTGAAGGGATCTTAGGGTTGAGGTGCCATGTGCTTCCACCTGAGCTGGCACAGTCACATGGGGCATCAAAACAGACACTGTATCTGCAGGTCCTTACAAACTCCTACAACCCACCCATCCTCCCTGCCTGGCTCCTGCCCTTCTCCTATATGTGCTCATAAGTCTCAGCTCTGAGGCACTCTTGCATATTCCCCCTCAGCTACCTGCCCTAGCACCCCTCCTGACCCCACAACCTTTCTGAGGGTCTTGTCACACATAACACTTAGGACATATTAACTGTACTTAAAAAAGGGATATCACCCATTCAAGCAGTAAAACATATGTGAAGTATACTTGTACTTGAAAGCTTAGGACTTTTCGCAGGTGGCTTATCTCCAGCTCCTATTAAGTAGCACATGTCCTGCTATTGTCAGACTACTCCAGGGAAGTAACACCAGCAATTCATAGCCTTGGGGTTTGCATCCAAAATCCACTGGCTGCGGGTCCCAGGGCCTTGCTCCACTCTCAAATGAAAGCTGGATAGAAATCAGCTATAGAGTTGTTATACATTTTCAAGCACTAACTTTATAGCTGATTGGCTTTTTTTTAATAGCTGTGTTAGAAATGGAGTATTGTTATAATATTATTAGAGATAGAGT
>NW_017728906.1:65085964-65115683 GCF_001723895.1 Crocodylus porosus | reverse complement strand
AAATACCAGCTGAAAAGTTCCTCAGTGCTTCGGAGTAATCTAAGTTTTTTAACTCTACTCTGACCCTATTTGCAAATACACCTTTTGTGCTGCTAATAAGTGTGTGTCTGAAATCTCTTTGCGAGCCTCCAGAGAAACAAACCGCTTTTTGCATCAGCTGGATAGTCATTTCTATCATGTGATAATTACTTTGCACATGTGGCTGATTTCACTTTATTGCGTGATGCAGGGTTCCTGGTCTTCTCTGATTTAAAAAAAATCCCCAAATTTTGGTAAAAAAAGGTAACTCCAAATCCACATTTTCCTGTGATTTACATGAAACACCACTCTGTGTGTGTGCGTGTGTGTGTGTATGATGTTTCATTTAAATCACAGAAAAAATGTGAATTTGGGGTTACAGCAGAGTCACATTTTACGCGGGGGTTGCGTTCTGAAGTCAGAGCGTAAGGTGAAAATTGCGTATAGATGAAAATCCCTTATATCGCCCTTCCTGCTGGGCTTTGGTGCCAAGCAGCTTCCACCGCCACAGGGCCCAGACAAGGCGGGCACAGCGCCGCGCAGCCTGTGCATACAGTGCAACAGCTACACCTCCCACACGCACTCCTCACCCCTCATCTTCTGCCGCCACATCCCACCAGGGCAGCCACCTGAGCGTGAGCGAGCTGCCGCCCCCCCCAGCCATGCCAGCGTGTGCAGGCAGTACCACGTGGCGCTGCACTACGCGCCGTGCCCCAGCCGTACTCAGTGGCCAGCCCCAGCAGCCGAGTGCATGTAGCTGAATTCATGCAAGTTAAATGCACGTTAAATGCGATTCCACTGTGTATTTTGTAACCGAAAATTGGGGATTTTTTTAAATCAGAGAAAACCGGGCTCTCTGGTGATTAGCCAGTTATTTGTGGGATGGTTATTTGGCGTGTGGCCAGTCTTACTTTGCACATGTGGCCGGTCTAAATTCATTGCACATGTAACCAGTTAATTGTGTAATATATGCCATATGTAGAAGGGGCTTCAACTCCAAGAACACACCAGAACATCAAACCAACTCTGACCCCAAGGCACCAGTAAGACTCAGCGCTCCCAGGCTTGGCTCCCCTGGCTCCCTCCGAGCTGAAGACACCCGGCTTGCTGCAGCTGGGAGAGGGTGGTAAGTATCCCTGTGCCACTGCTCAGCACACACGCTGGCCTTGATGCAGCACGGTGATGCTGACTGCGAGCTGAGTGCACTACAGCGCCGTGCCTGGCAATCTACCTCCGGGACACTCAGCCTTCCCGTAACGTGCCAGCTCCGGGCTTGCACTCCTGTGCTGCCTACAGAAAAACGAGAGAAGCCATTTTGCTACTGCCAGGCCCCAAGCAGTGCAGGACTCATCTATGGGCCCTGCTACACATTCAAATGAAACCAGCTTGAGTTGTCACACCTTTTCAGACATCAGCTTTAGAGCAGGGTGGCTTTTTTGTGGCTGGAAAGACATTTTTATGGCGCTATCGTTAACTCTGCAGGCAGGGCTGGTTTACATTTACTGCGCACTCCACTGCTGCAATAATGCATGATAGGTGAGCTGCGCGATGCATGTAATGTGTGGCCTCTGTGAGACCACGGGCGGGGACGACACTCCGTGGTGCCCAAAGCACCCTTGGCAGGACCGCTAGGCGCTGGGGGATCCCTTCCTGAGTTTGGTATTTCCGCTGCCAGGTAAGTGCCTCCCCGCGAAAGTGGAACGGTTCACCACCAACCCTACAACCATCCTCCGACTAGCACCGCCCCACACGCAGACGTTACGCGCGAACACATCAAATAACTCCCCACCTTTAGCCCTCAACTACGCATGCTCTTTGCGGCTTTGTCGAGCGACTCGTGCCACGCCCCCCCGGCCTCTTCCGGAACCGGAAGGAATCGGCTCCTCTGGAGGCGTTTCCGGTGTCGCTCTTCCGGTGACGCCACCACCACGGCCTTCCCCACACACAACATGGCGGCGCCCGTGTTGCTGCCCGCGGGGTCGGCCCTGGGCAAGCTGAGGTGAGGCTGGGGTGTGCGGGAGACGCTCCCAGGTCCGCCCTTCCCTCCCCCTCTCCCCCCGCAGCGTTGTCGCCCCTCGCGCCTGGTGTCAGTGACGCCTCGGCGGGGGGGCGAAGCGCGTGCGGCGGTGGCGGTTGGCGGTTGTTTGTCGGTTGGAGGAGGGCGGTGCCCGGGATGCGGGAGCGGGCAGTGGGGCGGTCCCTATCAGTGCAGGGGGTTGGTTAGGGCTGCTGCTCCATGAAAGGCAGTGTTGCCCTTTTCAAGCACTAAGTTTTTCTAGTGGAGCCAATGCTTTTACAGCTTGGCCCTCACTTTTCAAACGGGGCCACCTGTATATGTCGGGCGGCTGCCCTATAAGCTGTGCAATGCGTGTAATGTGTGGCAGAGGTTGTGGCAGTGAGTGCAAGCCCAAAAGCAGATGTGGCTGCTGAGCTTAGGGGAAAGGGCAACCCTAGTTTAACGTCCCTTGAGCAGAGCCAAAGATACACGGGGTGAGGTGAGCTGTCGTGCCCCTGGTAGGGGTGGCAACCCTCTAGGATTACCCTAGAGTCTGTAAGAATTAAATATAATCTCCAGGAGAACTGCTGAGAGTCAGCCGGGAGATAAATGATAGGTCGTTCATTAAAATAAATGTTATATGTTGAATCCATTTGGTACAGTAGTCCAGTGGGTTTTTAAAATGTAATAGTAATGGGAATTTGCCTTCCTGAGTACAGTACAGTAGATCAGTCATTAACGTCATTACATCATGTGATGAAACTTCCCGGAACAGATTCAAACACAGTTGGCATCCCTAGCCTCTGGGCCAAGGCTCCTGGAGCCTGGCTGCAGTGTGAAGGGCTTCGTGCACTCCACTGGGTCAGCCCACAGGAGTGCAAGGAGTGGGGCTGTGCTATAGGCAAGCAGTAGAGGGTTTCTACCATGGGATGACAGGCCCCTCTCCTGCCTGTCAGCCGAATGGCAGGGTGGGGGTGTATTTCCTTGGGGTGGGAATCCTCTTCAGCTGGCTCTGACAGCTGCTGCTTGTTTGTTTTTTTCAGCTGTCAGTTGCTGCTTGACAGTCTGTTCCCTTCCCAAACAGTACAGTCCACCTCTTGGACTATTTTTCTACCAGGAAAACAGTCCAGATGTTTATAGAGGCCAGTTGTTTGTACATTCCAGATGTCCAGTTTATATAGTCCAGACATGTTTCTACTGGAAAACATTTTTCTGGTAGAAACCAATGTCTGTATACAGCTAAGGGCTCCCACTCCATGGGACCTTGTAAACCAGTCTTTGACTTCTTACATTTGCAGACCCCTAAAAAATTTTGAATGGGGGTACAAACCCCTTTGAGTTGTAAGTATATTCAGACATTTTTGACTTATCATAGTCACCTTTCATGGACTCCTTAGATGTAGTCTGTGGGTCCCCAGTGTTTGAGGATCACAGGGTAAAAAACACTATTTTAGCCTATAGAGGAAGAAAGGTTCTACCAAAGGAGCTGAGAGAAGTAGAAGCCAAAAAGGAAAGTCATCAATGTCAGCTTAGCGTCACCATTGGTGAAAAGTCAAGGTAGCACATATTTGGAGGAATTTTTGATCTGCAGTGTCAAAAGCAGCGGAGCGCTTAAGGAGCGTGAAATTCTGAGTCCTTAGCTGAGCAGTATTCATTTGCTACTAGATGCACACAATTTGGACTGCAGTATTACAATCTGATATTTAATTGTAGAAATGTTTCTTGCTATGAACAGTATTTAATAGCTCTAGGTTGTGATTTAGGTCTGCACTGCTGTCATAAACACAAATAGAATTCGAAGAAGGAGGGTGGGGAACTTGATGTTGAAAGATAAATTTTAACTAAACAACAACAATGTTTTGATAGCCTGGTATAATGCAAATGATACTCTACCATCTTCAGCCATAAACAATATAGAGCTGTTCTGAAGAAAGAGAAAAGAAAGAAAAGGAGACGAGCACTAGCCAGATTGAGAGATTCCGGTAAGAACTTTTGTTGCAATTTTATATGGGTATGCTATTTTATTTTCTTATAAAGACAATGGGAAGGAACACTAAAGTGTTACAGCATCAAAGGAGACACTTGTGTAGTTTAATCGGTGTTCTAGAAGAGTAAGAATTTTTAAAGTAGAAATATAAACTTTCTTTAGAAGATGTGATTCTATAGTGCACTTAGAAAACAGTGTGAGATCACTTGGAATCATGTGTAGTAAAATTTCTCGAGGTTAATTTTTTCCTTGTTAAAGAGTCTTAAGCTGCATGAGTACCTCTGGATAGAAGCAAACTTAAAAGCTCTAGTAAGAACTCCAGTTTAGAAAGTTTGTATTACATAAGTTCTTTTCTACCTTCTTATTACACTATGGTAAAACCAAAGAGAAAAATTGTATTTTGGCTCTGTGTACAGAAACCTATTTCTTTTCTTTCAGAAATCACAGAAAAAGATGAAACATTGCCTGATGAGGAAGAACTAGAAGAAGAGGAAAAAAAGCTTGATGTTGAAAGGTGAATATTCTAAAACTTAAGTATCTGCAGTAGATGCATTATTTTGTATGTTATTCATTTTACATAATGACAAAAGTATACATTTTGTAATCCAAAATCTTTTATTTATTTATTTATTTATTTTCATATTAAGCACTGTACACTCAAATTTCCCTGAATGCCTCACTTTGGACCCACTTGAGCTTGCTATTCAGAAAAATTTAAGGGTGTGGACAGAAGTGCAGCTCCCAGCTGTAACTCAGAACAATTTTTGAGAAGTGTTTTGAATTACAGTGTTACCCCAGACCAAACAGAAGTTCACTGTTGGTTCCAGGCAGGAGGTGAATTTAGCTGCTGCTGGGAAACTGTAGCCAGGTTCCCATAGCAACGGCCAGGGCTCTTTGCTAGTTCTTGCTGTTTTCTGAATGGGAGGGGGAAAGGCAGCAGAGGGTATAGTGGGCAAAATGAGTTATGCTAAACCTCTTAGCCAGAGGTAGGCAACATTTTTTGGCCAGAGTGCTGAAAACCTCCACAATGCCTACCTTGGAAGGTGCTGGAGTGCTAACATGCCAGAAAAACAAAATGAGGGTGGGGGTACATGGCAGGATGCCCTACTTGTGCCCCTTGCCCCCCATTCAAAGCTCCTGCCCCCCAGCCCAGGCTCTGTGGCTGTCAGCAGCTACCCAGAACCTGGGCCAGCTGCAAACATCTGCTGCCTCTCCACCCCGGCCCCAGCTGCCTCCCAGACCCAACCCCAGGCTCCGGGGAGGCAGCACATACCGGTAGTGCTCCCTGCTGTGCTTTCCTCGCTGCTTCTGCAAAGCAGCATTGGAACCTGGCACAGCAGGGGACACAGAAAACTGCCTGCTCTGAGCTCCCTGCTGCTCTGCACACTTCCCCTGTGTGCATGGGAGCAGCGTGGGCAGCAGTGCAGGGTTGTTGCTTGCTGCTGCCCCCACCTGCAGGGTAAGTGTGGCAGGGCAGGAGAGAGCTGGGAGCAGGCAGCTTTCTGTGCCCCCCCTGCTGTGCCCTACCATGCCAGGTTCCAATGCTGCTTTGCAGAAGCAGTGAGGGCAGCACAGCGGGGAGCATTGCCAGTATGTGCTGTCTCCCTAGAGCCTGGGGCTGGGGACAGGGCCGGGGCAGAGAGACAGCAGATATTTGCAGCTGGCCCGGGTTCTGGGTAGCTGCTGATAGCCACAGAGCCCGGTCTGCTTGCAGCAGGGCTTCCATGCGATCAGCCTGGGCTCTGTGGCTATCAGCAGCTACCCAGATCTGGGGCTGGCTGCAGCCAGGAGGATACAAACAGCTGCTGCCCTCCTGCCTTGGCCCTGGCCCCAACTGTCTCCCAGCCCTGGGTCCAGCTCTGCACCCACTGGGGCCGGGGGTGGGGAGGCAGCAGCTGTTTATAGCCTCCTGGCTGCAGCTGGCCCCAGCTCTGGGTAGCTGCTGATAGCCATGGAGCCTGGGCTGCTCCCAGCAGGGCTTGCAGCATCCCAGGTGCCTGCTGGGAGCAGCCCAGGCTCCTGGCTGGCTACAGCTACCCAGAGCTGGGGCGGCTGCAGACGGGAGGCTGCAAACAGCTGCTGCCTCCCCGGCCCCAGTGCGTGCTGAGGAAAATGGCCTTGTGTGCCATGCTTGGCATGCGTGCCGGGGGTTGCTGACCTCTAGTCTAGGCCTTCCCAGAACTAACTAATAAAATCGTACAAAGTGCCGTATAAAGCAGTGGAAAAAGTAAGTGCTCTGATCGGTACAGTGGGCAAACCAGGTACAGTAGGTTCTGTAAAAGGAAATTAAACCAAAAACTGAGTAGAATTGGAGTACTTGATCTAAAAGGATAAGGCATGGAACCTGAGGATTAAACAATCTGGGATGGGAAAGTTACAAAAGTGATGGACAAACAATGGGGAAAGCATGTGTTTGTGCTGTTACTCTGGGGAGATGGGTCATAATGGACTTTTCACTCAAATAACTAAAAAGCCAGGAACAAACATTCCATGCACTCAGCAGAGGAGACAAAGCTGGTACCACTAAAGGTTGCTGCTGTAATGTCTAAAGGAGCCACTTGCCAGGTCGTATTACAGGGAGGAAACCTGCTTAGGGGTTACTATTAAAGTTCACTTGATACCAAATTGGATGAGGAGCCGGGTCAATCCTTGGGGGTCTCTGGCAGAAAGAATCCTATTGGTAACAGAGGGAGCTCATCCTTGGGGCTCAGCTGGTGGTGAAGGGTGGGGTGGGTAAACTGGAGCCCTCCCCACTTCAGGGAGGCTCCAGTACTTCCACCTCACCCTCCGTCAGGGCTGAAAATCCCTCAGACTGAACTGCCTCTGTTCCCTTTCCCATCTTCTCATTCTGAAAATAGCAGCAGGGTGGGAACTATCCAGACGTGAGTTACAAAAGATGCTACATTTTGAAATCTCTTTATCTGATACCTCAAGCAATGAGATTTTCATCTGATTGGCTATTTTTAAGCTGTTTGCA
Organism: Crocodylus porosus; assembly: GCF_001723895.1. Taxonomy (NCBI): domain Eukaryota; kingdom Metazoa; phylum Chordata; order Crocodylia; family Crocodylidae; genus Crocodylus; species Crocodylus porosus. The sequence continues at coordinate 65,108,705 of NW_017728906.1, read as the reverse complement.
GTTGTGCACTTATGCTTGGTTACAGCTATAAACTGCTTTTTGTGGCCCGATAGGGTGCAGACAGAAGTGACAATTTTTGCCCAAAGTGAATTCTACGCTACACTACATTACACTAAAAGCTGTTGTGTAGCAACTTTATATGCAATATTTTAACCATTATCATTTAACTAGAGAGTTTAAATTAAGTTTGGGTGTTTGTGAGACCATATGGCTAGCTGTTGGATAACATGCAAATTGGCCATTTTATATTTAATCCCATACAGAAATAATATTGGAATTGGGAGTATCCAAAAGGAGTAGCAAGTGATGGAAAAGGCATGTTAGCTGTGAATTCCCCAAGCTAGTAGAGAGTAGGGAAAAGACCCAGCAAGCAGGAATAGTGTGTTGTGCTTAAAATTAACGGGAATGCAAATTTATTTTGTTGAGTAGCATACATGAATGAACATGTGATCTGGCAACAGAATAAGTATTGGTCAAATTCTGTATTTTTCTAGAATGAAGATTGCACTTCAGCATTGAAAAATTGTATGTTTGGGGAAATATGTTGAGAGGGGTTTTTTTAATATTCTGCTTCAAAGGAGTAAAAGCAAGTTCAGTAAACCTATTTTGCATGATAGATAAAATGTGTAAATTATTTATAGACATTAATTTTGATAACTAGCTTCCAATGTTATTGGTAGGCAAAAACTACATGAGGAGTGGTTGTTGAGAGAAGAAAAGGCTCAAGAAGAGTTTAAGATCAAGAAGGAAAAGGAAGAGGCAGCAAGAAGACGTCAAGAAGAGGAGGAGGTGAAATATAAATTGAAGACCATTTTTAAGTGTGCCATAGTGTCACGCAAAGCCAAGGGAAATTGTTAATATCTGTTTTGGTACTGGAGCAGACAAAGCATTCTTGAAGTAGATTTTTTTTAATTTGTAATCTCTCTTTTTTTTAATATTGATCTTTAAAAAAATACCCAAAGTTTTGGATTTCCTTTACATATCTGAACACTAAAAGCAAGAGTTTCAGCACATAACAGAGTTGATGGTTTTGGATTTAACTGTTGTCTTCTCATTCATTTACAAGATTGTTTTTTGAAAGACTTCATAAAGTATTTATTTAATCTTTTAACAAGAAAATAAGCACTCTTTCTTTTTTTTTTTTTTTTATGAAGCGAAAGATCAGAGAAGAATGGGAAGAACAGCAGAGGAAAGAGAGAGAAGAGAAGGAGCAGAAACAACAGGAGAAAAGAGAGAGAGAGGTGATTCCTGCACTGGGAGGATAAACACACTGCATATCCTCTCACAGTACCAGACGTTGCAATCTGCAATTGTGTACCAGAGTCAAAATCCAGTTAGCCTTTTTGCATCTGCTAATTATTTGTAGTCCCCGTTTGTTTATTTCTAATTAACAAATTATTTCTGAGACCTGAAAATATATCTTGGATTCATAATAGTGTAATCTGAATCCATGTTGCTGGAGAAGATAATTAATTTACTGTAAGATTAGTCTTTTAGTTTGCGTAGCAATGTACAGCTAATTGTGCAGCTAATTATCTCTTACATAATTATTTACATCAGGCAAATATGAAGGTCTGTTGTCAGTGCTATTTTTCACGTGTGTACTTACAATGTGATACATTAAAGACCAATTTATCTTAGTATTGCAAGTGTTCCCCATAAGACATCTGAACAAACTTAGTATAATTATTTTTAAGGAATTCCTGGTGCTGATTTAGAATTGTATTACTGCTGTTCCTTAACAGTGTTCTTAATCAAAAGATGTTACAGCTCCTCTTTACCTGGCTCATTCATCAGGATGTATCTTTTTTCATAAATTCGGGGGTATGGAAGAAAACAGTGTGGAAAATTGCTATTGTACAGTTACATAAAGAATGCTAGAGGATCTGTCTAGGTTACAAACAAAGATCTGTCCTGAATTTCTTCCTACAAAGCAACAAAGTTAGGGCTGACCCTTTCTTCTCATGGAGGAGAAGGTGGTCACAACTTTTTAGTCTCTGTCTTTCATTTCAGCTTTTTTAGCAGCAAAAGGTGGAAACTGATTAAATTCTAGTCAGTTTCACTCTCAGCTGCTTTACCAGAGATAACACATGATCCAATACTCATTTTGCTCTAAGTAATGCCAGCAGGAAGGCAGAAATGAGCAAGCAGTTTTCACATTTGAATTTAATAGTGGAAGAGGCTAGTTATGTTGTTACACCTTCAGTAAAAGCAAGGGAGTAGTACTGACAGGCAAGACCCAGCAAGCAGGAATAGTGTGTTGTGCTTAAAATTAACGGGAATGCAAATTTATTTTGTTGAGTAGCATACATGAATGAATTACTAGCTAACAATGTGTTCTATTAGCCCTGTCTGGTATCCTGTGGACAGGTGTTTGGTCAAATGGTAGGCTCTACTGTGAATGTAAGAATGGCAGCATCCATATGAGCAGATAGGAAGCTAGGCAAAGCCAAAATGTGAGAGAAGCAGCTAGGAAAAGCCAGAAGTTAATGTCTACAGTATTTGTTAGTATTGACAATGTAGTTTAAACTTGAATAGCGACTTTCTTGGCTTGTCCATTCCAGTTCAGCTTTATACCTACTTATAAAACCTTGTACCAGAGAAGTCTAAGCATGTAAAATGCATAGTTCAGTGACAGCAAAAAGAGAAAACACTGCTTGTTTCAAATGTAGATTTTTAAAGTGCTCTAATGTTTAGATATTAGAAAACTCTTGCTTGGAAGTCATCTAAAATGTATCCTTTAAGTGCAAAAGTGTGAGGTACCACAAAGTAAACAATTAAATGTTCAGTTTTATAAGTAAACTGCCAAGTTGTATGATCATTAAATGTTGCCAGTTAGGTTCTTAACTAAAGAAACCAGATGAGTTACCTGTCTTCAGGGTTTTCACTAGTCCTGTGTTTGCACCATTTGTAGGAAGCTGTGCAGAAGATGCTGGACCAAGCTGAAAGTCAGGTATGTTCAGAGACTTTCCAATAAAGAGCTAAAGTGGCTTCGTTACCATCTGTTTTGTCTAACAAGCTGTCCATCTGCTCTGAAAAAGCTAGTGACTGTCTAAATTTAACATGGTTAAATGGTTTCTTTTAGCCATAAACAATGCATCTATTAGCTGAACTAGAATTAAACACATTTCTGGCCATTTGATAGAATTGCAGCTCTAAGTGGTTTTTGCATAGGAGACTTCTGTATAGAATGACTCTAGGATTTTGCAATTTTTGTCACTGGAGACAAGCTATGACTATGTGACTAAATATACTACATAAATCTGTTAGTTTTTCTGCCTGGCAGGTCACTTCATTTTTTAGCAGATAGTAAGTTTTTGAATAAATGTGCTCTGAATCAGGAGAAAACACAGATCCTAAAATAGGGCAAGAGCTTCTTGTGTGTGTAGAGAAGCACAGATCTCAAAGTAGCCAAACAGTAAGAAAACCATGATACCTGCATTCAGCCTTTCCCTGTCTTTAAAGAAAACTTAACCTATTTTTAACTTAGCCCAGCAGTTATCTTTGAAAGGTTCTTGCTCTGAATAGACTGTTGAATAGTTCTGAACATTAAACTCCATTATAGCTAGCTATTTTTGGTCAACTGCTGTTACTCTAATAGAGCTAGTATTGGATTCTTAATTACATTTAGCAGGAGGGCTCAATTTATGATGGCAAAATCTGGATGGAAAACTGCTTTGACTGTTGTCATCATGTGAAGCTCAAAATATGTGTAGCCATTTTTTATATATAAAACATGGTGTATAAGTTTTACGTTAAAAAATATAAAGGGTTTGGTTGGTCAGTTTCATCACTGAAACCACCAATAGTATTTTACTCTAAAAAAAAGTGGCACTCATTGCTAACCATGGCTTAAGTGCCAGTGGCAAATTACTGAAATATTTAGTTTATGTAATGTGAGGAGTATTGCTTTCTCAGCCTTTCCAAATTGCCTGGTTAATCAAAGTAGTGATATTCTTTTTAAGTGCAGTTCCATCTTTGCCTCTTGTCAAAAATGCTCCCAACTTTCTCACTGAATTTCAAAAATCTCAATCCTGAAACTAGGATTTGGAAATTCCTGAGTTTTAATTTGGCATACCCTTTTTGTACAGTTGCTTTACAGTTACCTTACCTTCACCTTTCCCCTCATGTCACTTTTCCTATGTACATGGTACTTATTTATATATTTTACATGGCAGTTGTGAGGAAAATTTTCAAGGTTCCAGTCTTGTTCCTGCCAAAAATGCATTCTGTGCAGCATGAGAGTGGAGCGTGCAGAAGTGGCATTAGCCCTTGTTTTAATTGCCTGAACCTGGGATTACTGCATATTAATCCAGCTCTGTTCCTTGAGGATTCAGCTGTGTTGGAAGGGTCTCATGGCTCACTATGTTAGTGCAGTACATCCATCCAAATTCCAGAAAGTTCTGTTTTTGTAGCTTCTTCAAGGATAAAAATCAGATGCACAGGCCAGATATTTATAATTGCTTATTATTGTAAAGACTTATACCATCCTTGACTCTAGCAAGTTGGAATATTACATTGGCAGTCTTGGCATAATTTTGAGAGTTTCAGAAGTCATTTTCATGAGTTATCAAGAAGAGCCATCTTCAGCTAGATTGGAAATGTTTGAATTTTTATAAAGTGGCATTTCACATCCTTGGTTCTAGCTTGCTTTTTTGTGTGAAAGGTGATCATTTAAAAATACTTAAGGACTGAATTGGCATTCTTGGCTTTTTACTGTTTTTTGCTTTGTTGAAGTAATTGTATTTCATGGTGTTTTTATGCAGTTGGAAAATGGTGCTACATGGCATAATCCAGAACCCCCAGAGAACATAGGAACAGAGAAAGATAGAGCTAATTGCCCCTTCTATATTAAAACAGGAGCCTGCAGATTTGGAGACAGGTAACTGCTTGAATATTGATTGAATCATGTCATTTGGGGAATCAGGTTTTTCAGGATGTCTTATGGGTTTGTGATCAAATTATTTTCTTACTATTTTTGGATTGGATTCTTTTTTGTATATGAGCACAAACATTAATATATTTTCAACATTGGGCTATATTTTATTGTTTTTTATTAGACCTAATAGTACATTATTGTTCTCACTTTGATCTAACTCACTTTGATTCAGCAGAAGCATTGGCACTGATTATTTTTTGATCGCACTACTTCTAGTTGCTGTTGTTGCAGCTCTGAGAAAACAGATTCCTTCTCCTCCTCCCTCCCCCAATTAATATGCATACATTGCACTCCAAATAGAGGGTTATAAAAGCAAGGTAGTATGTAGTGTCAATTAGTTGTGACTTACAAATACCTTTTAACTGTTTATATAGTCATTGAGAACCACAAAGTCTGTTTAATCAAATATCCTTTCTCTGTGTTGGATGTTTTAGAGAGATATACAACATATTCAATTATGGACAATTGGGTGATGATGATTTATCTGGCACAGTTTCTTCTGATGCTCAACAGCAGCTAAATTCTGAAATTGGAGAGTCCCTGTTACTCATGTCTCCTTACTTGAACACTTTCAACTGTAGATGATAGTTTTACTATTCAATTAACAGTTTTGCAAGCCTTTATAATCCAGAGCTTTTTGGCATAACAGGTTCTGAGTTTATTATGGACTGTACAAACATGATTTTTAACGTTTAAGCTGCGACCTGGGAATTGCTTTCTTTTTGCATTAAGAGACAAGGAAAATAAAGTTGCCTGGTTCTCATCTAAATTTTTACCCATTCCCTCTGAAACCTTAATATGCCTTGAATTACACTTTATTGCCTTTTCTTGGACCTCTTCTGACAGACACAATATAAATACAAAATGAATATAGTACATAAGAGGCCAGTGGGATGTTCTGCTTTATGCTGTCCCATCAATGGAAAGGCAACAAACATGGCAACCTGTAGAATTCGCTATCTAGATCTTGTGTTTTTAGAGCTTATTGGGACAGACTTATTTGTTTTCCATATGCTTTTACAGTAGATCGTTTATCAATTCTCCTGCCCTAGTGTATAAGTCAATAACAAACTGCTTGGGATTGGGAAGAAATTTTCAAATGGGTAGACTAATCTGCTGTTATCCATTACAGGGTTTGGGCCTTCCAATAAAGCGTTTAGATAAGGTACTAAACTAGATAGGTTTGCTGGTGTGATAGATGTAATAATTACATGCCTATACCCTGAACAGATCTGCCTACTTTATTTATAATAAGCTTTCTCTATATTGTGATTTCTGTTTTTCTATTTGGTTTCGCAAATGTAACAATTTGAGTGCAATGTATTATAGTTCATCTTGTCAGTGCTATGCTGCCCAATGTAGCACCACTACAGTTTGGAGAGTTCTTGACTAGGTAACCTGAGTAAAATATAGGTGGGCATTTGAACCCATGGCTTTGAAACAGAGTAAAGTCCTTCTCTTGTGCAGGAACAAGCCAGGGTGTTTTATTGAATTTTAGGCTGTTTTGGTTAAGCCATGTGTTGCAGCATCTGAGAACAGTTTAAAGATGAACATCAACACACACAATCTATTTTTCCCTTTACAGTCAGTAATAGGGAAGTCTGATTTTTAGTGCAGTCATTTGTAAAATTTTGCATTCCTATAGCCATAGGACTAGGGGCTGAATTTCCTTTCAAGTACGAAGAAAGTAATATTAGAAAGTATCTAATTGTCTAACGGAGAATGGGGACTTCATACCTTACAAGAGCCCTAGTGTTAATTCTGTAAGAGACTTAAACTGAACATTTTCCTTCAAGGAATAGTAGCCAGGGAGGGTTGCTGAGCTGGACTGGGCTGTGCCAGAGCCAGTTTTGCACAGCACTGCATGCAGTGTGTGCCCCATGCTAGCACCCTGTGCCATGTGCAGCATATGCCAGTCCTGCTCTGCATGTAGTGCATGGGGCACATGCTGCATACTAGTCTTGAGCACTGGCTTTGGGGCTAGTTTAGATTGGGTCCCATTTAAAGAATATTTTCTTGTAATTCAGAGCTGTTGCTGGATCTAGGAATAAAAAATGTTTGCAGTTTTGCAGGTGTAGCTTTTGCTGAAAGTCTAATTGTATTTTGTTTTTTTTGTTTTTTGGGTTTATTTTTTTAACCAAAAATGTGCAGGTGTTCCCGCAAACATAACTACCCGACATCTAGTCAGACACTTCTCATTAGAGGTATGTTTATTACCTTTGGGATGGAGCAGTGTAGAAGAGATGACTACGATACAGATGCAAGTCTTGAGTACAGTGAGGAGGAAACCTACCAGCAGTTTTTGGAGTTCTATGAAGATGTGCTCCCTGAGTTTAAGAGTGTTGGGAAGGTTATTCAGTTCAAGGTAAGCAATAATAATACAGTTATGCACCATGGGGAATGATGTAATTATGCCTCCCACACAATTTTGCCCATAAAAAGCATGTCTTTGCATAATTTTGCATAATTTAACTCTGGTAGGCTCTGCGCCTCCCGTTTCCGTGATGTGGAGGCACAGAATTGCACAACTGGACAGCTGGGTAAGTGGGGAGGGGAGCTCCTGCCTTTACACGGGGCTTCCAGGACTCCAGGAGGAAGTCCTGCGTAGCCTGATGGCAAGTGACTTCATGTACCCTTGTGCGACTTCCTGCTGGAGTGCTAGAAGCCCCACGTAGAGGGCTGGCCTGGCGCATAGTGCACAGACCAGGAGCTGCGTGCCATCGGGTCAGGCAGGAAGCTGTACATGGAGGCACGGAACTGCACACTTATCGAGCTGGGTGGGCTTCTGCTTGCCTCTACATGCGGCTTCCTGCTGGGGTGCTGGAAGCCCCATGTGTTGGCACAGAGCCCACCTGACCAAATGGTGCATGGCTCCCAGTCCATATGCCGTTGGGCTAAGCCAGCTGGCTCCTTGCCTCCACATGGGGGTTCCAGCACTGCAGTGGGAAACTGCACATGGAGGCATGAGCACTGCCTGGCCTGATGGCACGTGGCTCTCGCCTGCAGTGCCATGAGTCCCACCTGCTGGCACAGCCAGCCTGGTGTGGTTCGAAGGTATGTCAGTGTGCCGGGCCAACTCCATGCCAGCACATGCAGGCCCTGGGACTTACCCAGAGGCGTGTGCCACTGGGTGCTCTGCTTGTTGCAGCAATGAGCACCCTGAGAGTCTGCTGCCAGCTGCTGCTGAGCCAGCGGTGGCAGGGACTGTGCACCATGGGGGGAGGGGATGTGTGGTGGGGTTTCATGGGTTCACCCACCTACAAACTACACACACGCACCCTTTACAATCTTGCCCCACAAACTCCGCACCAGTCCACAAATGCCACACACCCATACCCCCCCACTCCCCAACCATATAAAGTACCTGCATATATTTCTAAAGAAAGTTCAAATAGTGTTATATTTAGTTTTTTGTTTTGTTTTGGGTTTTTGGGTTTTTTTTTTCAAATTAAAGTAATTTTGCATAATTTTGAATTTTTTATGCATAATCTTGAATTTTTCTGTGCATAATTCCCTGGGGTGTAGAACATTGTCATTCTCACATAAATCACTCTTTTGCTAGTGTGTGTTTCCATTGTGGAATACATCGTAGCTTACTTTAATGTGCATTCAAAAGATTATTCAGTTTCTTTAACTCAAAATACATACCTCTTGCATCATTTGTAAGCTAATTTCATTGCCGTCATAAAAGATTGTACTTCAAACACTGCTTGTGTCCATAATTCCCCTTAAATAATGGGCTTGTCATGTGTAGCTAAAATTACCTTCTTCAGCAATCTTACTGACCCCTTCTTACTAAGCTTTTGATCAGTCTTGCATACTGAGTTTGTTATGGGAAGTCTTGGAAAATTTTACCAGTTGTGTACTAGTCCAAGGACTAAGCTCAAAGAATTTCATATAACAATGAAACATTTTTTTTCTGTTGAGTGTCATCTGACTGGCCAGGCTTCTAGGAGAGGGTGTCATGTTGCAGTGTTCCTGAGGCAGGAATTAGGGGTCTAACTAAATACGATTTAAATACTAGCTTCTCAACCTGAGTGTTAGAATTCAACACTAGTCATAATGGGCTGTTTTATGTGTTTTGTGTTAAGTTCTGTGTAGAGATCTAGTTACTCATGTTGTAATATTACTTGTGAAAGCTACGTTAACCCCCCCCCACCCAAGCCCCAGGTGGTAATGTCAAACATTGGAAAGATAAGAAATACAAGAGTTAGAGTAGTTTGTGCAATACAGGTTTGTTACCTTGTTTCTATCTAAATGTGGAAGGGGCCTTCTGGGTTAGTGAATCCTGTCCGTTGTTATCACAGGCAACTATATCATGACTTTCATAAGCTGATCCAGTTTTGAGAAGCAGTCAGGCTTCTTATTCTTATTACTGTGTGTAAGGCTATTCCAGAAGCACACTTCTCTGATAGCTGGTAACTTCCTTCTTGCTTTCTACTTAAATTGATATATGGCCAGTTCACGTCCACTTGTTTTTGGGCCAATACTTGTGTGTTCTTTTGCTTAACATAGATCTCTTCCCTCCAAGCTTTATATTGCTAAAGTAAATGATCACATATAATTTTTACCATGGTAGCCCTACCTCATTCATTGCCTAGACTAATCCTGCTTTGGGGATAAATGCGGTTTGGTTAGTGAAGCAAGCCCATCCGGTAGGGAGGACCCCTGCTTCGTTTGTTGCAGAAATGGGAAGGTACATAGAGAAGCTAAGGCTTGCTGGAAGGAGGAGCTTGATCACCATTAAAGCAACAGTTGTGGCGTTCGAGAAACTGAATTGTATCCTTGTCCTTCCATGAGTTCTTCTATGAGACCTTAACAAATAACATAGACTTTTGTGTTGACAAAAACACTTATTACTCTTAGTTGCAGTGTTTAAGTTAGCGGCAACGGAGATTTGAATTTTATGCTTTTTATATAGTGGGTTAACCATCCCTGTTGTAAAGTATCTTTATTTCTTCTTGGATAAGGCTTTGTTTACACTACAGAGCTTTTCCAGTGTAGCCATGTCAGTTAGGGTTGTAAAGAGATCCCTCCTCCCTATGCAGCATAGTTCTGACAGCAAATTCCCAAATGTGGACAAAGCTTTGATGGCAGAAGGCAGATTTTGCCTGCAGAGCTACTGTTATTTGGGGGAGTGGTGTGTAAACGGAAAAATTTATGTTAGCAAAGCTACATCCATATGTGGTACACAGCTGTCTTGGTGCTGTTAGGTTTTAAGGTGGCTCACTGTGTAGACATAGCTTGAGCATTCTCTTCCAAAATCCACAATTCGTGTTTAGCAATCACTTCAAAGTGGACAGTATCTCTTAAAGGACTGTGCTTCCTGAGTTCATACACTTCAGGTGAGTCGGGTTTTGTTGTTTCCACAGCAAAATTTTCTGGAATTTCATACCATTTGTCTAACAAAGAATCATTTAGAGCCAGCCTTTTCTGTTCTGTTACTCGTTGCTGTCTTTGTTTTTTTCTCATTATTCATTCTCCCGTTTCTGTTGTCAGTGCTACTGGTGTCAGTTGATGAACAAGTAGTTCTAGTAGCACTTCCAGTGTGGAATTTTAATAACTGCCATTAGCTATTTAAAAGTGCAGCTGGTATTGAATGCCTCTAGTAGAAATGATGCATTCTTGGAGGCCAGCCGGACAGAACAACATGTTGTTAGGATTAATTATGTGGTGACATAGCAACGTTGCCTACCAACAGTGCTGTTTCAGAAATTAAAACAAAACCTTAGTAGCAGACTATGGAGACATTATGACTATGTTTATATGCTTAATTAAAACCAGCGAGACATTAAGGCAGGGATCAGCAATGTTTTTGGGCAGGATGCCAAAAACACTCTCAACCTCGACTTGTAAGATGTTGGAGTGCAAGGGGTGTATGGTGGGGGAGCCACAAGGGGCCAAATCCTAGTTGTGGCAGCACAGCCCTGGTCCGTTTCCCACTGTCCACCCTGAGGCATGTGTGCCAAGAAAAATGCCTTTGCATGCAACATCCTGGCACACATGCTGGGTTGCTTACCCTTGTATTGGGGGAAGTAAGAAACTGCAACGTTACCTAAGCAGACTACTCTAAATGTTCAACAGAAACCAAGAGTTCTTACAAGCCTTTATTTAAGTATTGAGTATTGTTAGGTCTATATTTGAAAGCAATTGGCTTTCAAATGTTTACATTCACATACAGTGAATAGAGTTGAATACAGCTGAATATGCTTTAAGTATTGTAGCTGTCTGAAGGCCCTACTTTAATATTTCATCTTCTCTTTTTAGGTCAGTTGCAACTTTGAGCCCCACTTGAGGGGAAATGTGTATGTTCAGTACCAGTCGTAAGTGTCTTGAAATTTTATGAAGTTTGACAAGTAAACTCTAGATCATAAGCAGTACAGTAATCCATGTTTAACTTTGTCCTCTTACTGGGTTTGAAAAGGTTTAATCTTTGTACTTCCATTTCAGTTAAATTTGAATGTCAGTGGGCATGTCTGTATGTGAATATTAATGCGACACACTAAACTCTGGCACAGTTTGTATCAGAGTTTGTTGCTCTCAGGTGCAGCATTTTTTACACAAGTGTCTGGGACTGCAGCATGTTGAGCTAGGGAGGCACAGCCATGGCTGCCAGGGGTCTGGGAAGTCAGCTGGCCAGCACAGAGCTGCTCCTGCCTGGCTCAGCATGGTAAGGAGGGGCTGGCTGGGGCATGAGGGTTTTACATTGTGGGGCTAGCAAGCAGGCAGCTCTACACTGTAGTACCCGTGTGTCCCAGCCAGCCCTGGTCACTGTCTACACATGCGTTATAGTGCACTTAAGTAACTGCTGTAGAATAGCGCTTGTGTTGGGCAGTACTGTCTGTGGCAGTTAATTTGTTTAGTCTGGTGTTTAGCACCACGCATGTAGATGGTGATGTTTTACTGTGGACCTAATTAGGTAACTCCACGGTAACCGTCTTGTATAGATACATACCCACTTTGGCCATATTTAATCAAGGTGACTAATCCCCATATTGCAGTTAGAGCCCCAAATTAGTATATAGCTTTAAAAGTTTAAAGGATTGTGTGATGTCTCAATGTTGCAAACCATGGCTTTTTTATCTTTAAAGAGAGAAAGACTGTCAGGAGGCCCTTACTTCATTCAATGGACGCTGGTATGCAGGGCGACAGCTTCAATGTGAATTCTGTCCAGTGACAAGGTGGAAAACGGCTATCTGTGGTATGTTAGGATAACTGCTTATGAAAGTCTTTTATTCTTGAAAAGCTTATTACAGAACTGAAAGAATAAGCATTGCTTTTAAATCTGCTGGGTATCTGTTTAATGTTGGAATAACAGTACCTTCTGGGGATAAAAGATGACAGACAAAGCAAACAATATCAGGAAATACCTTATCTAAAAAACTGAGTAGGGGGGGATTTAGGAAATTGGCTATGTAATTAGGACCCAGTAACATTAATAATTAGGAATTATTGATGTTTGGTCAGTTTTACATCTCATTAAGCTATAACCTAGTTGATCTTTGAAAGGCTAAAGTTTTTAAATAAATGTTAGTTTTAACTATAGTTTAGTCTTGCTGAAAAGTTTAAATAGATACATGAAGTGGACAATAAGCTGAATATGAGCCAACTACTGTTGTTTTTGTTGTTGATGGCTAGGGACAGACCTTCAAAAAGCCTGAGCCTGAATTGATTCAGTCTTTGCAGGTTAGTCTAACTTGGCTAGGTTGAACCGGTATGCAACTGTACAGACGTTTCCTCTGGACTGAGGAAATGCTGGCACATGCCTGCAGTGGCTCAGGCTAGAAGCCAGGGGTACTAGAGTAGCTATCCCTTCCCTTTACAGTGCTGAGCTGAGGGGGGATGGTGGCCAGGCCCCAGCAGCACACTTTGATTAGGGAGGCGTGTAAACCCCCACCCTGCTCAGACTTTTCCCTGCTCACTGCTCAAGGGGTGGGAGTGTTGCCAGACCCCAGCACTGGGCTAGCATTTTGAGGCAAAGGAGGGGTGTATAGTGCATGCATCTGTTAATGATACTGAGCTTTTCAATTTCTCTCTCCCTACTTTTTCAAACTGTCTGCAAACCTGACAGGTGAGGGAGCCAGCAGAGGGCTGATAACACAGTGTTTATCAGCCCATCAACAAAACAAAAGCCTCTCTTTAGTTCAAGCTCTTCTTAAACAGCTTTTTCCAAGGAAGGAAAGGAGGAACATTATCAGCTGACCTGTTGATTTAGCTCCACATAGCCTTAAGGGGACACTGCTTGTGCCAGTGAAATTGGAGACACACAAACACCCCTACATTAGCTTGCATACCATGTGCCAGGTAGGGTCTGTGGGGGTGAGGTCCGTGCTGTGGGAGAGGGGAAAAGGGCTTGAGCAGTGATGGGGGGTGAGACAGAGGGAAGCCAAGCAGAACCTGCTGTGCCTGCAGTCCTTGCTGGCACTCTGGCTAGGGAAGAGAGGGGCAGGGCCAGCCCTGGTCTCTGGGGCAGATAGCCCAGCCCAAGTCTGCAAAGCATCTGGGATGCTGGAGGACTCTGGTTTAACTTAAACCAGGAAGGGGTCTGAGTCAGACATTGCATAAACCTGTTTGATCCAAATCCATTAAGTCTGATACTACATTCAACCAGGTTTATCCTAAAACCAGTCTCAGCCATTTTAAAACTGTTTTATGTGCACTGAACATCTGTTCTGTTACAGGATTAAACCAGTTTCTGATCACTTAAACAAGTTTATGTGTAATGTCCATCCCTAGCCAAAAAGGCTAACAGCATACCAAGCTGCATTTCACAGATTTTGTAGACATTAGGGCTGGAAGGGACCTAGGAAGATCACTGAGTCCAGCCCCCAGCCTGAGGGGCAGGAAGTCAGCTGGGGTCATAGGATTCCAGCAAGATGAACCTCCAATTTTCTCTTAAAGGTGTTCAGTGTAGGTGCTTGAACCACCTCCAATGGCAGGGTGTTCCAGACCTTGGGGGCTCGGACAGTAACGTGCATTAGTATAAGTGTTGGCAGCAAATCGAGTGAAGTGATTCTTCCCTTCTGGTCAGCACTGGTGATGCCACATCTGGGATACTGTGTCCAGTTTTGGGTCTCCCCCCACTACAGAAAACATTTGGACAAATTGGAGAATCCAGCGGACGGCAATGAAAATGGCTGGGGCACATAACTTCTGAAGCGAGGCTGGGGGTACTAGGTTTATTTAGTCTGGAGAAGAGAAGACTGGGGAGGAGGGGATTTAATGGCAACCTTCAACTATCTGAAGGAGGGTTCAAAAGAGGATGGAACTAGACTTGCAAGGCAAGTGGTGCTGGCTCCTACCTTGGGGGTCTTTAAGAGGAAGCTTGATGTTTACCTGGCTGGGGTCATTTGAGCCCAGTTTTCTGTCCTGCCGAGGGCAGGGGGTCAGACTAGAAGATCTACAAGGTCCCTTCCGACCCTAAATCTATGAATCTAGACTGTTCTCAGTGGTGGCAGATGACAGAACAAGGAGCAATGGTCTCAAGTTGCAGCAAGGGAACTTTAGGTTGGATAACTAAGGAAAACTTTCACTAGGAGAGTAATAAAGCACTGGAACAGAGTACCTAAAGGGGTTGTGGAATCTCATACCTTAGAGGTTTTTAAGACCTGACTAGATAAAGCCAGGTTCAACTAGGATGAACTAGTTGAGGATGGTCCTGCTTTGAGCAGTGGGTTGGACTAGTTGACCTCCTGAGGTCCCTTCCAACCCTAATTTTTTATGATTTATCATAGAGAAGTAGGACTGAAAAGGAGTCCTGATGTCTAGTCCAACCTATCCAAACCATGCCATACAATCCATAATTTAAACTCTACATAATACTGTCAACTAGGGCTGTGCAAAACGGCTACGTTTCATTTTGGTTTTGGATTTGGGTGTTTCAAAGGGACAGTGATTCATTTTGGTGTTTCGGATCACTGTTCCGTTTTGATTTGGCTGAATCTGTTTAGGAGTTTCAACAATGTTTTGGCACTGATTCAGAGATTTGGAGCTCCTGGGGAGAGGCATGCACAGCCGAGCAGCTGCAGGTTTTTCGATGGCTTCTCCAGCTGTGCCTGCTTCTCCCCGGGTGGGGTGGGGGGGATTGCAGGAGAAGCTCCCATGGCTGCCCTGCCTGGCCCCAGCCTCCCAGCACTAAAAAAAACAAAACAGGCTCACATTCACCAGCTGTAATAGTGGCGATCAGGACCTTTGAGGGCTTGTGACAGAGCCCCCCCACACAGCGCCGGGCAGCAGGGATCACCCCCACTCACCTGACACCCATGCTGCAGCTGCCCCATGGCACAAGTGCAGCGCAGCTCAGCAGGGCGCTGTGCGCTGTCTAGGAGCTGGGGCCACTAGGGCAGAATGGTGCCAGGCTCTGGCTGACACCTGGAGCCGCCTCAGGTCCCAGACAGCATGCGGTGCCCTACCAAGCCATGCCGCATCTGCATTGGTGACTGATGCTTCACACAGCCTTACTGTCAACCCTGACACAACACAAACACCCTAACCTGCCACAGGTAAAGCAGGGAAACAAACCATGGCAGCCAGTATCCTGCTTCTATTAAAAAATGTCAATATATGCTCAAGATATTAGGAAATTAGGTCATGCCCCCTGCTACAGAGGAAAGCAAAGCCCCCATAGTCCATACCAGTCTGACCACATGGTAAAATTCCTTCCTGACTTCAAAATATGATCGGTCTGGCCCTTAGTGGAGAGGCAAGATCCTTTATGCATAGCTACATATATATCCTGTCTGACCAGTGCCTATCCAACCTCTTCCTGAACACCTCCAGTGATGGAGAGTCCACAACTTCCCTAGGCAGTCTATTCTACTGGCTCACTATTCTAACAGTGAAGAAGTTTTTCCTGATATCCAACATAAATTAATTTTGCTGCAAGTTCAAGCCATTGATCCACATCCTTCTTTGCAGGAAGAGAGAAAAGGTGCTTGCTCTCCTCTTTATGGCAAGTATTTGAAGACTGCTATCATGTCCCTTTTTAAGTACGGTACTTTTTCTGCAGGCTAAATGTGCCTAGCTCCTTCAGCCTCTCTTTGTATCACTTGCTTTGCAAACCCTTGATAATCTTTGTTGCTTACCTCTGGACTCTAACTTCTGAACGTCCTTAAAAAGGGAAGGTAACTATTTTAGGATGTCATTTAGGTTACTACAGGAAGATTAACATACCTTTACTTAAAATTAATATGGGGCAAAAACCTTTTTATAAGCAATCTGCATGACTAGGGCATTTTCATCAGTGTTTATTTGCTCTGAACTTTTTCTTTCAAATTAGAATCCTAATTACTGAAATGCTATACCGGACAAAAGTATAGATGAATAAATGTCTGAAGACTGAAGCCCTAAGATGGAGATGGGCAAGTGCCATTGCTAAGATTAAAGTGTGAAGTATGGTTGTTAGATCAATTTGGGTTCCCTTTATACACCTTTTTATTGGAAAAAGCAAATGGATTCAGTGCAGCAAATCATTGAAATAGGGGTTTAATGAAAAAATTGAGTCATCCCCTTTAAAACTTAGGTTTTTGTTGCTTTCATATTCCATTATGAGTATTCTCCATTTTATAATAAATCTGCAGGGTTATTTGAACGGCAAAAGTGTCCAAGAGGGAAACACTGCAACTTTCTTCATGTATTCAGAAATCCAAACAACGAGTTCTGGGAAGCCAACAGGGACATACATATTTCTCCAGAACGGACTAATCAGTTGGCTAAAAACTCTGAAAGGAGAAGCAGAACTAGCCATCGTGAGGACTATTACAGCAAGTCAAGGAGGCGGAGCAGCCCCAGCCCGGATTGTTCTTACAGAAGAAATGGAGAGTCAGAGAGGAAAAAGAGTAGTCGCAAAAGCAAGAAAAGGCACCGGTCCAGCAGATCAAGAAGCCGGGAAAGAAGGCGGTCACGCAGTAGGGGGAAGAAGAGGCGAGGCCGTAGTCGCAGCAGAAGCCATAGCCGTGCTCGCAGTAACAGCAGAAGCCGAAGTTCCTCTCGGTCCAGAAGTAGGGGCAAAAAGAGATTGGACAGCAGAGGAAGAAATAATGAAACTCCCAAAACAAAGTGAGAAGTACTCCTTACCACATGATTAAGTGTGGTGCTAAGAACAATCCCACTTCCTAAAAGGAAACCTGGTTGATCTTTCTCCTAAGTATATTGTGCAAGGAGTTCTTATTAAAGCAAATAATAAAGGGACCCTGGTAGGGATTATGAGTTTGCTATCAAAAAGTTGGTAAACTTTGACTACACAGAGGAATTAGTGTGAAGTAAACTAGAATCGCTTCAAAACACTAGCTAATCCAGGAGGGTCAAACATGGCCTCCAGGCCAGATCTGGCCCATGGAACCGTTGTATCCAGCCCACCAGTAGTCCAGTGGGCTACTGGTGCATGCCATAGGCTCTGCACTTCTGCACACGCAAGGCACTGCTGACTGGCTAAAGTTCCATGCCATTGGGCAGCAGTATGGAGCTGGGGATGTGCAGCTACATGGGCATGACTCCATGCTGCTCCATGGCCTTGGCTCTGTGCCCGTCCAACGGCGCAGGGCTCTGGCAGCCAACAGCGTCAGGGGCATGCAGCAGCAGGGAGCTGAGGGCATGTGGCACAGAGCTGCATTCATGCAGTGCAGAGCTAGGGTAATGTGGCAGCTTGGAGCTGTGCCTGGATGTGGATCCTTGCTGCTGCACAACTACATTTCCCTGCTGCTGCCAGGCCTGAGCTCTGTGCCACTGCTTGCCTGTGGTTCCTGGATGCATTCCCCTGGTTCTGTACTGCACAAACACAGGTCTGTGTAGCCACATGCCCCTGGGCCCACGCTGCCACTCAAATATAGCCGCATGGATCCAGTCCGGGGCAGGGTCTCTGTGGTCCAAATCTGTCCTGGGGTGAGTCCATACTAACTCCACCCACTGTTGGTGTGCCTTGTGACCTCTGAAGTAACTTCCTACATGTGGGCAAAGTAGCTTGTGTGCTGTAGGTACCTACCTTACCTAACTGTGCAATAACTTCCTGTACAGACAAGCCTCAAATTTAACCAGAGTTTTTTTGGAAAGTTAGTGAATGTTAATTCTTCCTGTTGGCCTAACAAGGAAATGAATCCAAAGATTGGTTAGAAATAACAACCCAGGTTTCTCCCCCTCTATTTTGTTGCTTCTGCACCCAGTGCCTGCCCAGTAGTAATACTGGAGTGAAAGAAAAATTAGGTTTCTTTCTCCCTCCCTTGCAAGTGCCACTGAACTCATTCTGCATGTGGGAACAGCTGCATAGGCATGATTTAGTGAGGCCCCAGGCAGATGTACAGATGCCATGGGGTATGACGCATGATCCCCACCATTGTGCTTCTGCCATTCCACACACATGCTACATGCAGCTGGAATCCCCATCAGCTGACTGCTCCCTGGGACCTTGGATCAGCTAATGGGACTTCTAGCTGGGGATGCACATGGTGATCCCCTGCAGCTGGGAGACCCATTGACATTGGGTTTCCAGCTGTGGGAGCTTGCAGGGCAGAGCTCAAGTTCCCCCCTGGCACTGGCAGTAGAGTGTGATGGGATATGGTTAATCCCACAGTCACACCTCCTGCCACGCATATTTTATGTGTAAGAACTTTATGGCTTATTCCTCATTTTATAAGTTCATTGATTTTACATGTTGCCAAGTAACAGTATGTGATTAACTGGTTCATCACATAGTCTCAGGTGTAATGTGCTAGGGGCCTAAGAGAGCAAATAGTGAGGGAGTGCAATAAAATGCCTTTGTGGCTGACAGAAGAAACATGCAAAAGAGGCAGAGCTGGGCAGAAATGTAAAAGCATAGTATCTTGATGCTTGGCCTAAAACAGGAAGAACTAGAGATTCCTACAGAGACTGTCTAAAGCACAGGTCATGCTTGATTGAAGAGCACAATGACAAATCTGAAGTACTGAAAATTAATTCTCATTCTAGTTTCTGATTTGATTACTTTATTACAGTTCTACACACATCTTCCTTGAACGCAGGCTGCTTCGAATAAATAGACTGAAGGGGCAATAACTTCTAAAGTGAAAACTTAATGTTGCTAGAGTGATGCCAGTCATGTTTAAAATTATCTTCAATAGGAAATTAAATTGGTCTCTGCCATATCTTTGGCCGTAAAGTCAGATTAGACTTTTAGAAGTGAATTTACATGGGGGACTAAGTGCTGAAATGCTTAACTTTGCAGGCATCTTGATCTCTAGTAGAATTAACCCTGAGTTGAGGGATGGAATTCCCAGCCCTGGGCTGATTAGCACAAATCCTAATGGGAATATCCCCTGTAATGAAAATACTCAAGACCTCACTGGTCAGTAGAATAGCAGGAAGTACTTACTGCATTCTAGATGGGTGCTAGGGATTCAAGTTCTTCTAAAATCATACTAAGAATCATTGATTGATTAATAGCACCTTTTCAGTGTAAATTTGGAAGAGACATTTCCAAAAACTAGGAATTAAAAGCTTTTTGTTTTTGGATGTTGGTATGAAATAAGAATCCATCTAGCATTTACTTTCTGCCTAATTTATTGCATGTTTATTGCATGTTTCAGTGACACCCTAGCTGTGCAGTATACGTTGTACTTAATGAGTCACATACTTTCTTCAGCCTCACTCCCAACATAAGCAGAACTTTTTCAAAAAAGAGGATTAAATAACATAAGCTAGGTTTTCATGGTGCTGATGCATTTTACCCTTCCTCCAAGAGTGTATGTCAGAGAAATTTAATCTCCTCTTGTCCTGGGTCAGCAGCTCTCATACAAGTAAAGAAGTTCCATGCTAGTAAGCAGCAAATTAACCTTTCCACCTTGATTACACCAGCTGGAAGATGCATGTGTTTGTACATGGTTTTCTTCATTGTGAATATGAACATAGGAGGGTTGGATCCACTTCAGTTCATACAGTACTTTTTAAAACTGTATTATATGGCAGTGATGTGACTACTAATGGAATATGGTGTCCAATGTATCAGTAGTTCAGAAATAATAGTGATAAATTAGGGTTCAGAGAAGAGTCCTGACATTATCTAACAAACTGAGGGTGGACATTTAGGGAACTGGTTATGTAGTTAGGACCCAGTAATATTAATGATTAGGAATTATTGATGTTTGGGATGCTGGGGGACTCTGGTTTAACTTAAACCAGGAAGGGGTGTAGGTCAGCATTGCATAAACCAGTTTGATCCAAATCACTGCTAAGAGGATCAGGGAGCCAGCTGATCATCTTCCCCCTTGGAAGCAGGGAGGATGAGCAGAGAGGACTGTGGGATGCTGGATGTCCTAGAGGCCCTGGTAGGGCTATGTACAACTGTACAGGTGTTTATACATAGCACTACAAAGTGGAGAAGTTCCTTTTTGGAATAGGTGCTATTTTCCAGCCCTCTTTGTAGTGCTGCAAACAGTTTGAATGGCTGTATGCTCCCACCATGCCCCTTATTTTACAAGGGATATTTGGTGCTACATTACAGCACTTGTCCAGGGCCTGAAGGAAAAGTAATCAAGGGCATGGAGGTGAAAAAGTAATATGGTTTTATGATAACAAAAATTATTTTCTTTAGATAAGGAAAGTGCAGTGGACCTAATCTTTTGGAGATTTAAGCAAAGCATTTGTTACAGTATTCATAGGACACTAGCTGATTGGTGAAGATGAAGGTTAATGCTGTTTTTGTAAAATGCATATAGAGTTGGCTATGGGAAAATTATTGAGGAGAGTGGATCTGACTGGAGAGTTTTTATTCCAGTGACGCTCCTTGGGCATTCAGCTAGAGTCCCATCCTGTTTAATGTTTCCACTAGTGCCTGATACAACAACTGAAGGTACATTTATGAAATTTGTCAATGAGAGAGCTGGATAACAGTGCTGTTGTGGAGAAGGACTGGGTTATTATACAGGAAGAAACAGCCTCATAATGTGGAGCAATAGAAATGGTGTGCCCTGCTCATATGAAGAGCTGAGTCATACGTGTAGGAAACAACACAAAATGAGATTTGTATTTGGAAATGAGAACTTGGCTACAAGTTCTCATTTCTTGGAGACAGTGAGTAAGGAAGGGACCTTGGCATATTGATCAATTATAAAAAAATGACCATAAAGCAGGGATTGGCAACCTAGGGACACAGGCTAAATCCAGCCTGTGCCATGTGGGTTTTCAGCAGCTGGACTGATCCAGTTCAGGTCAGAAGCAGATAAGTGCCAAGAGCCAGATACCACTGCTTGTACTTTTCTCAGCAACTGCCCAGGAGATGCACCTGCTGCTGCCACTTTTCCAGGTGGCAGCAGGCAGAACATCTGCAGCCAGGATAAGTACAGACATTTAAATGCTGTGAGCCTGAGTCTATTCAATATTTGCAGGTTAGTCTAACCTGCATAGACTGAACTGGAAAGCAAGTGACTAGACATGCACTTTTGATTCCAGAAATGCAGTGCTTGTAGCGCTTGTGCTAGATGGTCTGGCCACAGCTGGACTAGATACTAGAGGACCTCTAGAGATCCCTGTCAGCCCTGCTTCTCTGTGATTCCCTGCCTTTGCCTCAGGCTGGGGTCTGGGCTCTAGCTATGCCCCATGCTCGCTGCTTCAGCAGCAAGGGGGTTGGATGGGAAAGCCAGGCAGACCCCGACTGTGGTAACCCATAGGAGGGAGGGGAGATTAACCCTCCCACCCCTTCCCCTCAGGCTAATGGGGTCTGGCCATGTCCCCTGCTCCTCTGCTGAGCAGCAAGGAGTACTGTGGAGCAGGGTTTCCCACCTCAGCCAACCAGAGCAGTGATAGAGCTCCAGCTAGGAAGGAGAGGGGTGGAGCCAACCCTGCTCCACTGGAGCAAACAGCCCAGCCCAGGGCTACAAAACATACTGGGATGCAGGGGGTCTGAGTTGACTTAAACCACAAAGGGGTCTGGGACAGAAGTTCTATAAACTGGTTTGACCTAAATCGGTTAAGTCTGATACTACATTCAACCAGGATTATCTTAAACCAGGTTTAGCCATTTTAAAAATGGTTTATGGGCACTGAATTTCTGTTCTGTTACAGGTTTAAAGTGGTTTCTGATCACTTAAACTGCTTATGTATAACTTCTGGCCCTAGCCTTAAGCAGTGGCACTAAGCACTTTCCTTATGTAGCTGCTGGGTCCTAGTACCCATCTTCCACACACTGGCTTACCTCTGACTTGAGCTGGATCAATTCAACCGAGAGCCTGAAAAGGTTGCCAATCCCTACCATGAACTACCAGGGTGAGGTGTCTGAACAAAGGGGCAACAGACAACTGACGCCCAGGAAAAAGCTAACTTGCTAAATGGGAACTTTGCATCAGTTTTCCAGCAGCCCCATGGGGTGGCCCTGCCCACTATGGGTCAGGGAGGCCCAGGTGAGGGAGATTCCCTGCCCTCCATTGAAGTTGACCTTGTGAAGGAACACCTAGACAGGCTGGATACCTTCAAGTCCTGATGGCTTACACCCAAGGGTACTCAGGGAGCTGGCGAGCATCATAGCTCAGCCATTGGCACGGATCTTTGAGAGTTCTTGGCGCTCTGCTGAAGTGCCTGATGATTGGAAGAGGGCCAATGTTTTGCCTATCTTCGAGAGAGGGAGGAAAGTTGATCCGGCAAACTACAGGCCCATCAGCCTAACCTCTATCCTGGGGAAAGTCTTGGAAAAGATTATCAAGGAAGCCATGCTTAACAGGCTAGCTGAAGGCAATATTCTGAGGGATACCCAGCATGGGTTTGTTGCAGGTAGGTCTTGCTTGACCAATCTCATTTCCTTTTATGACCAGGTGACCTATCACCTGGACAAGGGGGAAGAGA
>NW_017728906.1:65075825-65085419 GCF_001723895.1 Crocodylus porosus | reverse complement strand
AGGCTCAGGGGTGATCTGGTGGCCACCTATAAGCTTATCGGGGTGACCACCAGGAACTGGGGGAACAATTGTTCACCAGAGCCCCTCAAGGGATGACAAGATCGAACGGTCACAAACCCCACTGTGACCGGTTCAGGTTGGACATAAGAAAGAACTTCTTCGCTGTCCGAGCCCCCAAGGTCTGGAACAGCCTGCCACCTGAGGCTGTTCAAGCACCCACTTTGAACACCTTCAAAACACATTTGGATGCTTATCTTGCTGGGATCCTATGATCCCTGCTGACTTCCTGCCCCTAGGGCGGTGGGCCGGATTTGATGATCCTCCGGGGTCCCTTCCAGCCCAAATGTCTATGAAATCTATGAAAGCTAATGTAATCATATGGTTCATGAGGCATGGTATATCTAGTAGACTCAGAGAAGCAGATCACTGTGCAAGATCCCATTTAGAGTACTGGGGAAAGCTGAGGTTGTCTATTGGTGGAGGGGAGGGGGAAAATAATCTGAAACATGCAAGGAAGGGTCACTATTCCCCTAACCTATCTGAGGAAAAATTCAGAGAGATCAGGTACAACTTAGCAAAATGAAGGTAGAAAGGTGCTCTAATTACTTTCCAAATGTATTGCCATATTTTCATAGATGTTAGGGGCTGGATAGGACCTTACATGCTCATTGAGGCTGAGCCCTTGCACTTAGGCCGGAAAGACTACTGGGGTCAGATGACCCCAGCAAAGTGGGCATCAAGATGCTTTTTGAGGATTTCCAGAGTGGATGACTACCACCTCTGGGGGGAGTCTGTTTCAGACCCCCAGCCCTCAACTTGTAAAGAAGTTTTTTCTTTATGTCCAATCTGAAGCAATCTTCAATTAGTCTGGTGACCATTGTTTCTTGTCTGCCCCAGGGGGGCCTTGGTGAACAGATGTTTCCCCAGGCCCTGACGTACCCCTAATATACTTGTAGGCTGCCACCGAGTCCCCTCTGAGTCTTCTCTTCTCCAGGCTGAACAAGTCCTTCAGCCTTTCCTCGTATTATCTACTCTCCAGACCTCTAATTATACATGTGGCCCTTCTTTGGACTCTCAAGCTTCTCCACATCCTTTCTGAAGTGTGGTGCCCAGAACTGGTTGCAGAACTCCAGCTTGTATGAGGCAGGGAAAACTGCTATTTAACCTAAGCCATACTGGTACAAGATCCACTGGATACAAAGTAGTCACCATCAAATGTAGACTAGAAATCAGAAGAAGGATTTTAGCCAAGTTTTAGAATAGTCATTAAAAAAAAAAAAAAAGATGGGGGGGTAAGAGGGGAGCCAAAGGAAGACAGGTTGCTGAAGGGGATATGATAGGATATGGGTGTTCTTAAAATTAAGATTGACCAAATATTGTTATCTATGTTATGATAATGCTTGTTTGTACAATGTTATCAGTATGCTACAGGCCTCCATTTTTGCATACTGTAAAAACAAAATCAGTGTACTTTTCTGGAAAATATGGAGTCAGCATACCATTCCTTAGTTTTGGCTTCAAAGCATAGGAAAGAGAGGAAAAGAGTGGAAGCAGGTGTAGGGTCACTGAATTAGATTTAAGAGAACTGACAGAAAAAGAGAAACAAGGTAAAAGTAGAAGGGAGGATCCAGGACCGGTATTAGTGGCAGAACTCATTTACAACATCCTGGTTTGATACCTGCACAACACACACCTAGTTTATTGACTCACTATTTATATTTCAGTAAAACCTGTACATCCTCCTTCACATCTGGTTGCTTGGTTCAGTAAACAGAACATTTACTTAGCTGATGCCAAAGCAGACTGGAGACCAAGCTGCCAAAAAATGAAACTTTTCAGGGTAAATTTTGCAACTGGTGAGTCACAGAATCATTTATAAATTAGATGAGTTGGCAGTTTAGACCACAGATCCTTCTCAACCCGTCTTAATCTCACACAATCTGTCCTGCCACACTTGAAAAAATATACTATTTAGCTAGTTTAAAAATATTGCTCCAACACTAAGTATTTTTCCCCAAACACAGGGCAATAATTCAGAATAGACAAATCAGGGAAACTCACTCTTGAACTTCAAGCTATGTTTTTATATTATAGTTTCTGCCAAGTAACAGGATACTAATGCTTTCCATACTTTTTCAGGTAAAGCCAGTAAGACTTCACACAAGCTTCTTTGTGCTCTCCTTGAAAAAAGAATCAAATGGATTCTTCAGCTAGAAGAACAACTTCAGCTGACATTAGAATCGAGTATGCTGCACTGAGTAGTTCCCAATTTTTTTATTTTAAAAAGATAATGAATATTAAGTTTGTATTCTCTAAGGGGAAAACGCTTATCCACCTTCAGTCATCATGTGATTTTGCTTTGATTCATTCAACAGAATGGAAGTCTTCCATAAACTGAACTTCCATGTGGATGAAGTTTCTTTAAAGTGTTTGTGACAAGCTTTCATAAGTTGTTAATATTGCTTTCAGCAAGCTTTTCAAAAGTAGGAAATAATCAATCCTTCTAGATCATGGTGCATGCATGAGAGGTCACCAGAACTGTTGACATGTACACCTAGGCACAAGTATGGAGGAGTGAAGGTTGCCTAGACCTTCCATTCCCCATTTAGGCTAGAGACATTATCCAGAGGCCAGTTCGAGTCCAGATGTTGAGTGCCTCAATGGCTGTAGTTATATGTGCATCTGCGAACTGAACCTGAGGTCTCCTGGGTGGTAGACAAGGATTTTGCCACTGAACCACAACAACAGGATAAACTTTTCAAATGCTGTACAGAAGCTAGTCCTTGACAGAATATAGTACACATTTTTAATAAACATATTGGGTATGACAGCTGACCTTCTAAGTTGGACTGTGCATTATTGCCATGTAATACTGTCTCCTTTTCTCCCCCCCAACCCTGCAAAATAATCAGACTGACTGCATATGAACACATGGCAAGGGTGTAAAAATGGACATTTATTACAACTAGACTGACAGTATACTAAGACAGAAGTCAAATGGCTTATTTGTCACAATCACAACAAAGCTTAATCCAGCCAAGCACGTACAAGTGACAGTGTAAACCTTAGAAACATGTTTGTTTAATAGATATAAAATTGAGTTATGTTTGACATTTTAAACGAAGGTAATTCAATCACATCAAACAGCACACACAGGGGGGCCATTCTAATACCACTTCTACTTTTGTTGTTGTTCTTGTTGCACATTTTACATCACTACAAATGTGAAACTAGGCTCCTGTGCATCTTAGGCAAATATGATATTGCACTGATCTGATACACCAGGGTCTGGTAGTTGGTATAAGTT
The DNA here is from genome assembly GCF_001723895.1 of Crocodylus porosus. Lineage (NCBI taxonomy): Eukaryota > Metazoa > Chordata > Crocodylia > Crocodylidae > Crocodylus > Crocodylus porosus. The sequence goes on along the minus strand of NW_017728906.1, from coordinate 65,082,112 downwards.
GGAATGAATAGAAGTGTTTGGCAATGCTTGCTTCAAGCACAAACTGAAATGTTACGCAGCTGAGTCCACTTTAAATTCCACTGCAAGTCTAGTCTTCCCACCCCGCCCAAAATAAAGAAAACACCACACACGCTCTCAGCTTGTGATCACTGCAGGTACATCCAGCAGAACTTCGCTAATTCAGACACATTTTCAGAAAAAATGGCACTGATTTCTCAGCCACAACGGTGTTCCATACTGAAATCTCATCATCATTAAGTACTTAAACGTGGAATATGCTGCAACCCCTCCTAGAACTGTCAAAATACAATATATTTTGGTGTATTTTACTTGCTCATTTGTTCACTTACATACTGACATCCATTTGCAACAAGATCTGAATGAATTAGTTTGGTTCTAATGTACACCCACTGTTTGATGAAATGTAGTAGTTGAAGAGTAGGTGTGGCATGTGTATGAAAGGTGCAAGTGAGAATGTTGAATAAATGAAGATGGTCACACTTCCTTAATAATCAGCAATCGTATTCCCATTTCAGCATAACCACAGGATACCAGTAAAATGAAGGAAAAAAAAAAAAAGGTCTTGTTTCTGGGGATCAAAATAAGAACTTAAATTGGACATTGACCTTTCCCTTCCTTTCATGATCTCAAAACACTCCATTTCACATAATGCACTTCCTCATCTGCGCAGTGAGAATGGTAAAGCATATCATAGATATAAGTCCAGAGTGTAAGCCAAAAAGCACATAAAAATAGTGTTTCAAAAAGGAAATTTCCTACAATCTGCATTCCCTTTGTAACACATGAACTCATGTACTGTTTTGTTTAAAAAGTCTTCATACCATTGTGTCATATTAATTAATCTGTTTGTAGGTTTCTTGCTAAAAATGAAGCCACCTTTACAATTTCTGCCAGTTCAGTATGCAGATTTTAAACAGGGTTCTTTGGTATAATAATAATAATAATAATAATAATAATAAAAATCAGTAGTAAACAGTTATTCCCAATCTTTTTATATTAACTGGAAAAAAATTCACAAATGCCGACTTAAAATGCAAATGAACAAATAAGTCTTTGGTTGCATAAAACCAAGTTCTGCATTGTTACATTTCATCACTGCAAGTTCTCTCATGTAGTTTTCTTTCAGTGAAATATGGTATGTCATACAGAAGCCGATGCATGTTTCCTGAATTATAAAATCTGTATAATTATTGAAGTTATTACCAGTGGTTTTTTATAAATGCACTGAAAAGAGGTGTCTTGAGTTAGTACATTGAATTCCCTTTCATTTGTCCTTTTTTTGGATATTTTAAATTTTTTATCCCTTTTCTCATTTTAAATTGAATATTTTCTTGTAGGCTTGAATGAAGCAGCTTAGCAAAACAGTAATACTGACAAACAGCATCTCACACCATCAGCTAAACATTAAAATGAAGGCAGTGAACATTTACAGTATGAAACACCATGAGACGTCATCAGAGGAGAAGATTTATGTCAATCCAATTTCTTCAAGTACGCTACGTGGGGTCTCAGCTTCCTGTGAAGGAAAAATTTGAAGATAGTGGTAAACAGATTCTATGTTCCTAAGACTTAGAAGTATAAATGGAAAAGTTAAAATGGAAAATGCTTAATTAGAAAAAAACCCACAAAAATGGTGGAAGAATAAAAAACAAGAATTGGTATGCATATTAACAGTTATTTTAGAAAAGCAGCTAAGAAGTCTGTCACAGGTCATAAGAAGAGCGTGTAGGTTTTATGGCCCATTAACACTAAAAATAAAAACCAGACATGCCAGCAGCAGCTTAGCAATATAAACATGAATAAAGAAAATCTTGAAATGAAATCAGTTATTTCATTTTGTGACATACCACTTCACTCAGGTCCTCCACTCAAGTAAAAATGAAATGCAACTTGAAGATACAATATCCCTTAAATCTTTTATCATCCTTAAATTCTGGAAATGAATCTTTATCAGGCTTAGTAATATTGAATTCACAAAAATAGCTCTCCCCACTGGAGGTAGTACTATATATATCTGACAGCAAATACTTCATGCAAATTAAATGACCAGTCTAGATTGAAAGTCCAAAATTTGAGGCTTCAGTGTTTTAGATTCAGCACAACTGTTGGGCTCAATTCTACCTTTGAAAGAAAGGAATCCCACTATACTTTCAGTGGAGACTTTTGATAAAGCAAGAAATTGTTTTATGTTTTATATGGCATACGTATATGTTCTACAATTTGAACATACGCATTTCTAAGCAGCTGGAAAATAGCCCATTAAAAAGACTAAGATGTCCATTTTCACACTTACTAGCAATATCTGGATTAAAAAAAGGGATACTGTGTCTTTAAAGAAGAAAAAAAAAATCTTACTTATAATGCTCAGAGAATGAATAAACTTACTTTAGCATCCTAAAGCAAGGCATGTCATGAAGCAAGAAAAAGAAAGATAATTAAGCCACAAACCCTCACAAAGCATAGTTTTTTTAATCCATCTGAATAACTTGTAAAACAGTCAATTTCCTAGTCTTGCAACTATTTTACTTGAGGAGCTTCATAATTTAAAGCTAGCATTTAAGAACAGGCCAACTGGATGTCCATACAAGCAACATATTGAACAATCAAGTTTATAAATCAGTTTAACTCATGTATAAAATTATTTTAAATATTAGAAGTGACACAGTTCAATACTGAGGTAATGCCAAATACATTTGAAAGCAGGTGTATTTTACTATTTGAAAAAGTGACTTGAGCTCAATACTTGTTCAGAAGTTTTTCCTGCCCTCAGTGTATGCACAACTTCCAACAATGTTAGAAATACACATCTATGAAATCAGGAATAAAGCCTTAAAACTGTTATGTGTTTAGATTAAATCTGATGAGTTTTCCTCCCAACCCACTTCATAATAGGTGCAACTCTTTCATACCACCCCATGCTTCATTAAAATAAGAGAAGGTCAAGAGGGAGAAATATTATATCTGAAAAGCTCAGGCATATTGCACTCTCTCACAATTAAATTAAGGTTCCAAGACATGGATTGACCTTGATGCTAGTGTGAAACAGTTCTGGCACACTATAAATTGTAAACATGTAAAAATACATATGCATAATTCTATTCTGTAATAGAAGAAAATATGAATAAAGAATGAAAAAATCAAAACTGGTAAAAGAAACAGCATTTTCATGCTTAAGAATATTACAGAAAAAACACTTTAATCAATTTAAAACCAATACCTGAAAATGTCCTTTTAAAGGACATGCATCTTCCCCATACATTCATTTCAAGTATTATTATCATAAATGCTGTATTGTACGATGCTAAACTGCATTCTTTTGGCTGGGCTGAGAGGGAAGAATAGTCAAGCTCTTGTGTAAGTTTCTGGGTGCTTAATAACAAATATTTTTCAACATAGTTTTTCCAAGTTCTAGTTGTAATGGACTGGAAAACAGTGGTCACCTATGCTACACCTGTACTGAAATGGGTTATGTACCCAGTTACTATGAAAGACTTACTTTCCAGTAACTACGTAGTAACTACTACTTGAACTTGCCACTTAAAACTTCCTTTGCAGTAAGCAGTTTTGTTGGCACTGTATATTCCATTTCAAATCGTCTTTAATTGGAGAAGTTTGAACTGTAGTCAAAGATAATAGCTCTTTCCAGATGACTCGTATATAAACATACTAGCTTATTCATGATTCAGATACCCAAACGAGCGTTTTACTGGCTCCTGTAGACTCCAGGGGGAAGTCAGGACGTAAGCTTACTGCACCATAATGCTAGTCTTGAGATCAATACATTTTCTGTGTTCTTACCAGCAGCCCTCTTCATTCCAGTTTAGCACATCTAGCAGTTTTCAAACATTTACAGCTAGAAACATACCTTTAGACTGACCCACCCAACAAAAAGAGCTCATTTGCCCTACAGTTAAAGTTTACATTTTATTCATTTAAGAAAATATTGTCACAAATTTTTATCTAATTGTTGTGCAACATGTTTTGCAGCATTGTATACTATATCTCTGCAGCTCAACAATGCCTGCAGCAAACAATGGAAATTTGAAACAACAGAACCAAGAGATGAAGGGGAAAAAAGCCATTCACATGAGACAGAAGTGCATGCAATACTTTATTTCAACCATGCCGGGAAAGCCAATTCATGACCTAGTCATTTAGAAGCAAGCAGCTACATACAGATAACAAGGAAACAGCATCTCATTACAGCTCAATGCATAGCATTTCAGGCCAACAGGCATGAGAGAATGCAGGTTAAAGCAGCATTAACCACATATATTCACGAACTAGTAACACCTTACAACAAAAAAAGAGCAGCAAAACTTGGGAAAAGGAAAAAAAAAAATCACCCCAGGATCTTGTTTTCTATAAACATCTGAGAACACTGCAAATTTAATTAAAATATTCCCCTCTCCATGGATCCCATTTTTTAAAGCCAGATTGACATTTATTAGGTAGTGCATTACCACATATAAATCATTTTTAAGCAAGGTTGCTTTATTTAACCAAACCCTTTCTATTTAAGGTTATATAAAACTCTGCTTCCAAAGAAAGTCAATTATATATATTACAGCATAATAGTCAGTCTTACTAAACAACAGGGAGAAATATATATCTTTTCCTTGCTCTTCATACATTAAGACTAGTTTATTTTAATATTTTTAAAGTGGCAGTTACCTTTCTGTTAAACAATAGATCTTGTATTTAAAACTAAAAATACTGATTAACGAAGACTAAGATTTCAATATGCCACTGACGACTGAACAACAGGCTTTATAAACTACTGGGTGGCAGAAGGGAATGAACTTATCTAGTAATTTTAATTCTTATAACTGGAAAAAATAATTGTTCAATGCTAGAAACTACACATTATTCAACCTTTAAAACATATCAATATAGTGTCAAAACTCTTGAGTTTTGCATTGCCAGAAGGCATTACCCATGCAGAGCACCAGAGGACAGACATAACAATTTCTCCCCTTCATCTTGTCTCTATTGGTACCTTAGATAGTAAATCACCACTGCCTCAACAAAGACTTTTTAAAAGGAAGGAAAATTGTATTATTTTTGAGCTTTTCTGTAGAGGTGTGTACACATTTTATAAATTATACACACAAAAGTGTACATTTTTACTCACTCATAGCTTTATGTGCAATATGTCATCTATATGTTAGAAGGGTGTATGTATACATTCTCTGCATTTTAAAGAGAGGCTCACGGTACCTAACGGGATAGCTACTTGCTCTATGTAAACATCTAAATTATTCTGTCAGTTATTAAATACTAATTTTTAAGTACCACCATAGGTTAACTATTTAAAAGTTAAATTCAGGTCAAGTAATGTATATGCAGATTTAAGCTGAAATAGATTTCCAGACAAATGTTAGAACACCACTTTAAAAACTTTTCACATAGCAAGAAATTAAATCATATACTGACGAGAACAAGTTTTATCAAGATAAGACATGAGGAGACAACAATGTAAACAGAAGAGGGGAAAGAAAGTACAACAGCAAAGATAATGGTTGTAATATTCTATTGTGTTCAAGATGATTGGATGCACCAAGCTGAGGATAATGTTCTCTGCCTCGAGTAAGTCAGGTCTACCTCCTCTCTGAACTCTGCATGCATGATGAATGAAGTCATTTAGTACACTGGGACATTAAAGTATTCATGGCGTGGCTACAAAAGAAATGCACACGTTCTTACACACAGTACACAAGTGGACAAGATACACAATGAACACTTTTGCTAAAAAGTTCTTAACAATATTGCCTCTAATATAAAGAGGATATCCAGTATAGACCTACAATACACTCCCCTTGTGTACACTGCTCACCATTTTATTACCACCAATACACTTCTCTGGCTAGCAACATTGGAAACTAATACAGATAGAGTACTGGTGTTCTTACCATGGGCAGGTCCAACTGGTTACTAGCTGGAAGCCTGCTACTACTAGCAGCACTGTATCATTAGTAACAAGATTTCAAAAGTCTAATGTATAAGACAGCCTTGGACATTATTCTAGATCTATTTTTCTGTTCAAGAAAAAGGTGCCTCTTGGATTTCATTAATAGGCTTGTGGTTGGCTTTCAAACTATTAGAAGGCCAGCTTTTTTTAAAAGGGGTGAATATCATTTGCATGGAACATAACACATTGATGAGATGTTTCTGTTTGAGTATTAAGAGCATTGTAAGTCTTAATCTTCTGCTATATGGAAAAGAAGCTATTTATGCAAGATGCATTAAACCAGGCTATATCTAAT
>NW_017728906.1:65065644-65075814 GCF_001723895.1 Crocodylus porosus | reverse complement strand
TAAGCAAGGTTGCTTTATTTAACCAAACCCTTTCTATTTAAGGTTATATAAAACTCTGCTTCCAAAGAAAGTCAATTATATATATTACAGCATAATAGTCAGTCTTACTAAACAACAGGGAGAAATATATATCTTTTCCTTGCTCTTCATACATTAAGACTAGTTTATTTTAATATTTTTAAAGTGGCAGTTACCTTTCTGTTAAACAATAGATCTTGTATTTAAAACTAAAAATACTGATTAACGAAGACTAAGATTTCAATATGCCACTGACGACTGAACAACAGGCTTTATAAACTACTGGGTGGCAGAAGGGAATGAACTTATCTAGTAATTTTAATTCTTATAACTGGAAAAAATAATTGTTCAATGCTAGAAACTACACATTATTCAACCTTTAAAACATATCAATATAGTGTCAAAACTCTTGAGTTTTGCATTGCCAGAAGGCATTACCCATGCAGAGCACCAGAGGACAGACATAACAATTTCTCCCCTTCATCTTGTCTCTATTGGTACCTTAGATAGTAAATCACCACTGCCTCAACAAAGACTTTTTAAAAGGAAGGAAAATTGTATTATTTTTGAGCTTTTCTGTAGAGGTGTGTACACATTTTATAAATTATACACACAAAAGTGTACATTTTTACTCACTCATAGCTTTATGTGCAATATGTCATCTATATGTTAGAAGGGTGTATGTATACATTCTCTGCATTTTAAAGAGAGGCTCACGGTACCTAACGGGATAGCTACTTGCTCTATGTAAACATCTAAATTATTCTGTCAGTTATTAAATACTAATTTTTAAGTACCACCATAGGTTAACTATTTAAAAGTTAAATTCAGGTCAAGTAATGTATATGCAGATTTAAGCTGAAATAGATTTCCAGACAAATGTTAGAACACCACTTTAAAAACTTTTCACATAGCAAGAAATTAAATCATATACTGACGAGAACAAGTTTTATCAAGATAAGACATGAGGAGACAACAATGTAAACAGAAGAGGGGAAAGAAAGTACAACAGCAAAGATAATGGTTGTAATATTCTATTGTGTTCAAGATGATTGGATGCACCAAGCTGAGGATAATGTTCTCTGCCTCGAGTAAGTCAGGTCTACCTCCTCTCTGAACTCTGCATGCATGATGAATGAAGTCATTTAGTACACTGGGACATTAAAGTATTCATGGCGTGGCTACAAAAGAAATGCACACGTTCTTACACACAGTACACAAGTGGACAAGATACACAATGAACACTTTTGCTAAAAAGTTCTTAACAATATTGCCTCTAATATAAAGAGGATATCCAGTATAGACCTACAATACACTCCCCTTGTGTACACTGCTCACCATTTTATTACCACCAATACACTTCTCTGGCTAGCAACATTGGAAACTAATACAGATAGAGTACTGGTGTTCTTACCATGGGCAGGTCCAACTGGTTACTAGCTGGAAGCCTGCTACTACTAGCAGCACTGTATCATTAGTAACAAGATTTCAAAAGTCTAATGTATAAGACAGCCTTGGACATTATTCTAGATCTATTTTTCTGTTCAAGAAAAAGGTGCCTCTTGGATTTCATTAATAGGCTTGTGGTTGGCTTTCAAACTATTAGAAGGCCAGCTTTTTTTAAAAGGGGTGAATATCATTTGCATGGAACATAACACATTGATGAGATGTTTCTGTTTGAGTATTAAGAGCATTGTAAGTCTTAATCTTCTGCTATATGGAAAAGAAGCTATTTATGCAAGATGCATTAAACCAGGCTATATCTAATGCTACCGACAGTTGACCTACATTAGATCAAGTCACTTGTGCATAGTAGGAACCCAATAATAATGCTGGCAAAACTGAAATGTTGGCAGTACAGATAAGAATTTTTTGGTAAAATTCTGTATTGCAAACACCATCTCCAGGTACCAACATCTGAATCAGGAACTCTCCCCAAAATATAATGCATTTCAACTAATCTTAGAAATATTTGCTATAATTATGATTTGGTACATTTCTCCTTACAATTTTCATCTAAAACTGCAGTCTAACTCATTAAAAGGAAGTAATTTTTTTAAAAGTCTGGTACTCTTAAAACACAATTCCATCTGAACTTTTAAAGGTGATCAAATACAACAATGCCTTTTATGTGGTTTTAAAATGAAATTCCTATCATTTCAACGGTTGAAAATGCTTCTCAGAGGCACTTGTTTAACTACTATAATATATTCCTAACAACCTTCAATATTCTGAATACTTTTTAAAGATTAAGCTTACTACTGCATTGAAAATTCTTTGAAGTACTGATTTAACCCATTTCTTTTCAACTGTATTACAATAAGCATATTAGAAGAGCGATCAGCTGAATATTATTAGATAGGATCTACACAATACTCACAACACATTTACAATCTGTAATCATTACAACTTCAAGGACAACTGAATGAAATTTTCAAAAGGATGGAAGGACTGCCACACACAAACAATTTACTGTGTGGTACAGTGGAGTGAAAATTTACTAGGTGTCAACTGGTAAATGATAATGTGGAAGCTATTAAACCATGATGGAGGAACACTAACCCTGAGAGCTAACTGATTCATATCCTTTTTTACTGACAGCTAACAGTTAACTTTGGGTCAACTTTCATACACTAAGAGCTGCACTGTGGGCAATCATCACATAACAGCTATTGTGTGATAAATCCCTGCTCCCTTTTACCTTGCAACAACACAGCCCACCTGCTCATACTGTAAGGAACTTAAGAGTTAAATCTCACTGAAAGTAAACTATCCATTTGCTGAAAATCTCATCAGTTACTATTTGCTACCATGTGCCAATTTAAGTATTATTTCACTATCCATTTCAACAGTCCCCAACAAAACAGATCACTAAAATTCCATAAATGGAATGACAGCATATACCAGAAAAAGTTCTCTAACCTCTAATTTTCCCCCACCTCCACTTCAAAAGATATTAAAAGATCAATATCTTAGCAGAAATTTGAAACTAAAGTATTTTTAGATGATGCAAATATCATAAAAATATCATTTCTAAATTTCAGTAGGAACCATTCTTAAGAGAACAGTATCACTCTGCAATGTCTGCAACCCAAACATTGCTGCATATTCAATTTTTAAAAAGTTACTACAAACATTTTGGCTAATCCAGGTGTTCTCAAACTACAAATTGCATGAAAACTGCAGAAAGACAGCATATGGGCTGGTTTAAGTTTCTGAATAAGAAACCGATACAACTAAATTGATTAGATTACAGAGATTATATGTTACATTTTAAAATAAAGCCCCATAGGTCCTGGAAGTCTAAAAAACTATTCTTTGACTTCATCAAAACAAATGTAGTATCAACATAAAGAGAAGAGTAGATTATAGAGTTCTTGATGCAAGTCATTTGCAGAAAGGAAAGCTATCACATATCAGGCTCTCTGTTCCAGTACTAACTCCTCATGCTACAGGTACGAGTTTTCCTTAGAGGTGCACCAATACATTGGTCCAATATCAGATCAGCACTAATATAAAGAAAATTGTCTGTATCGGAAATTGGCCTGATGTGGCCAATAATTTGGCTGATAAATGGCCGGAGCATGCGTGCAGCTGCACCATAGCACATAGGCAGTAAGAAGCACAGCGGGCAGCCTGGAGAGCTGCATGCACATGGTAAGTCTGTTGTGATAGAAGTGGGGGTGTAGATCAAGGCACCCCACAGTGAGGAGGGTGTGGGGCTGGGGCGTGGGATGGAACCACAGCTTGTCCAGGGTGCACGGGAAGCGAGAGGTGCGGCTCCTGCCACTTGTGCACAGGTCATTCAGCGGCTCATCCGGCAGCTTCCACCACTTGTCTGGGAGGGCATGGTGGGGGGAGGGGGATGGGAAGCAAGTGTGCCACAGATCTGCATGGGGCAGGCAGTGTCAGCACTGGAAAGGGGGTTATAGGACAGCTATAGTGATTTTTGGAGTGGCTGCAACCCTCCCCAAAGCCTACTGCCAGAGCCACCACCGCCTCCTGCCCGGTGCCAACCCCAGGTTGCAGCTGCAGCCCTCCCCACCCACATGTTGCGCAGATCTGGTGCACATGCCCCTCCCCCCCATCCTCCCAAGATGTGTGCAACAGCAAGAGCCCCCCCCCTCCCCCAAATGCACCCTGGATGAGCCACGGCTCCATTCCACGCCCTGCCCCAGCTGGGCAGTGCCTGCCTGCTCCCCCTCCACCCCACAACAGACTTACCAGTTGTATGCAGCTGTACCAGAAATCAGACTGGTATTGGCCAATATGCCTCCTTAAAAAAAAAAAATCAGCTATCGGTATCAGCCCCCAAAATCTCTATTGGTGCACCCGGAGTTTTCCTTCTTCTAAGCCAAGAAAGGCATATAGTACTAAGAGGAAGCTTCTGGAAAGTTGTTGCATTAATGTGCTGCTATATGGTACAAAATAGTACACTGGCAGCAAAGATCTACCGGTTTTTACCTATTTTTATATACTTTCAGTTGTTAAGATCTAAGAGAATCACTGTAAGAAAGCAGCATAAGAATTGTAAATACATGCATTTAATTTTAGTGTCTCTGACTCAGATTTGGGAACGATACATGAATTGGCAATGATCAAAATGATCCTACCTGGAGCATGACAAGGGATTAAAAGCTTTCCACTGCTCCTCCTAACTGGAGGTAAGCAGCTCAGGGATGAAGAGAGGCATTTGTGACAGCTCTCCAGCCAAAAAAAGGAAGACCTACTAAACCTAAGAGCTCACTCTCTCAGCTGTCTTCAAAAGGTTGTCAGTTAATCAAAGATCCTCATACCACCATGCTGACTTCTCATTAGCAGATAACTGCTTGTGAAGGCACAGGCCTCCAATTCAATTTCACATTGGATTGATACCAAACGAGGACGTCCACATTCATTCATTCATCATTTTTTCCTCATGTTATCTTTCTTTTCTGTACCTTCCAAATTAGGTTAAAGGTTTTTTGCCTGACTATACATAGAAGAAACTTTTACTGTAGGAACAGTTGAGATGAAAAATAAGGACTTGGAACAAAATTATTGCTTATAATTTTAGGAAACTGTTATCCTTTGAAATAAAATTTCAGATGCTCAGTCAGTAAGTCATCAATGGCTCCTTAGTTTAAAGTCCTGCTCTGGGGCAACAGGTTGGTCAGAAGGAAATTATGATCTGATGAGAGGCAGAAGGTCTGTCAGTTTGGACTGCATAAAAAACAGTGCAGGCGACTGCCCCGTGCATCACTGTTAATGCGACTTGCAACTGAGAGCACTCAGCACTTCACCGGCTGAGTCTGGTTGCACAGCTGAACCAAGACAACCAATATGAAATAGGAACAAAAGGAGTGAGGTGAGATATGGTTGGGATATTGTGGAGTCTACAACAACTATCTGCTGAAGACCTTCTCAACTGTAGAGGGAGAAAGAACTATTATTGTGGGGTGCGCAGCAGGACCAGAGGGGGAAGTACTCAGATTTATTTTTTTTTAAGTTGTGTCTGAGGAGGCTATCATCCCTGACGGTTCTTAGCATTCACACTGCACTAACTGTTAGAGTACAAAGCATATGCTGGCAAAGATCTCAGGGTTTATCCTTAGTAATTTCAGGCATAAATTGTACTGAAAAAAAGAATCAAATTAAGAGGGGTTTTTGTGTATGGCTACAGACACCATGCACTCATTATGTATGCAAGTTGCCTTTCAAGCAACTGAGGGTGAACAACACTGACGTGAATTCCTGCAGTGTAAACAGGGCTACTGAGGAGTACATTTTACTGAGATCTGCAAGTCTTTTCTTGGGAACAAAAAAATTCTAAATTTTCAAGCAAATATGATTTTTTAGGTGCCACAACTTGCCACAACCTGAGGTTCAATTTTCAGAAATGTAACGTGATATAACGGGTTATGCCTAATTAACTGTAAACTCCATTTTGTGCTACTCAATAAGCCTTATCCAAGGTAGGTTACTGAACTGTATTCCTGATAAGTGCCCTACCCAGAAAAGGTACACAGCAACTCACTGGAGGTCCACCCCTGAAGCCATCTGTTTTCACTCAATTGTAAGCATAGATAGCTCCATAGAACAATGCATCTCCTAACAAGGGATGATGAATCTGCAGCTTTTCAGGGTAGCCATATGAATAAAGAAAAAGCTTTAAAAAGAGGTGCAGCTTTGGCACACGGTAGCAGATCACCACCACATATGTGCAGGGAAGGCCGCCTTAGCTTAATGCTGACAACCTCAGACTCACAGAAGGGACAATAGCAAATTTTGGTGGGAGGGGACCATCTCAGGACATTTTAAGGATCTTTCACACATGTGTTTAAGGATTGGAAACTCTCAAATACCAAAATAAAGGCCATGAATTCAAGTCCTTGGTTAAGACTGTTCATTGTTTCCCCTCACATTTTGTCCCCAAAGACATTACTAAAGAACCTGGAGTGCCCAGACGCAGGGAGGAGTTCCATAGGAGCATCCAGAAACAACTAAGCGAATAAGCCAGCAGGCTCAGGTGGCCTAAAGCTCAGGTTTCAAAACACAAAAAAAGCTGCATTGCAGCTTCAAAAGCTGTTTCAGATGTGGAGTCTGAACTCAGAGAAAGCATCAGAGTCTACAATGCTACAGCAGTTAACTGCCTGCAAACATGCTCTTACCCACAATAAATGCAGAGTCTACTTCACCATTGCTGCAGGGTAAGAACATGCTCCCGGGCAATGCCCATATTAACAGCTTGTAATTAGAAGGAATTTAAGTATAAAATATACTTTAATGTAAATAAGTAATTCTTAGCATAACAAGCAACTAATACTTTAGTACTTACTTAGTTATACTAAGTTATAACACCTATGGTCCGTTTTAAAATGAATCCCAATCTCTCAAGAAAAGTTTTCAATTAGCAATAATCGCACCTTGGATTAATTTAATTGGCTACAATACTTCCACCTGTGCACGGCATTTCATAACTTATTTCTCCAGAACATAAAAGCTAACAGCTTATTTTGTGGCTCTGAATTTTAAAAGAACCAATTATTTGTTTCGTCATATTCAGTCAGCTACAATAAATATTCATGAATTATATTAGTTATTGAATTAGTTTTACTTTATTTCCCAGGGAAGAATTCTTATTCTCAGACCATCTAATATACTAGAACTTTTCATCTCAGAAAGAGCCTACATGTTTAAATGCTGTAGGACCATAATGAATTTGTAGGAACAAAATACTATTCTAGGAGCCAGGAATAGAATACTAACCCACGTTAGCAAAAACCTGATGTTTCTATATGAGAACAAAAACAAAAAGAAAATGACTTCCCAGTAGTGGTTACAAGATAGTACTTTCAGAGAACAAAATAATACTAAACCAGAACCTGTAAAACACTGCAGCGCCTGAGTCAGAATCCTAATGCTTAGGGCACTCCCCTGGGACAGAAAGTTCTTGGTGATGGTTCCTTGTCCCAGATCTATTTCTGTTGTCTAGGGAGATATTTGAGTTTTCATCACTGGATGTTTTTAAAAACAGAACAGACAAATCATTCGTGAATGATACTTAGCTGCAACTGACCCCATCTTGGTAAATGGATTAAATCATGTTAAAAGCCCTTTCCATTCCCATTTCTCTAGTTACTAGAATGATAGAAAACTGGTAGTTCAGGCATTATTTAACCTGGATATATATTTGCTACAAGCACAAAATGAAGCCATCACAGATTTAAAACTGTCATCTGCCGTGGAAAGATTAGTAAAAATAATAGGGATCCTTCACCTTTTCCACCATCAAGTGGTGAAATACGAGTACCAGTTAAGGCTTCATGCACTGTAGGGAGATGTAATTAGCCACATTAGTCTAAAGTTAGGCAGAAGGCAGGTAGATTTATACCTTGTAAACTAAATAAATTAAATGTTTAGCATGAGCTTTTGCGATCCCAAGCTCATGTCATCAGATGCTGTAGTCAGACATCAGTGTTACTCTCTCCTTTTCTTCCCTCCGTTTATCTGATTGGACCAAAGGTGATTGTCCACCAGTAACTATCCCTTCACATGTGCCAGTTAGTTGCTAGATGGTAAATTCCAAACAATTATCACAGTTGAAACTTCAAAATTATTAGCACGGATATACACTAACTTGCTCTGAAATGCTGAAAGTTGCCACCTTCATTATGGCTCAGTCTATTGTGTTGGTATATCATAAAAAAAATGCTACTAAGGAACGTTCCTACATATGCATCAGCATTTCTGTTCAGTTTTCTTGCCAACTGTAGTACAACTACTCCTTTAAATACTTGTGCAATTCTGCTTCAGGCAAAATACACACTTGCAATTGAAACTACAATTTTAACTAGTCAGGATCATTTATTTGAAACAATACCGTGGCAGGCAAGTACTACTTCTATTACATGTAATAGGATTTGTGTATGTAATATATGTATAACTTATCTTTAAGTTATCTAACAATGGATGCAACTAGTCTATACAACTATAGATGATGACATAAAAGCAAGTCACAAGGTGACTGACATACAAACTTGTAGCACATCATATACTTGGCCATAACTCCCCATGTCTATACACTTGTTCCACAGTAAGTGCCAGGTAGCTTACCCCTCAGTAAATAAACTCTTGCATATTTATCATAGAGTAAAAGCATAAAGCAGGCAGTACAGAGGAGCAAGTGAAGTGCAACAAGTTCACACCTAACTTACCTGTGGTAACTTCTTTGTGCAACTACACCCCAAATCAGGGGTAGGCAACTCCCAGCATGCGTACTAGAGTGTGGCATGCAAAGGCATTTTGCTTAGCATGTGCGCCTTGGGAAAAGGGATGGGCCGTTTGCTAGAACAAGGATCAGGCCTCTCACAGGTACCCTGCCGTCTACCCCTGATAGGCCAACATCTTACAAGGTTGCAGTTGCAATTGTTTTTGACACTCTGCTCAAAAACATTGCCAACCCCTGCCTTAGAATTCTTCAAGGCGTAGACCATCTCAACGTGATTAGCACAGTACCCCTAGCACAACAGGATCCCAATCAGAATTTGAACCTAAGAGCTTTCATGGCCATAGTAAGCTAAAACAGAATTTAATACCTGTTCTGTATGCAAAGATCTCCCTGCCAGTCCTCTAGAACATAAAGTTCATTCCACTTAACGTTCAAGTGTAGACAAACACCAACAAACAGGATAAGTGAGGATATGAACTTAAAGAAAGAAGCTACTTAATCCATTGGTTAGACTCAACGGGTGGATCTAGATGAGTTCAGACATGCAATATGTGGCACCGCAGACATGTTTGCAGTTCCACATATCACACAGTCTGGAGTTCTCCACACTGCAAGGGCACGCTGCCCTAGCGTGTGCTGCTCTGTTCCCCTTCTCCCCGTTCTGACCCCTGAATATCCAGGGGTCAAAAAAACAAAAAAACCCCAAAAACCAACAACAAGAACAAGAAAAACTTGGGGGGAAAAAGAGCAGAAGCAGCGTATGCTCGGGCAGCATGTGGTGCTAAGAAGTGGAGCCAGGCCCCTCCTGCCTGGCAGGATCACCGCAGCTGCAGGTCTAGGAAGCCCCCAGGACCCCAGGCATAGGAGACCCCATCTCCTATGCCACCGAGGGAAACTTGCTGCGAGCTTCAAAGCGTAGGTGGCATGGGCATTCTCCAGGGACAAGAAGTGAGCTGCTGTTACTTGTCCCCAGGGTACCGAACATTGACGCACGTCTGGAGATACCCAGTGGGAACAAGATATTCCAAAATTAAAAAGTGTCCGCATACTGACTTATAACTCTGTAGATAAAAGCTCAGGTTATCCAGAGTGCTATTTAACTTGAACATGAACGACTATGCATGCTAGGAAGAGTAGAGAAATGGGAACAACCTTTGTAACAGAGCCTGTAACTTCACTGCCCAGTACAGGTCCAAAACAACAATTACATTTTATAAGTATGGATGTATTTGTTTATTTATTTTAACTCTGTTAAAAAACACATCAGGTAGCACCAATGTTTTGCAGAATTAACACTGGTTTCATAGATTTCACAGATTTCATAGACATTAGGGCTGGAAGGGACCTCGGGAGATCATTGAGTCCAGCCCCCTGCCCAAAGGGCAGGAAGTCAGCTGGGGTCATAGGATCCCAGCAAGATAAGCATCCAATTTACTCTTGAA
>NW_017728906.1:65058914-65064804 GCF_001723895.1 Crocodylus porosus | reverse complement strand
GCCCCAAAGTTTGGTGTCATCGGCGAACTTGGCCAGTCCACTCCTGACTCCAATGTCCACATCGTTAATGAAGATGTTGAACAGGATTGGTCCCAGGACAGAGCCTTGAGGGACCCCACTGGTCACAGGGCACCACGATGAGTGACTGCCATCAGTCACAACCCTCTGGGTCCGACTACGGAGCCAGTTTCCCAGCCAGCGGATCATGGTGGAGCCAAGGCCACAACTGGGCAGTTTGGCCAAGAGGTGATCATGGGACCTACCCGCAACAAACCCGTGCTGGCTGTCCCTTAGAATGTTAGCCTGGACCAGTCCCTCAAGGATGGCCTCCTTAATAAACTTTTCTAACATTAACATTAACCTCATCTTTTAACATATAAACTTTTGTTACAGTAAAGAAAAAAGGATGGGCAAGAAACAGAAAAATCATCCAAGGCTCACAACTGGTTCTCAAAGCTATACTCAGAAATTTGTTTGCATCCAATAACAAGATTCAAACAAGTTTCACTTCAAGCAACTGACTTCGTTTGCTTACATGTCAGAATTCTAGGAAATGAAAATTTCCTAATAGTACTGAACCTTTCCCACACTCCAGCCTACACTACTTCTTGGAAACTCATCGCTTCTACCTCTCAGGCAGCTAACACTGAGGCACCTCTGATTTTTAGGAACACTGAAACCACAAAATGCTTAAGAAACCTGTCAGGTTGTGGGCTGAAATAACTGAAAGGTTTCAAAACTTTTGAAACACTTCAAACAGCCAGCTCTACAACTGTACATGCCCTTTGAAACATTACAAAAGCAGCTGAAATGCTCTAAAACAAGGTACTATTTTAAAGCATTTCAGTTCTTTTTACATGTGCGTGGGGATGGGGACTCAGCTCAAGAACTCAAATTTTGCTCTGCTTTGCCCCCTAATCCTGCCTTCAGAGAGGAGGGAGACCAGGCTGCAGAGTCAGCCTGCCAGACTGCAGACACTAGGCTCCCTCGGGTCCTGGCTGCTCCAGCACTCAGGGTTCTGCTGCCGGGGTCTCCAGTCCCAATTCTCTCTACCGCACTCTGGTGTGCAATGGAGAGGTGAAGGGGCCAGAGACTTATAAAAATCAGATATCCTAGTTTTCTCTGATAAAAAAAATCCCCAATTTTCAGGTTAAGAGAAGTAACCCTAAATCCACATTTTTCTGAGATCAAAATGAAATGCCTTCAATACATATATGTTTATACAGTAGTGTTTCATATTAAAATCACAAAAAAGTAAACCTAAAATCCACATTTTTCTAACCCCAAAATTGAGTATTTTTTTTTAAAATCAGAGAAAACCAGGATCCCTGTTTCTGATCTCAGTGGCAGGGATCCACTTTCTTCCCCACTACCAAGAGACATTTTCTGACCCCCATGACTGGAGAGTTAGGGCTGTATGCAGCCACAGTAGTTTTAAAGTGTTCCAGCCAGGGGGCACCACAGAGGCTGTATACATGTTCCCTGGCTGAACCTATTTCCTTTTGAAGCATCTGCAAGCCTACTTCACTTGGGGGCAGAAGTAATTTTTTAATGTTTCCAATTTGAGCACACCACAAATTAATGTCCTTCATATCCTGTGAATATCTGTGTCTGCTATATTTATTTCCCTAAATAGCCTCTCATGAATAGTTGAACTTCTAAAGCCACATCTGAGATTACAGCAATATATTATGTCCCAAGAATTCATCTAACGGCACATCCTACAGAGCAATTATGGAAGTTTAACATTTTCATGAAGAAAATATTGCAAAGCTTTCTAATTCAGCTATGTTCCATTTGCCTAATTAACAAGATTAAAATATTTGGGGGGGGAGGGGAAAGACCCAACAGCAATTATGAGTATTTATTCTTTAAGGAAGCCTATCCCAACTATTTATTCTGTACTGTTTCCTTTTGTTTTGGTTTGTATGTACTCAGTTATCTTTATCTTCTAAACTTATCAATTCCTCTCTTCCCATACTAATACCGAACCCTCCTACTTTCCCCTCCTCCACTTAAAAAAGATGCTGAATGCAGTTTAGTGGGCAGCAGAGACCAGGACAAATTGAGCCGAGAACACCATGTCCTAGTCTGCTGTGACCACTAAACCTTATTCAGCATCATGCCCATTACAGTTACTGGAAAGTACGTTAGGAACATAGGACTCAGAGGAATCTCAGTCATCAAATCCAGTACACTGCTATCAGTATACCTAAAGCATATTACCCCATTTCTAAATTTATCAAGTTTTACCTTATAAATAGTTAGGTTTTACCCTCACTACTCCTACTAGCAGAATTTTGCTCTTCAGATTATTAGAAGTCTTTTAATTTTTAACCTAAAGCTATATTTAGGTATACCCATTTGTTCCTGTGTCAACATCATCTTTTAGTTAAGCAGCTCTTCTCCCTTTTGGGTGTCTAAAACACTGATTTAGAGAGCAATAATGTCCCCCCTCAAGCTACATTTTTTAGATAAAACCACTCAAGCTCTTCACAGGTAGGGTAAAAGTTTGTACTGCAGACCAGGCTCATTGAGGGCACAACTTTACAAACATTCTTGAGTCTACTGCAGTCATCACACGAACAGCAGTGAAACTGTTTATATTGTAAAAGGTGAAAATCATACATATATAATGTAACCATTGAAATTATACACCATATAACTAAACAGAACTAGTAATGAACAATCAAAAGTGGTTTAAAAATCAAATTTATTAAATGTTTTTTTCTTAAAGATAAATTTTAATATTTGCAAAATTTTGGCTGTATATATTCACCAAGTTGAATTCATTTGGTCAGTGAAATAAACTATATTTACTTTTATTCTAAACAAACGCAAAAAATGATTTATTGACTATAATTTGTGTTACGGTATGTAACATTTGTATAACTAAGTTATACAAATAATGATAAATCCTATCTAGTTAGATTTTTATAACTGGACAACTCTAGTATTTTAGCTTTGTTTTTAAGGAAAGTCTTACCTTTTCTTTGTAGTATTGCCACAATGTATTCATCTCTTATGGCCTGCACAAAAATATGTTGCAATGCACTATATATGCAAATAAGCTTTGTTCTGTCATGCAGCATCTGGCATTAGATATACAATCAATTGCAGCAGCACCCATTCTATATTAGGGCCCACTTCCTTTGCATAGCAGATGTAAAAGCTCATTTTTCAGAAAATATAAATATTTAAGTGGGTTGATTATAAGTATAAAAGCCAAACATCTATTTAGTAATTAGTTTTGGTACCCATTTCTCTAGCCTCAATTAACCCACTTAATTACCAACACCAAAACAAAGCCCACAGAAGTCACGCACTTCAAACTGATGCTGTTAGTATAAAAAGGAAAATAAAACAGAACACTCAAAACACTCTCCAAATACCATCATGCAAATGTTGCATACGGTTAAGCCCATCACCCATTATTTCTCTTTATTATCCTTGCAAGGATTTCATTACGCGTGCAACAGTCTCTGCATAGCACCCATTTAATCCATGCCACCAAAATGGTAAATTTGGTAGTTACCAATAATTTAGATGGGGGTCAAAAGGGCTAATGCCTTAGAATGCTCTTAATCATAAGATATCCTCAGACAAACCTCCCCAGTCTTCATTCTGGCTCTACAAATACAAAATCAGCAGTGAACATTTTATAGTGACCACTTCAATAAACTATTTACACCTGGGTTTAAGTATTACTAGGAAAAGGTTTCTAAACTTCACACAAAAATAAATTTAATTACTTATAACACTAACATATTTCAACTGCTACTGATTTGCAAGGAAACACATCATTTAATTAGATTAACCAAAAGTTTATTGTTGAAAAGAATCCAACTAGCAAAAATATAGTGAAAAACATAGGTTATAGGATTCCAATAAGTTTCTTTTAAAAAACAAAAACAAACTTGCATTGGTTTATAAGATGTTTTAACAAAGAAATACAATGTTTTAGTTTAAAGGTCTTTTAGAACTTTTGAGATTTACAGTCAGCAACTCGCTCCTGATGGCACATGTATACTGTCAAAGGTCCATACTAGAAAGCTCAATGGCTTTTCCATGCAGGCTTCACCCCAAAACAGATGTGCTACAACCGGCTTAGTTCAGTTCTGGGCATACTGAACTAGCATGACTGCTTACTAGCATGCACCCACTGGTGCACTAGGGTGACTACATTACATCCATTTTGGGTTGCAGGATAAAAACAGTGAAGATATCATGCTTCTCCATAGCACTCTTCTTTGCTGGTGTATAATACCATAAACTCTTTCTTAAAAGTGTAATATGAATTGTTTGCTATTACAACCATAAACATTTAAAGATTATCAGGGAAGAGGCTAACACAAGAATTTGCATATATTTAACTCCCTGTGACTGAACTTTACACAGAATATTAATTTACTGGTAATACTTCTCTAATTAGAGCAACACTAACATAAAGCAAAAATTGTTTCACAAGTTCACTTAAATACCACACTACCACAGATGCAGTTTAGACAAAGTATTTTAATCCAAGTCATGTACCTATGTTTTTCAACACGTATCCTGTGGTTAGCATTACCAACAGCCAAGTTATGTGGGGGGAGGGCCATAGCAATTATTTTAGACCTCAGTGCCAGATGCAGAAATGTAACAGTAGATGGCTTAATATGCAAGTATCATCACTTCATTATCAAACTACTTAGATTAAGAAAGAAAATTACTTTTAAAAAAATTGGTAAACAGTCCTTTTTAGCAAAATTCTTTTCATGCTTTAAGTTATAAAGGCTCTGTAGCACAAAACCTTAAAATATGCAATCAATTTTAGCAAGTGTTTAAAAACTCCAACTTGGAGATTGAACTAGGAGATTTACAAGTTTCTTCTCCTTAGAAATAGGCATAACAAAAACTACAGATAAAAAACAAGTTACAATGTACTTGAGGGTGCAGAAGATGCAGGGTATGTCTACAGCAGGGGCAGGCAATTATTTTGGCTGGAGGGCCACTTAACTGGTAAGCTGTTGAGGACCACAAGGGTAGCCCTTTACAATCTTCTCAACAGACCTGCCTCTCCCAAAATTGTATTTATTGCATCTCCCTTCTCTCTCTCTTTTTTTTTTTTTTTTAAGTTTTTCTGGCATGGAATTGGGTGTCAAAATTTGGGTGTTCGAATGAAAAAATACAAGGAAATAAAACTGATTTTCTGAAATTTAACATAATTAAAAATGAAATGGGGAAATAAATGCCTTCAGGTTATATATGCCATATGGAAAAATCCTGCTTCATTAGTGTTAAATTTAATTTTAAGAACAGGCAGCCATGCAAATTAAAGTGATATAAGAAATCTCTATTATAATGCTTCCTATTTAAAGACTTTTAAGAGTTATGCATTACTATAACTGAGTCTTTACCATCTGATAGCTGCAAAGTAGCCTCTGTGGTATGAGCCCCAGTTTCAGTGAACAGCATGTACCTCAGAAGGAACCCCCCACAAAAAAAAACAAACAAACAAACAAAAAACCCTACCATAGCATAATAATGATCAACCGTCACTGCAGACCTGTTAAGGATAGACTCTTTCTACAGACTGAACCACTGGTTTGTCCCTAGAGATGCTTTGTTCTATAAGAGACTAGAGACACAATGTCAGGACAATGTGAAGATGCTTGCAGTGTTACTGTATGCACTTTGTTTCGAGGATTTCAGTCAATGGAGCTGTCATTCAGTGATTTTACTAAACATACTGACTGGTTGGAGAAGGCTCTGCTTTAGTGTAAGGCTACTGTATTTTGTCTTTCAAATCTGATGCTTCAAACAGAATGACACTCCTTTATAATCTGCATTTCATTAAAATGTGTACAGGCATACCTCGGAGATATTGCGGGTTCGGTTCCAGACCACC
>NW_017728906.1:65051024-65058649 GCF_001723895.1 Crocodylus porosus | reverse complement strand
AAAAATGGCGCCGATAGACTTACTCAATGCAGGGTTACCACAAACCTTCAATTTGTAAAAAACGCAATATCTGCGAAGTGCAATAAAGTGAAACGCAATAAAACGAGGTATGCCTGTACTTCTCTTGAAAGATACAGAACTGAAAAGAACAGCAATTACAAATGTCAACTCTGAGAAGGGGTGGGGGGGTAAAACTAGTTTTTTTCCAACTCCTCTTCATATACAAGCGATATAAACCTGCCATAATGCAGTATTTCAAGCCTTTCCCCATTGACTTTACATCTAAATTATGTATTCACATATGTATTCAATACATAAGGCTACAAAACACCAGAGGAAAACTAATACTATATTTGTTCTTCAGCTAGATCTTGGTGGGTTTTTTCTTCCCTTCTGTTTTAGCTTACGTGAGTTCTTGGTGTCAGGGATTTTCTTTACGTGTGTGTATATCTCTACATGGCATAAATTAGAACTGTGTAAACATAAAAGAGCAGGTTAGGGTACCAGAAACTGTTTAGCCAGGTTACTGCATCATCCTCTTTGGATTAATTAGCCCTGTCAGGAAGCAGAGTTTCTTAACCTGATGCTTCAGGTGAGCTACTGTGGCCATAGTGAATCTGATACTCCAGTTCTGTCTCACATCACTAAACAGCAGTACATTGCACCCTGTAGAGCAGAGGAGGGCAAAATACAGCCCACGGGCTGGATCTGGCCTGCCACACAATTTGATCCAGCCTGGGGGTGTCCACCAACTAATTTGTACCCTGGCCATCTTGCACACCTCACTTCCAACCTTCTGGGTGGAAGGGCCTACCCAGCTAGCACAGTTTCTGGGTAGGGCTGCTTCTGCCACTGTTGTAGCCTCCAAGGGACCTGCTCAGTTTCCCTGGCATCCTGCTTGCTCCAGGCAGGGAAGCAGCGGTGGGGTGGGGAAGGAGGTTACAGCCTAGTGGGAGTGCAGAGCATGGGGCTGGGGCAGGTGGGAGTGTGGAGCTCAGCTATGCGTGTCATGGATGTTAGAAAGGGTGGGGGAGATGGGACACCCCACACGCACCCCTCCCTTGGCGCACAGCCCCTACCACCAGTGGCAGCAGCAGGCAGCGGGCGCCTGTGGTCTGCACAGGCTCCGATACCTGGCAGTGCATGGCTCCATTGCTGCTTCAAGCTTATGCACCCTTCTTCTGGCCTGGGCACATGAGCCCAAAAGCTTGTGGGAAAATACTTTTTTTTTTGCGATTTCTTAGTTGGTCTAATAAAAGGCATCACCTCTGAACTGAGAGTTCTAGATTTTTACATTTCTTTTTGTCTGTCTTAGTGCTCATGAGCAGGTCACAAGAACAGCTCATCCATTGACATCAATAAGGTCATTTATTTTACATAGATACTATATTAATATAGTGACCCCCAGGATGGTCTTCCACTATTTTAACTGAGAACTGTATTTGTCTTTAATGATCAATGTATTAAATACTTATACAGTAAAATCTCTGTTATCTGGTATTAAAACAACTGGAATACTTTACTAACTGGAATTTCCAGCCATCTGGCCAGACGTGGAGGGGGTGGGGGGGAAAGCTCACATGTAGAGGCCGCTGTCACCACCCACCACTGTCACTGATCCACATGTGGCTGCTGCCACCCTGCACCGCCTCCGTTCCACCGGCCGAACACTGGGGATGGGGCGGAGAAGAAAAGCTTGCATATGGTAGCTGTGCTGCTGCTCTGTATGCACTGCCCTGAGCACTGCTCAACCGTACTGTCGTCGCTCCATGTTGCACCCTGCAGCAGGTGTGTGCAGCCACTGCCACCCCCACAGCTCCACGTTACCTTAAAACCCCGCTGAGTTATTTCAGAAAACTGGAGTTTTTACATAACCAGCAATCCCCTTACCCCAGGGATGCCAGATAACAGAGAATTTACTGTAACAACATGATTCTTTAATATTCCTATGATTACTCCTATTATTTATTCACCCTATATGCTAGATCTACTTCTTAGACACATTGTGGACCTTTTTATGGTGGCTTCAAGAACAGTGGAAGGAAAGCACATTAGGGAATTTATACAGGACAACTGCTTTAAGCAAATCCAACTACTAGGAAAAACACACTCAAATCAAACAAAATTTTATGAAAAGATTATTAGTCCCTTCTTGTGAAGTCACACTTCTGGAGCTGTAGAAATATGCCTTAACTTCTCTATCACCACACAGAAACAAAGCAACTAATATAAAACAAACATAAACAAGGCACATTCTTGTAGCATGGTTCAGAAGTTTTACTGACATGCGTTAAGCTGATTCTATTTGTGAAAGTTAAAAAAAATAAGAGCTGATAAAACCTCAGAACAACCCTACTCTCTCTTATTTACGGCATATTATTTTAACTGTTTTAACTTTTAATACAATCCAATGCCATCAAACAATACACAGTATTTACTCAACTACAAGACAGCCCTGACTATAAGGTGATTCCCCAATAATTACATTTTAAATATGGAAAATTTATAAAATTTGTTATAATATTCCACTACAGAATCTAAGTATTGGAGGTCTGCCTTGAATTTGAACGCTGCCTCCCATTACTCTAGTAGTGAAAAAAAAAAAAAAAAATAGCCCGGGGGGGTCCATGTAGCCCCCTTGCCCTCTGCCTCCCCTCAACTTCTTCCCCTATCCTTGCTGTCAGATCCTGCTCTCCCTGAGCACAGGGAAGTGAGGAACAAAATTTGAAAGCACAGATCTTAAACATTTGTAGAAATTAGCATACAGTACGCTATATACTTGGTTCATCTAACATTGATGCATTTTATCTTTTTTGAAACGGCTGCAAGTTTCAGCACAGGTACTCCATAAAGACACTTTTAAGCAGCACTTTGACACCCACCTATACATGATATTAGTCCAAAGCCAAAAGGCTTGTGATTTACCCTATTGGGCTGGGCCCCACTAAGGTCAACAGGCCTTCAAGCCACAGGTGAACCCACAACTCAGCACTGCTCAGTACAAATATGTATTCCAGACACCCCCAACAAAGGATTCATGGGCTAGTTAGCCCCTCACTCATGATGTGAATTGGGTGTTCTTGTCATGAGACCTGGGACCCTCCAAATATTTATTTGCAGATGGCACACAGAGCAATCTGGTCCAGCTTCACCTCACAGAGCAGAACCACACTAACAAAATGCAACATGCTGAGATGACAGAGAGATTTGTAGTGAACTATCTGGGGTCCCGCTTGGCGATATTTGCCAAACATTTAAGGCTGGTGAAGAAACAGGAATCACTCCGAATGGGAAAGGAAGGTGCAACTCAGCTGTGGGAGTAAAGAAGTCAGAATGTATGCAACGCAGTGGCTTACCATGACTTTAGAAAGAGAGAGTCAGCACTGAGGGGGGACTGCAGTCAATGGGCACTATCATGCATCCTCCCAGCAGGGATCCCAGTTTTCTCTGATAAAAAAAATCCCCAATTACCTGGGGGGTGTGGAATACCATGACCACTAAGGTGGCTTTCCTAGTTGCATGGGAAAACCATTTTTTGGCAGGGGGTAGGTACCTGACTTGGGTAATACATAGATAGCCTCCCACTTTCACTTCCAGTGGGAAGATTTTAGCTATACACCGACTTTATGGAAATGGGAGACTCCTCCCTAGCTTACTCCTGCAGCCATCCGGTTGAGGGGAAGCAAAACTCAGGGGTATCCGAACCCCAAGGCTCCAAGCTTGAGCCTGCATATAGGATGCCCACCAAAGGATTTGGAAGCATCTGAAGCCCCAGGCGGGGGTGGAGGATGCTTGTTGGTACCAGGGCCACATATGGTTCTTGAACTACTCACAGACTTGGAATTGATTAGGCTGATTTGGCTTGGAACACACAAAAAAAAAATTCCTTAAAGAAAAAAAAAACCAAAAACACACAAACAAAAAAAAACAAATCCCCAATTTTCAGATTAAAAAAAAGTAACCCAAATTTCACATTTTTCCATGATTAAAACAAACCACCACATTATATATATATCGATCCCTTCTTATCAGGTAGGTGGCACTAACCTATCCTTGTGGTAGGTTTCCAGAAGCATGTTTACCTAATATGGGCCATCTGTTTTATAGTCGTGCTCAGTCTTGGTTGCATTTAATCAACTTCATAGTTGGTTTCTATGACCTAGAACATGTTACTTTTGGCAACCGTTTTATGAGACAATGTCCTTAATGAGGTTTCCTTGTATACAGATGTAAGACAAGGGGCTCTCCCCACATGCTGGACTAGAGGAAAAAACCTTGTCTTGTATTCAAATAGATATGGTAAATGAATGACAATTCAATTAACATTACATAAAACATGACTGAATGATGTTTTCATAAGCAGGATCTCATCCAATATTTTATAGTATCTTTTGGTCCACTGAAGGCAGATAAACATTTATTCAATAATTCAAAGTATATAAGCTAATATTTGTCTAACTGGTAAGTAAAATAATTGAATTCTCAATTTGAGTCAAAATTATTGTATTCTGGCTTTGAGTAAAAGATTGTGAAATAAATTACCTAATCTCAAATAAAATGTAGTAAAAATAACCCTACTTGCTCCACAATAAGCGTCTACAGATACTTCTATCCCTTAATAATGCAAACAAGAATAACAGTAGGGCCGATCTTGGCAGGTGTGCCACAAATTAGCCCCACAGCCTTCCCAAGTGCCATTTCAATCCCTTCTCGCAGGCAGATCAACTGCTCTGCTTTCTGCTCCTTGCCCTATCTGCCACTGCATTGCCTGTCCCCTCCCTGTTCTTTGGCCACAGTTTGGCTACCCCTGAGCTATGGGAACTAAGTACAAAGGCACAGGAATCATCTAACCTAACACCGAAATGTGAATTTAAGGAAATTTGAGTAGGTTTGAATTAACTGGATTGGAGTAATTTATTTGTGGGCAGGTTTTACTACAGCACTTGTTTCCACAGTATTTGAGCATTTCAAACTTTAATGGATGTATTTAGTAACAAGCACTAGATAACAAAATAAAAAGAGAAATTTGCTTAAGGTTTTGGGAGATGTGGCAGAGCAAGAACAAAAGAACAGAACCAAGGTTTCATGTCGCAAATCAACACCTTAAAAATCAGAAAAATGTTACTTCTATTTGGTCAGGATATCAGGACTGACACATCTACTTGCCTAAAATGGCATAAAATCTCCAATAAACACAACTAGTAAGGATCTATGTTTCACATCTGAATCTAAAAGTAGAGCAAGGTAGTTATCCATGTTAGTCTGAAGCCAGGCATAAGATAGGGCATGACAGCATCTTAAAGACTAAATGGTTCAAGTTTTCATAGGTGACCGCCTACTTTGTCAGATACTGCCTGATCTATACTTTGAGAGTACTGACAAAGTATGATGTTGCCCATGAAAGCTTATCCCTCTCTGAACCAGTTAGTCTTTCATGGGGTTTACAGACATGGAAAAAAAACAAAAACTCAGTGCTTTACTTTCAGCTAAGCATGTCCCTGTGCCAAGTGCAGTGCGTGTCCAGAAAAGAAATCGTGTCAGTTTAACGCAGCTCCCCAGTGTCTATATAGATGGCGTGCTTCAGCAGGGCTTTTTGGTACTTTTATCTAATAGCAGATTGAATCAGCTATTAGATAAAAGTGCCCAAAAGCCCCGCAGAAGCACACTAGCTGTCCAGATGCGGGGGAACTGGGACACGATTCCTCTTCCAGTAAAGTGCTGTTACATTCCTAGAAATATAATCAAAAGACATTTTCTACAAAAGCATAAAATTAAGCACATATATAAGATTTTAAAAGACCGCTGTCTACAGATGTGACAGTTTGTCCCAATTTGACTTCAACAGACATTATGTAATCCTTAAGAAGTGTTTCTCTTCTGTATCAATATGTGCAAGACTGTGCTAGATATCAACATCATTATCCAAGACTACTACTTATCTTTCATGTTTAATAAACAAGAACAACAGGGAAATGTACTTGTCTACAGATGCAAAAACAGTATTTCACTAGTTCATATTTGAAGGTTACACATACAAGAATTCTGGCTTTTAGAGTTGGTGTAAGTGAAAGATTCAATTCAGAAATTGATTTTTAAGTACCCTTCACCATGGAGAGCTGCTCACTCAATACTGTACAGGGTGATGGAGAGCTGCTCACTCCATACAATTTGTTTTTTTTAAACCTGTTTATTCACCTACATGAAAACCTCTCAAACTATCACTCAAGGGACCAATAAAAAAAATAAATAAAGACAGGTTATCATTTTACACAGATGAGGAAAATATTTATACTATTAGCTACTTGTGGGGGATCTTTCTATAGGTTTCAGCGTTCCAGGATTTTACTGTTTGTTTTAAAAATTGCTGCTGCTAGCACTATTTTTATGCAGCATTGTTATTATCTTTATAAGCATACAGTCCTACAGCCAATATATATAGCTGTTTTCTTTTAATCAAGTTTCCAGTTGAGAAGTTCTCTCCGGTAGAAAATTCTTGTGGCATAAATAGGAGTATTCAAGAATTCCCTCTACTTTCAAACAAATAAAGCAGCATATGTTTAACTTTTGAAATGTAGAGATAATAGGAAAAAAGCTGAATGCGACTCTCTACTACTTCACATGCAAGGACAAGTTACCACTAACTTAGAATGCAAGATACTTTAAAATATTAAAAGTAACTGCTGCACAATTTTAATAATCACACATGTTTTAGTAATATTTTGTTAAGAACGTAATATTTCTATGTAAGAAAGTGGGGGGGAAGTTACCATATATCAAAAGACTGGACTCACTGGCCTTACTGGTGGGTTTTAACTAAAAAAAAGTTTTCAATATTTAAAATGAAATTGCAGTAGAACATCTGAACTGACTGTTGAAAAAGATAAAATATGGTAACGCTGGTGGGATGGGATACGGGAATGTTAATAGGTAAATGAAAAAAATGCATCCAAAAAGTAACACCGAAAGTTAAGTAAACAATTCATCAGAGGTCAAGGCTTAATAGATCTGTTCTTATTTAATACATGCTGATAAACCAGGGGCAGGCAATTATTTTGGGGGGAGGGCTGCATGGGTAGCTCCATTCCTTGACCGGTGCCCCGCCCCTCGACAGGTGCCCCACCCCCTGGTCACCATCTTGGGACCAATGTCCCAGGGCCACCACCGTTGGGCCCAGAGCGAGGTGCAGGCTGGCAGGGGTCTGTGGAGCCAGGCTGGGCTGCACCAGCAGAGAGTGGGGAGCTGGCCCAACTCCAGAGAGCCCCTGCTGGCTGGAACCCCGTACTCCTGCCGCCCTGCCCTGGGCCCCACCAGTGCTGGCCCTGGGACACCGGTGCAGTCCCACGCTCCCAGATTCCAGCATCCGCTCACTCCCAGTGCCCCCCAACCCCACAGTACAGGTGGGAGGCGGTGCACAGCCCCGATCCCCTGCTTGCCAGCAGGGAAGGAGCTGGTGCTCAGCACGGGGAAAAACAGCCCCTCCCCCAACCTGTGGCCAGCGCTCCCTGTTGCAGCTGCTCGCAGCCCGCACTGGGCTGTCCTGAACAGGCACAGGCAGCCCCACATAGGCTGCAAGCAGCTGTAGTGCCGGGCACCAGCCACAGGGCAAGCAAGGGGCCACTGTTCAA
>NW_017728906.1:65035937-65050924 GCF_001723895.1 Crocodylus porosus | reverse complement strand
GGCAAGAGCCACTCCCCCTCCCCACACCCTGGACGAACTGCTTGTAGCTCTGCTTGCCTGTCCCACCCTACTTGGGCAGCACCTGCCCCTGCCCCTTCCCTTACCGTGGGAGGCACTGTACTTCCCCCCACACACACACACTCCTTCCCTTCCACCACAATGGACTTAGTAGCAGATGGTAGGTGTATCAGATCTGTATTGGCCAATATGCCTCCTTAAATATCGGTTCCAAAATCTCTATCAGTGCACCCCTACTTATTTGTAAACTGCTTCTCCGACAACTCAGTGGGCAATACCAAAACACAACGTTATCAATGGAGGGGACCAAGAAAAGTAAAACACTAAGTAAAGAAGAAATCAAACATACACATGAGAAGAATATACAAGTCTCCACAGTCACAGAGAGACTACATCTAGCAGTGTTTGTAGGAGGCCACAAGAGTAATGAAAGCTTACAAATTGTACACTGCCAGAAGTACCCAAAATAAAGGCAACTCCTGAAAAACTGCCCTCGGAATAAAAATAGATAAGCCTAGTAAGGGTCCATAAACTCTTCAATAACTGAAGTCTGGGCATATTTTTCTTTTTAAAATTATTCAGGACAATTCAGAACTCCCATTAGGGAGTCCTTCTCTGAAGAAACCACTTAAGGTATGTGAAATGATGTTCCCTTGTGGATAAGCATCTTTTCATCTTCAAAACACATGTGCAGTTTTTCATCTTCAAAACACTTTAGACAAGTTAACTTATTAATGATACTTTTGATAAGTAACTTATTAATTTTCTTATCATGTGAAATTATTCATTAAGTAACTTAATACAGGGCTTAAGGAAAGCCTTTAGCTTTGAGGTGCGTTGTGCACACAAGGAATAGACATGGAAAGAAAAAAGCATTTCCATGTTAGAAAAACCTGGCATAACCCAAGAAATGCATTCCGCTCTTTAAGACTTTTGAGCTATGTGGAAAAGGAAAAATTACCTGATCTATAAAATTCTTCAGTGGGAACACTATTCCAAATATTTAAATATACTCTTTTAACAGACTATGTTCACTAGAATGAAAAAAAAAAAGAGAGAGATCCCCTATACCAAATCGTAAGTTTGTTTAAAGCCCATATAAAAAGTTGCTGGTTTTTTTCTTTAGCTAAAATAACAGTGAAGTAGAAGAACAGGTCTCAAAAGCCTTCCATTTTGTATTTCACAGATATGATTAATCTATTACACGGTGAGAAAAAAAACAACTAAACTCACATTTCTTTCACCATCAGAGCAAAATAAACCCTGAAAGCAGTAAGGTGTTTGTTACACAATTGTTTCACTCAAGTAGAAGTTAATCCTTGAGAGAGCATAAAAGAAGTCAAAAGGAAAACCTAATTAAAAAAAGATTACTGAAAAAAAAAAAAAAAAAAGAGAGAGGGAAGATATCTTCACAAAGCTCACATACTAACATTCACTTCTAACGGTGGAACGTTTCCACTGCTAGCAATTATTCTGAGAGAAGCAGCAGTGCAGACATTCAAGTTGACAACCACTCTGCCTCCCCTGCTCTGAGAGCCTTTCCCAGACCAGTGACATCCAGGTCTGGGGAAAATGTGCCTGCTCCATTCCTTCCATATCTGGGAAGGAAAGTCAGGCCAAAACTCCCTCTCTACTTTTCACAGTGGGGACAAACACTATTCCCTCCGTTCAGCTCTGGGGACACAAACAGAGGGAGAGGTGAGGCAAAACTCCCTACCTACTCCGCACTCAGGTATCTGGAGTGAGAAGCAAGCAAAGAGCAAGACTAAGCTCCCAGTGCTCAGGAGCTGAGCAGAGAGTGACAGCGCAAAGTTTCCTGCCCACTTCTCACACCAGGGACCTCAGGAAGTGAAGGAGCCAACAGGAAGCAGTTGTTCCTTTTCCTTCCCTTCCTGTTCTCAGAGACATGGAAGCCTTTGCCTCATGGCTCCACCTCTTCCAGTCCCTGGGAGGACTTAAGCCGGAGGAAAGTGAGGGGGGGTATAGATATTCATTCTCCCAGAGCTAACTTCTACTTGGTTGGAGTCAGCTTACTTTTCTTCCAGAACTGTCAGTTTTGGTTCAGAAGAAGGAAAATCAACTTTTGTACAATTCCGGTTCCTACTATACATGAAACGATACATCTGTACATGGCCAAATAAAGCAAGCGCTATATATTGTAAATTTGGAAGTGGAATTATTTATAGAAGAATGAAAGCTTAAGCCTCATGGAATAATCATTGAGCAAGTTCTGTATTCCATAACAATAAATGGCATTATTAGAGTGCCCAAATCCAGCCAGAATAGCACAAGTAGCCCTATAAAAATCAATCACTTCTTGTTAGGAAAATCCGGTCTACAAGGATAACAAGAGGAAGTTTCAAAACACATCCTGAAGATCAATATAATTATCTACTTCCCAGAACAATAATAGAAATAGCTTCTCTGCTGTGAACACCCAGTATGTCTTTCATTTATACCAGATGTTTAAAAAACATACAACCCAGGAAGGCAAGTTAGTCATCTACTTTGACAGCTGGAATGGAGGAGTGGAGACAAGTGTTTGTATCCCCATGTCAGCTTCATATTGCTGCAGAGGGGTGTTATCACTATAGCCCCTACCAAATTTACCATTCCACAATGCTGGTGACCACAGGAATCTGTGGCATTCAGTAACAATAATACATAGCAATAGCTGCCAACATCTTCCCCTGCATTAGCTGAGGCTGATAAGGGGCTGCAAGTCCACATTAACCCCCTGGTTACTGGTCATGCTAACACCTCCCCCTGAAGCAGCGACTGGCCCTGCGGCAAGGCTTTGTATTAGAGCTGCTGGATCCCTGGCAAAAGGCAGACCCCTGGCAGCCCCAGCAGCACTGTGGGCAGAATCTAGCATCACACTCAGGCACCTGCAGCCCAAGGGGCCACATTGGTTTGGACACCCTTGATTTAAACTAACTGGATTAACAAAAGATCATTAAATATTGTGAAGGTAGAGAATATAGAATGCAATCTTGTAATTTAACAATAAACTGTTCATAGGGTAACAGTATGGGTAAGAGAGGAGAAGCTTGGGAACATGGAATGTTCATGACACACTGGTCACTTGGGATTATCCAAGTAACCCATTAAATAGTCACAACAGAAAGCTAGAATATTATTTTACTCCTCCCTAGCTAGCACCTTTTAGCAATGAGTCTCAATGTATTTTACAAAGCTTAAAAATTTCATGGTGCCTGCAAAGTGAGCACAGACTGATACACACAGCAGTCAAGTGATTTTTCAACATCATAGCACAAGTCAGTCACAGAATTTACATTACTTTGAATTTACCTTCAGAGGTTCCATCACCCCAATGCTGTAACCTCAAGACTATAGTTGGTATATACAAAGAAATACCGAGAACATGGGGGAGAGTAAGAGTGGTATTTACTTTTCCCCCCCCCACTAGGATTTTCCTGTACAATAGCTACAATAACTGTTTTCTAAGCTACAGATTTCAGAAAATTTATATTTGAATCGGTTTTTCAAAATCAGAAATGAACAGTGCAAATATCCAATTATCATATCTGATACGGAGTAAAAAGTTAAATGATTTTCTACTTCATACTATATTTCTACAACTAATAACTGCAACTATTGTTCTAACTTTGTAGTACATTTCTACTTTAAATTATCTACCGTATTAGAGATGCACTTTCTTTAGAACAGTTAATATCAACTATACCTTAAAAAGAGTCTCAAAGAAGAGAATCTAGCTTCTGTTTTCAGCAATGAAATAGTAGAGAAGCATACATGCATCAGATATGACAAAAATTAATGATAACTATCAAATTGATTAAAGTTTAATAAGAAAAATCAAATATGAATAGATTAAAAGAGCAAAATATATTATTTCCTGTTAGAAGCATGAAAAAAAAGCAGCTTACATGTAAATTTTCAAAGCTTTAGACGTATGTAAAGAAAATCATTCAATAATTTATATATGCATGTACTAGTTATAAAGTGAAGACTACTGTACTACTACTACTGCACAACTAGTAAAATTAACAGGAGATTACATGCTAAGCATGCTAAAAGGCACTTTCTACAACTATAAAGAGAGAGTCTGCTCTAGCCATAGCACAGCATGCTGCTGTTTAGGCAAGAGAAGTACCATTTCCTTACCTCCTGTAACAGATCTGCCTGCTCAATGGCTTTTAGAACATTTTTCTTGGAAGTCTCTTGAACTTCCCCTCCCAAAAGGAACTCATCAAGAATAAAATAGGCTTTTTCAAAATTGAAGATGATATCAAGTTCACACACCTGAAAGGTATAGTAAATGTTGTTATAGATACAGTTGTTATCACTGCCTATTAAAGTAACCTAATGCTTTATAAGATTTTGCTTTCTTTACCAATGTTCAACTAATCAAGCTGAACTTTTCATATCTATTACCAGTCAAATATTTTTTGGAAGATGTCAGTCAAAAGCATTCAGTGAGTTGTGATATGAAGATTAATGAAATGTGCCTCATTTTGTCAATGTTAAATTCTGGGAACTTGATCTCTAAGAAACTCTAGTACCCCCCTGTTTGAAGCATGACATTGACAGGTTGCCAAAGGTAGTCTTTGTCAAGGATCTTGCTGCTCCCAAGACAATGCAAACTTGGTCAGGTTATAAGCGCATAAAAGTCACAATTCTTATCTGTTTCATAGAGACTTTCTAGAGTTTCCCAGCTAAAATGCAGAATGCCTGCACTCAACAGGTTTAGCCAGATGCTGCAGGAAAGTAAGTACTATAATTTTTCTTGAAACTGCAGGTTAGGTTGGGGCCAGTCCAGTGTCAGAACCAGAACCAGGGAAACTCTTTTTGAGTCTGCAATCTCCCCTTCTGCTGTGGGCCAGGAAACACAGAAGAGGAAGTTGGCCAATTTAAATGCAGACAAGACAAAAGCTGCTTGAGGGCAGGGACTAAATTGCAGCGAAAAGCTAAGAGCTGCCACACATAACTAGGACTGGAAGGCAGGGAAGTGGAAGGAGACAGGAAATGGCTAGGCAAGGAGAAAGAGTCAGTATGGGGATACTGTGATTCAGACTTGAACAAAAAAGGAGACCAAGAATTTATAGAATTTTAAGATCACTTAGTCTGACCTCAGAGGAGACTGACCGTCTGAGCAAAGCAATAGAAAGTTATGACAGGAAGCGGGTTGCAGGGGTTGCCAAACTGATGAACAAATTGCAGAAGAGACTGGAAGCCAGTTGGTAGAAGAAAGATCTATCTGATGATAAGCCAGGGTGCAATGGGAGAACTGAGAGTGGCATATGGAACAAAGCTCAGATGCTTAAAAATATGTGAGCAGAAACAGAGTTAAGTACCTAGTGAGATTTTCAAGAGCATATGTTTACATGCTTAGGTCCTTTAAAATCTGGTTGAGAGATTAGTATAAACAGTCATAGGGAAGATGAAGAGCCCTGCATGGAGACTAAGACTAAAGGCAAGAGGGATTAAATGACAAGCCAGGATAGAACTAGGCAAAATAAAATTGGCTGAGTGAGGAGACTGGATGCAAGAACTACAGGTTGAATTAGTACTTGCTAGAATATTCATGTACCCACAACCCAAAACAGAAGCCGTAGTATTTGAGTCTCACTGTTCTCCTGTTCCCCTCTTGTCAGTAAATAAATTGTCCAACGGTCTACTCAGATACTAGTACTAAAGACAGCCTCCTATTCAGTTACTCTGTTACTTCCATCATTGGAAGATCTACAGGTTCCAACCCTGCTAACTGCGTGTTGCTATTGATATTATGCTTTAGGAGGCAATTTGGGGGGTTTTGTTTGCCTTTTTTTAAGCAAGGAAACTATGCATGAAAAAGACATCAAGCAAGAGACCATAATTAAAGTTGCAGAAATCAGCACTCAAAAAAACCAGGAAACAACAAAGCAAAGATAGCCAGTGCAATTGTAATTCAGTTTACTCATGGATAGGCTTTATGCTACAGTCTTTAATTACATTATCACATTTCAGTCTCCCACTAGACCTAGCTTTGCTCAGTGCACAGGGCAGCACTGGTATGCAAATAAATCAGACTTGTGTCATGAAAAATAAAATCCCAGAAGACACCTGCCTCACCTGTTAAGGATTTTTAAAATGAAACAAAATAGGTAGAAGCTGCAGGAACAGAAAATGTAGTCTTATGTTTAAAGCAACTGAGTGCTGCCCTTAAATGGATCCTATTCCTGTCTCTGCCACAATTTTTGAGTGGCTTACTTAGCGTCACATGACCCCCCTGTAAAAAGTCTGTTTTTTTAAAATTAATTATTCTTCTCTTTCTGGGGTGCCCGAGTCAAGAATCTGAGACCTGATTTGCAAAAATGCTGAGCACTCACAGCTATAATTGAAGTATGCTGTGCTTTGTACAAACTATGCAATGATTAAAACAAGATTTCTCAGAGGATATGAATAGTAGATTAGGCACCCAGAATTTATTAAACACTTCTGATATCAAACGCAGACCCCCCATCTGTAAAATGAGGATCTCCCCTCACGTTTACATAGGTACTAGGAGATAAATTAGTGTTTCAGTGCTTCACGAACATTGTTATAATGAGCACTATTGAAAAGTCCACAAAGAAATTGGTAATTCTTCAGAGCAGAGGTTAGAGTGCAATAAGACCTATGGCCACACACTGAACACTGAGAAGAAAATAAAATACTAACTGATTGTTAGGTAAATACTGCCTATTCTGTTCACCAAATATGGCAAGGATCTTATGGAAAGTATAGCATATAATTAAAGACTATTAGAATGCATATACAGAAAGGAGGGTAAATTAAGGCTATGAGATCCTAAATCTAACATCTGATAATTTCAAGTGCTTGATTTTGCAACCTTAACTTTCATTAAAGTTTTGTATATGTGTAATAAAGACATTGTTTTAGTCCTCTATGTTCTGAGCGTCAAAAATATAAGATGATACGCACTGGAAATTTAACACCACTAACAGCTTAATGTTACATTTTGCAAAACAGGAGCCAAAACATGTAGCCCGTGGGCTGAAAGCAGCCCACAAAAGGTGGTCATCCAGCCTACAGGGCTTCCCATGGAGCTGGAAATTTATGCAAGGGGAGGAAGGGGAGAGTTTAACCCATGTGACTGCCAGAGCCATTGTGTTGGTGGGACCAACACCTGGGGGGTTAACACTACTACTGCTGCTGAAGCTATACCTCATGATCTCTGCTGGGGACGTAATTCTGAAACACATTAACTTCCCACGTGCTGGCCCCACTGACAAAGTGGCTCAAGCAGCCATGGGAGTTAATGCCACTGCCATTTGCCCCACTGCTGAATTTTCAGGTCACAATCCCCATTGAGGACATAATTCTGCAACCACAAAGCTAACCTCTGGGGCAGCCAGATTTGCTGCGTCAGCAGCAGGGCCAGCATCCAAAAGTTAACAATGCTGCTGTTCACACAGCCTCCAGCCCATGAAAAGCCCCACTGAGCCAAATGATTTTGCCACCCTCTCAAAAAAACCAAAAAAAACCAAACAGCTACAAGTACAATGTATAAAGATGCTTGAAGTTCCTGTACTATAATTAGCAGCATTCCCAGAAATAAAACACACTGAATTTAGTTTTTATTCATGGGAATGTACTTTAACTGCTAATGAAAATCAGGAACCACCTGGTTCAGTCACCTCTTTTTAGGATGCCATTGTTTTAAACATAAACTGTATTAACACAAACATGCTTACCAATTTGGCTTGGCAGAAATGACATTAATTTTATCAGATACATCAGGTACATGTGTCGAATAACAGAGAAACCACCACTTTTGAAAGTGTTTTGTGCTGAGAAAAAATGGTGCAATATATAATAAAGCCAAAACACAAACATTTTAAAAATGTTTACAAGTTCTCAATAAGGACAACCACTAACTCACACTGCCAAAATACTTGTCAAGTAGCTCCACATAACGATGAATTATTTCAAGGGTTATTAGTTCATTGTCCTGATCTTCAATAGCACAGCAGAAATAAAGGCTTGCATATCTGCAACAACAAAACAATCTTTACGTTAGCACAAAACATGCACAAAAATTAAATTAACAATCAATTCTTCTCGGCCTTTGGAAATAAAATATATATGCATCCTCAAAAAAGTGATGTAACAGAGACATCAACAGTTGTCTGCCCACCGTATGGCCACTGTACACCCCCCCCAAAGATGAGGGAGCTACCTCTATAAAAGTTAAAGAAAAATTCAATTTCCATGCCCTTGTCATCTTTAAATTTCTCTCAGGGTGCTGATAAGAAAGAAACTAGTTCCAGAGACAACTGGACTATCTAATGTCACACACGAAGGTAGTTTTATTTATGCATATTCTTCGCTCTAAACACAAATGTGAACAATACCAAAAGGCCACCAAAAGTACTCACTGGTTAACCAACTGTATTGGCTTCATAAAAGGAATAACAATTCATAAAAGGAATAACTATTGCTAATTCAGAGAACTAGCCTTAAATCTCAGGAGTATACCCGAATGCTAATTTAATTCATAAGGTTTACATGCTGCCCTCCCCAAAAATGCTTTACCTGGTTTACCATAAAAAACAAGGAAAATTATAAAACAGATAAAACACTAAAATAAAATCAAATTGCCCAAAACTTAATCCTGGCCACACAAAAATAATGTCCTGCATTGCTTCCAGTAGATGTCAACAAAAAATCAGCACCAACAATCTCCCAGAAGAGGGAGGCAACTACTCAAAAGCAGCCATTAGAAGTTCATCAGCTGAGAAGCTGGAAAACTTCCAGAGCAAGCTCTGCTACTGCTCTTGACTAGAAAAATAAAATCAGGAAAATACTATGCTTGTAACAAGGAGAAAAAATGAGAGGGATTATACGTGGATTCATAATGGCACACAGATGACTTGAACCTATTTCATTTTGCAAGAAAGCTCCCTCAGTGCCAGGGAGGGATGGCCATTAAACTGCTACATTGTATTTATCTGAATACTTGACTATATGCATCTTTTTACTTCTTTCATGGAACTCCCAGGTCTCTCTCTGCTGGTTTAAGGCCGTTTGTGGTATAATATCAAGCCATGTTTACATAATGACTTTCACAATAGCCATTTTTCTTGTGTTTACTATCTTCTTGATTTACCCTACTGTATGCAGGCCTGCTTCTATGTCTCTACTTGACCAGTCTGATCAACTGCCTCATCTACACAAAAATTCTACAACAGAGCATCTCATAAAACATACACCATTATCCTACACTTGGTCTTAGTCTCACTCATCTAAGTGTGTAAAAACAGTGTTTCCTGAAAGCAAAAGGAAGATCCTCAAAAAAAAAAAAAAAATTCTTCTGTGAATTCCACTCACCTACACGCCCACACTATCTCCACATAGGGCATTCCCAGACAGACACACTTTCCATTCAACCATTTCTGCTTAGTGTGTCATCCACCCCTCCTCCTCTCGCACAACTCCTCTCTCTGTGACTTCTTAGACCCAATTCTGTCTGGTCCGACTGAGTCAGAAAGCTGCTCTAGTGTGCCTGTAAATAACAGCACATCGGAGAAGACTTTATTAATCCAGTCTTCCCAAGCGTGGCAATGACTGCACTCCAGCCAGCCTCCACAACTCAAATAATCAGCAATGAAATAGCAGCAGGGGCACTTTAACTAAAAGCTCATTTAGTGAATTTTAGATAAAGTACCTTATGCATTTTGAAGCGCAAGGACACTGATACACAAGACGTTCCGGGTGCTTTAATTAGAGCAGCTCTTGGGGTTGCTCTAATTAAGAGTGGCCGCTCACCTCCTACCCCGAGCACGTGTAAAAATGCCCTTAATTTTTCTATGCACAGATGATCCCAATCGCATCCCTTCCATCATCAAATCCAACTGAGTTTCTGTTCATTAAAAAAACCCAAACACTGTGACCTCAACCCCAGTCTCATTCTCTTTTCATTTCTTCCTGCCAAACATTTCCACTTCAGTTCATGCAATAGACTTCTCACTGCAATTCTTGACATTTGAGATCTTGGCCCTATGTCTGTTCACAACACTGACTTGCCAAATCATTTCAGATCTAAAAATGTACCTTACATTTTCCTTCTGTGCTCTTACGTAGTTACCTTTCTCCCTGTACTCTTAATTCTAAGATTTCAGCTATATTGTTTACAACAGTTCTAGTAGATCTGGGGTTACTTATGCAAAGTTGGCTCATGATCACTTACTTTCCAATGGTTTAGTTTAAAGAGTAGCAAGTAACAGAGCATCCAATAGGAAATTTCTGTAAATTTAAAGATATGAAACCTTTTGTTTAACACATTTATAAAAGTCTGGAAAGAAAAATATCTACATGTTGCTTTAGCACACTAATTTGAACAACACCCTAACTGCCAGCACTCAAAGCAAATCTGTCTGAACATTTCTATTCTATTACTCAGAACACATGACTTTCCTCCATGTTAAGCTGAACACCATCTGATTACTATAATGCTCACCTAAACTGTTTTCCTTCCAGCGTTTAAATATAGTTTAGCTTTCATGCTAACGGTAGATCTTTACACCAAATCAAGTTTAAAATGCTGAGCCTTAAATTTGACCTAAATATCATTTAATGAAGACACTTTCATACAAAAGAGCTTTTTATATCACTCCTTGACCCAGAAATCTTAAAATCCACTGCTTTTATTGCTTATAATCTAGGGCTAGCCCCATGGCTGACCATACATTTTCAATTTAAACCCAGCCTTTAAGAATCTGCTTTAATATAATATGGTTTAGTAAGATCACTTCACACGGAATTTAGGGGTTTTTCGGAAAAAAAAGGACACTTAAAAGTTAAACTGAATATTAGAAAGCCTGCCTCCATGGTATTTTCAACTATAAGGTTTGACTAAGGTTAGAGATGCTCATTTGGGTATTTTCAGTTAAGACGGGTATTGACCAAACCCCATTTTTTAAATCTGCAAACTGCAGTTGGGGGGAGGGAAAGGGCATTACATAAATCCTATGGGATTAAAAAGCTTCTTCATGCAAACTAGAAGCACAAGTACTAATTACAATGTAGTGTCTAGCATGACAACACAGTCTTTTAAGATACCCTTCAGGAGCAAGGATCAGATGACAAGCAAGTCTGAGCTTCTTGAGAGAAATCTACAGTTTAAGCCTGCATGTGATAACAGAAGTGCATACCTAAACCTAACCACAACTTCAGAGGGTATGCATTTAACCATGAGAACTTCAGACAAAAGCAGGTACCCTCATAACTCCCAAATAGTAATGTTTATGCAGTCATACCAGTTTCATAAGCTGGACCTGAAAGTCTCCAAATACATCCCAAGATAGCCAACCAAGAGGTATTTTCTCGAATTTAGAATAGATCTTTTAAAGAATAGAGTACACAAAGGAATAAGTTGATTCTGAATTTATTCTCCCACTGATATACTAGGTGACCAAATCTTCCACAGAGAATGACTAACCCCACTGGATCTCATGGCACGCTGGCTGAGAATCACTAGCAAAGAGGAACTTCTCAGAGACCTGCAACTCTTAGGTAGCATAGATAGTACCTAGAGTCAAGTGCAATGGTAAAGTACAGGAAAATGGAAAAGACACAGGCCAATGATTCCAAACTAGGGTGCTGCAACACCCTGGGGCAACTTGAGATCTTTTCAGGGGTGCTGCAAGGTGCCACACAGCATTAGCACTATTAGGCATGAAAACACGATTGACAAGATAAACACAACAATTTTAATTAAGAATCCAGTGTTAAAAAAAAAAAAAAATGTTGACATACTGTGGTCTCCCCGAGTTCTCTGCAACAGAAAAATTTCTGTATTACATTTCCATAGTCAAAAAATGAATGAAAACTAAAAACTGGCATTTTCCAAGGGGTGCCATGTACCTAATGAGGGGGGCCTTAAGTCCATAAAGGCTGAGAACTACCAGCATAGGCACTTGGAGTGATTAATTCTTTCCTTCCACACTATGGCTACTGTGAAGTCTCTCTTAAGAACTTAGCATCTAAACCAAGTTGTCTGCCTAGGTAAGCTTTAAAAAAAACCCCAAAATTGGAAAATACACAACCCCCCTCAGTACAGCCAACAGCTTGATATGGTGCAGAAATCTAATCCAGGCCTCCCACCTGCCAGGCAAATGTACTAATCACCAGGAGGCAAAGTTACCTTTTGCTCCTGGCTGTCTTTTGTGCTGCCCTTTCAACAGTGGCCTGCACAGTCTTCCTGATGCAGGACAAAAAAAAGGGTAGTGTGCACTCAGAGCAGAAGTTAGGTGGCTCTCCACTAAGTCTGATGATCCCCACTCTGATGTCTGAAAGACTGATATGAGCTAGGACTATGAGCAGCTCATTAGCTACAGGAAGTGCCGGTACTGATCACCAGCCATATGTGCGCGTATGTGTTAGATCATGCAAGAAATTAAAAGGATGGGGGGGGGCGACAGGGGGTGTTGGATCACACTAGAAATTAAGAGGATGGAAACAACAGGTTACAACAGATGCTCTGTGTTCTTGGTGAGCAGGTTACGGGCTTCAAAAGAATGCACCTGTATCCCCAGACAAGTCCTGCTTAAAGAGGCTCACAGCCAGGGAAACAGATAAACAATTACAGCTGTAGAACTGTTTAACTAACTGGCTCAGAGATTACCGATTCTAGCTTACCAGTTATCATTTAACCTGGAACAAGTTGCAGTCCAGGAGGGAAGGGAAGCCCTGCAGTGCCCCAGCAGGAACCAGAAGGTAACAGGACAGGAAGGAGGGAGATAGGAGTGAGGAGTGGAAGGGGAAGAGGGGAGCGGGGGGGAGAGGTGACTAATACTTAATAGCTAAACTATACAGACACTAGTACAGCCACTTGTGGCCTCCCCATCGCCTGCCACAAGCAGCCTGGGCTCTAGGCAGGCCATTGCCACCTGCCACAGGGTCCATGGAGCCTAGCTATTAGGTATTAGTCACCTCTCCCCACCCTGCCTCCCTTCCACGTTGCTGCAGAGGCTCCAGGGAGTTGCACATCAGTAGTTGGTGCCCCTTGTTGCCAGATGATGCCCAGGGCCTCCTGGACTATGCTGCCTGTCGGGGGAGAGGGGGGAGGCTGCTTTGGCTCCAGGCTCCCCATGCTGCTCTGGGCAGGTAGGCGTAAGCCTTTCCATGGCAGGGTGGGCCAGGGCAGCACCAGCCCCGAGCTCAGCACCCCCTCCCCAGTCTAACTTTACAGAGCCATAGGCTGGAGACCAATGCCAGTGCCCCTATCACCATCCCTGTGCCCAACCGTACGAAGTGCCTTTTGTTGCTACAGCTGCTGCAGGGCCTAGCAGGGCAAGGTATAGGTAAGTGGGTACCAGGCAACTCCCTTTAGCCTACAGCTCAGCCCTACAGCATGCCCTCCCCCACCCCCCCCAGCCCCATAGGAGACCCACCCACCCAGTCTGTCCTGAGGTGTGGCCCTGGGGAGTCGCTGAACCCCTGCCACATTCTGGAGGGGCTAGAAGTGCCCTGATGGTACCAAGCTAGGGAGGGGTATCCCGCAGACCAGGCTGGTGCAGCCCCTTGCAGGCCAGGTTGGGGCCTGCCATAGTTATTAATCATTTAAACATTGTAATTACAATAAGTTAAATGGATATTTTTTTTAAATCAGTAGTTACATCCCTAATGGTAGTGTGCACATGCATGAAATTACACATTTAAGTGTATGTAGAATTGGGACCTGACTAATCATTTCACAACTAGCTCTGTTATTTCCATCCTGTGTCAATGTAAGAGTTACCTATTATCATTTCAGTTCCACTTCAGAGTGGAAGAAACAATGCTCTCCCACTGGGAAGAATGCAGATCTGGTAGAGGAAGAAATTTTATTTACGGGCTAAGGAGGAAGCAAAAAAAGGATAAAAAGAAGGAAAACCCATGGAAGCTATTTGATTCTCTATTTAAAATATTTAAACTCAAAGGATAAAATTCCATTTACAATATTAGCTTTTAGTCGGATAAAATTTCTGTCATCTCATTAGAATGTCAATTACAGTAATTTGTATAGAAAAGCTCTTTCACAGGTCTATTTTATATTACATTCAAAAGGTCAACAGAATGTTCCAGCTGCACAACCTTACCATTTTTGCTAGAAAAATAGGTGGAAAAGGAGATTTTTGATGAAGAAAATTATATAGCACTTGCATCCATAGAAATCTGATTGTAATTTCTCAGCTAATCATGATTTCTCACTAGAAGAAATGTACTATTTATATTCAGAGCAAAAAAAAAATTCTATCCAATGTCTGTGAGCTTTCAAGACCAAATTATATTCGTAACCGATTTATGAAATTATTAATCCCTTGAAGTAAACATGTTTACAAAAAGGTAGACTTTCTAAATAATTACCCGTTCAATCATACACATTTCAAATGTGCACGCATCCATTTACTGTGGACAGCTGAGCAGAGAAGTAGGAAGAATCATTCCTTTTTGTGT
This sequence comes from Crocodylus porosus, assembly GCF_001723895.1. Taxonomy (NCBI): domain Eukaryota; kingdom Metazoa; phylum Chordata; order Crocodylia; family Crocodylidae; genus Crocodylus; species Crocodylus porosus. The sequence continues at coordinate 65,036,443 of NW_017728906.1, read as the reverse complement.
GTAAGAAAATCTAATCTCCTTTCTTCAGCACATTGCTACACGCATGAGTGGCTCTCTACAGATGAATGCTTCCTACTAGGTTATCAAATTAGATTTAAGAAAAAAAGCTCGAAACCAGCCTTCTTTCATAACCAGCAAGGGAGAAAACATTCAACCTTCATTATTTTCTTTGCTATTTATTAAATATCTCTTTGCTGTATAGCAATTATAAGCTCAGTGAGGCAGAACAACCTTTTGTAGACAATCTTCAGGTCTCTCCACTCCAGGAAGCTGCACATTTTCGGTTTACGGGCTAACACGGTTTGAACAAGTTCCCTGGTGATTTTCTTCTTCTCTTTGTCAGATAACGGGACATACCACTTCTGAAGTCTCAGCTTCCCCTGACGACTAAAAAGCAACATAAACTGCATCTGTTGAATTAACAAATAAAACTAGGATTAAAATAAGTCGTTCAACCCTGTCATCTGTGACTATTTTGGGATTTCTTCACTGACAAATGTATAATC
>NW_017728906.1:65032784-65035837 GCF_001723895.1 Crocodylus porosus | reverse complement strand
CCTCCCCAGTCTAACTTTACAGAGCCATAGGCTGGAGACCAATGCCAGTGCCCCTATCACCATCCCTGTGCCCAACCGTACGAAGTGCCTTTTGTTGCTACAGCTGCTGCAGGGCCTAGCAGGGCAAGGTATAGGTAAGTGGGTACCAGGCAACTCCCTTTAGCCTACAGCTCAGCCCTACAGCATGCCCTCCCCCACCCCCCCCAGCCCCATAGGAGACCCACCCACCCAGTCTGTCCTGAGGTGTGGCCCTGGGGAGTCGCTGAACCCCTGCCACATTCTGGAGGGGCTAGAAGTGCCCTGATGGTACCAAGCTAGGGAGGGGTATCCCGCAGACCAGGCTGGTGCAGCCCCTTGCAGGCCAGGTTGGGGCCTGCCATAGTTATTAATCATTTAAACATTGTAATTACAATAAGTTAAATGGATATTTTTTTTAAATCAGTAGTTACATCCCTAATGGTAGTGTGCACATGCATGAAATTACACATTTAAGTGTATGTAGAATTGGGACCTGACTAATCATTTCACAACTAGCTCTGTTATTTCCATCCTGTGTCAATGTAAGAGTTACCTATTATCATTTCAGTTCCACTTCAGAGTGGAAGAAACAATGCTCTCCCACTGGGAAGAATGCAGATCTGGTAGAGGAAGAAATTTTATTTACGGGCTAAGGAGGAAGCAAAAAAAGGATAAAAAGAAGGAAAACCCATGGAAGCTATTTGATTCTCTATTTAAAATATTTAAACTCAAAGGATAAAATTCCATTTACAATATTAGCTTTTAGTCGGATAAAATTTCTGTCATCTCATTAGAATGTCAATTACAGTAATTTGTATAGAAAAGCTCTTTCACAGGTCTATTTTATATTACATTCAAAAGGTCAACAGAATGTTCCAGCTGCACAACCTTACCATTTTTGCTAGAAAAATAGGTGGAAAAGGAGATTTTTGATGAAGAAAATTATATAGCACTTGCATCCATAGAAATCTGATTGTAATTTCTCAGCTAATCATGATTTCTCACTAGAAGAAATGTACTATTTATATTCAGAGCAAAAAAAAAATTCTATCCAATGTCTGTGAGCTTTCAAGACCAAATTATATTCGTAACCGATTTATGAAATTATTAATCCCTTGAAGTAAACATGTTTACAAAAAGGTAGACTTTCTAAATAATTACCCGTTCAATCATACACATTTCAAATGTGCACGCATCCATTTACTGTGGACAGCTGAGCAGAGAAGTAGGAAGAATCATTCCTTTTTGTGTGTAAGAAAATCTAATCTCCTTTCTTCAGCACATTGCTACACGCATGAGTGGCTCTCTACAGATGAATGCTTCCTACTAGGTTATCAAATTAGATTTAAGAAAAAAAGCTCGAAACCAGCCTTCTTTCATAACCAGCAAGGGAGAAAACATTCAACCTTCATTATTTTCTTTGCTATTTATTAAATATCTCTTTGCTGTATAGCAATTATAAGCTCAGTGAGGCAGAACAACCTTTTGTAGACAATCTTCAGGTCTCTCCACTCCAGGAAGCTGCACATTTTCGGTTTACGGGCTAACACGGTTTGAACAAGTTCCCTGGTGATTTTCTTCTTCTCTTTGTCAGATAACGGGACATACCACTTCTGAAGTCTCAGCTTCCCCTGACGACTAAAAAGCAACATAAACTGCATCTGTTGAATTAACAAATAAAACTAGGATTAAAATAAGTCGTTCAACCCTGTCATCTGTGACTATTTTGGGATTTCTTCACTGACAAATGTATAATCGGAAAATAGGCACGCAACTTCCCCAGTTAAACAATATTAAGTGATGAAGGCAGCCATCCAGAAGCTAGCTTCAAGATGCTCCTAAAAGCATAACTGGTATCTTAACACAGGCAGGATTTATGCTAGAAAAAATGAAGTTTCATCAATAAAAAGGTCAAGGACAGGTTCAGACAAACAAGTTTCAATTGTGAGTAAAGGTAATAGAAACAGCGTTCAGAAGTTTTGTGCAAGCACTGAAAACTTTTGTCTACACTTGCAGCTAAGCCATGTTCAGTATTGGTGTTGCTGCCTCCATTGCTGAGCTTCATCAACAACAGTTATGCTCTCATTAGGACACAGCATAAGGCAACATTTCTCAGTGCAGTACTAGAATCCACTCGATGGTAAGAGTAGTCTTCTTATTTTAACCTCTGTCAGAAAAAAAGTACAAAGCCCTTCAGCAACATTAAGTCTTCCCACAGCCGCATCACATGGATAAGCATTTGCACATTTTTTTTTTTTTAAACCATGAGGAGCTGGAAGAAAAGGTTGGGCCAACCACTTCTGTTTCAGGTTGCACCTTCTCTACCATAACTAACATCAACAGGGGGGAGAAAGAGCTTGCATTTGCAAGGATGCTACTCAGCACATTAAAGGGGACATTAGACATCTACAGACCTTGGAAACCAAGGTGCAGACGGCAAGTGAAGACTGACACAAAAACGCTCTGTGCCTTCATGTGCCTATAGCCAAGGGGTGGGGCAGAGGCGATGGACAGGACACACCCAGGGTGACAAGTCATATTTTCTGCCAGCAAATGCTGGGAAGCAGAAAGAGGGGTGTGCAGACGGCACCCAGCCCTCCTGACTCACAAGCTCGTCAGGACCTGCCGAGTCTCTCTATCACTTGTAAAAGCAGCGGGACGCTTTCTGTCTTCTGAGCAACAATACACCTCCCCTGCCCAGCAGGTCCCTTGACAAGGATTCTCTGCGCCAAGTGCCACTGGGACTACGGCTGGGACTGGGTCCCACACCGCAGCCCCTCCCATGGGCAGGTCCAGCTCCCTGCCTGCCTCTCCCTCCCCAGCAGCAGCAGCAGCATCCCCCGACCCAAGTCGCCTGACATCTGCAGGAAGGCTCAGGGATCAGCAGCTCCAAAGCTTGCACCCTCCCCCCCGGGCCAGCAGCAGTTACAACCCGCCCGCACCCCGGAGGGGGGAGGGGGAGCAATGAGAGAGCAGACGGCTGCTCCCGCGCCATGTACACGCACATGCATGCATACATGCATACACGCACGCAC
>NW_017728906.1:65028154-65032684 GCF_001723895.1 Crocodylus porosus | reverse complement strand
GGGGAAGGACAGACAGCCCCTCCCCCCGCGCCGCTTTGCTGGAGGGCGGACGAATGGGGAGGGTGAGGACCTGCTATCCAATCAGCGGGCCGGACCCAAGCTTCCAAAGGCCTGAGAGCCACGGCTTCGGAGTTACCTTGGCGAGCCACCAATGAGCGATGTGGGAAGGGAAAAGAGGATTTCGAGGAGCCAATCAGCGAGCAAGGGCGGCGAATGCACGTCTTCTCTCACGCACACACACGCACGGTTGGATAACGGCCAATGAGCAAGGGAGACACGGACCTCGGCATGGCATCGGCCCATCAGCAGCTCGGAGAGATCCCGCCCCACCCCTTTCCCTCACCCACGCACTAGCCACGCTTAGAGTAAGCGTCAGTTGCGCATGCGCGGTGGCTGATGCCCCTCCCCTTCGTATCCTACGTAATGTGTGAGGTTTCCCCCAGCACGTGCGCGCCCTGTGGGGATCCGTCTGCGCATGCGTTGGGCACAGGTGCCCGACGGCCTTCTCAACCCGCACAGCTTGTTCCAGTGTACTGACGACACGCGCCCTCCAGGGCTGTTGCTTGTGCAGGTCGGGGGTGCTGCACGTGGTGTGGCGCAGCATCACACACGATATCCATTTTTGCACGATTTAAAGGGAAACTAGAAGCTTTAGTAATATGCGGGGGGGGGGGGGCGGAGAAGAGTATATTATTGAGTTTAAGATAAAAGCCAAAAAAACCACCTCGACTATAGTTCTGGAATGTGCACAAACTGGCTGAATTGAAACTTAGTTAAAAAAAAAAACCCCACACCAAGCCAAAACAAAAGCTTTGAAAAAATAATCAGAATTGCCTCATTAGTGCAGGAGCCACCATAGTGTCTCTTCTTATTCAAGATTCCTCAAACCAAATCTAGCCTCTTTGACATCTGGACAGTGCTCCCCAGTCCTTCATTGTCAGACATTCCTACACCTGAGTTCATAGTACCACACGATTTTTCAGCTAAAGCTTCAACAACAACAGTCTGCAGGACCTGGAAATAGAAGAGAGGCATTAAGACAGCAAAACTGCAGAAGAAATAATGGATTGAATAGGGGAACTGCAAGAGCCTTAAAAAAAGGCAAAAGGAGTCAGAACTGGTGGTAGAGGTGTGTTATCTGTCATTAGACCAACTTGATTTTTGCAAAAAAAAAATTCTTTAATTGCAAGCTTTTGGGCACAAGCACCCTTCTTCAGACATAGGGGAAAAGATTGCAAAAGTTCTCCTGGGTAGAAATGAATGGCAAGGCAGTTAACACCTGTGTAGCAGTAGAGAGAGATTACAAGGAATGAGGGAGGTAACGAGCTATGATGTCAATCGACTTTGCAGGCACATCTACACATGCATTAATGTGCTTTAGTTAAAGTGCATTAAGTCTAGTACCTCCACTGTGAGGTACTAGGAAAATGCACATTTGCCTGTCTGCATGGGCATTAACTAAAGCAAACAATTTTAAAGAGACGCTTAATGCACATTAGCCTATTTGAATGTGCATTAACTGAAAAGCATGTTTTTTATGTGTAGCTTTAATGTGCATTCAAACAGGGTAACGCACATTAAAGCACACATGTAGATGTACCCAGTAGTGATACCTGAATAGAAAAACCAATGCTCCTCCAAGGCAGCTGGTTTTAAAGTGGAGGTAGAGCATATAATGTAAAAGGGTACAACTGAACTACTGCACCCCACCTTGGATCCACCCTTGGCGGCCATGCTCTGCCTTCTGCAGAGTACGTAGCCCTTACAACCCCACCTTGACTAACACTATTTCCTTACAAGGTACACTTCCTGTATCATTTTCTAATTCAGTTCTTCGGGCTTGCTTTAATTCTCAAAGCACTTATATGTCCCGCTGCTGTCATCAGCAGGGCACAATAACAAATGCATGCCCGCCAAGCCCCAAACAACTGGGAATAAGACATAGTGTCCAAATGCAAAACTGCTGAATTGAAGCATGCATAATTTTAAACCTACTCTGCAGATTTTCTTCAAAGTCACCTTGTTTCCTGAACCCAGTATGATTCCCACACAAAGCTAGTACTGTTTTTAGATATCAGAGATACCAGAATGCAATTGTTTCGATTAGAGCACTTGGGGGTGGGAGGGTTTTTCTACATTCCCATCATTCAAACAGCTCGGATGAATGTATTCAAGCCTTTTCCTTTTTAAACACTTTTGGGCTCAGCATGCATGTAGGATGAGAGAAAGCTGTGGCCAAGGAAATTGTAGATGATAGAATGGAAGTCATGCCATTAATCTTTAACTAGTGTTGGTACTGTAAGTATCTACTGTACATCTAAAATAACCTTTATCCAATGATCTCAAATTGCTTTAAACAACCTGGAGAGTTACATTTCATCACTCATGTAGTGTTAATATTTTCTTCCAGTATCAGAGATGGAAAAAGGTGGATGGAAGAGGTGTAAATGATTTTGCTAGCATTGAGTCATTACTAGAATCCTCCATTAAAATTCTGTCTTGTGCTTTAACTCCAAAACCTTGCTTGCTTTCTTACTAATAGCCCTATTCACATTAGGAAGTGTCAGGCCTTTTCTGCTTTTTTTTACTATTAACACTTTTAAAAAATAAATTCCGTTTCTGGAGACAGAACAGCTGTGGCAGCAAAAAACGTTGTTGAGAACAGGATTTGGAAATGCTTTTGAGTATACGAGCTGGATAGGCTGAAAGGAAAGCCATTGGCACTTCATAAAATGTTATGATCAATTGTGCTGGAAGAGAATTTCAAATGTGTGATTTTTTTTCTTCTGTAGCAGAAGTGATAATTGTAAGGCCAGAGCATAATGCAGGAACAGGGAGAAATGTGTGAAACCAAAGTGAGCAGAAGAAATAATTGCAGGATTGGAGACCCCCACAGAGGAAGACAGATCTGTTCTTGTTTCCAAGGTGCTTACATATTTATTCAGCGCTCATCCTGTCTGCTTTTGACCTTGTCTTTCTGTACCTCCAGTATTTTTTTTTTTTTGGTAAGGGAAAACAGATGTGGATTTTTTAAATCACCCAGTCCAGTAGTGCTCAACTTTTGGCTCAAGGGCCAAGTTCTGCCTATGTCATACAGCCTACAGGGATCCACAAAGATCTGGAAATTTGGTGGCAAGAGAATAGTGGCAGCATTGTTTACCGCTCCTCGGCTGCCAAATTTCTAGACCTTGGGGAGTCCTGTTGGTCAGATAATATGGCTAGAGTGCAGTGTCACTCTGTCGCTGGATCTAGACTTGTGAGGCTGAGCTGACAAATGGTGGGTTCCAGGCTTGTGGGGCTGGGTTTGTGCGCTGGATCACACCCACAGACTGATGGACCCTGAGCCATTTGTCTGGCCAATGGGGCTGGAAGGTTGGGCACCACTGACCCAGTCTATCTTTTTGGCATTTATTCTCTATAATACCTTTTTAAAGAAGTTGTCCGTTTTAGTTTTGGAAGTCTACAGCTATATGGTTCTCTCCATTCCTTGGAAGAATGTTCTATGGTTCAGGACATTTCACTGTTCAAGACACTTTCCAGATGCTTATTTAGTTATTTATTAGATTTATGAGCTACCTTGCCAAAAAAGAGGTTTAGAGCAGCTCACAATAAAAATGACATAAATTATAAAGACGAATAAAAATATTAAAATACAATAAAATAGAACAAACTCCCCAGAATAACTGTTGCTTTTTTAAATCAAATCCCATTACTCGTAGTTTTACCATCCATACTACACTAATTTCTCCCCATTTTAAGTTGTTACCTATGAAGGCTCATGTCTCTCTGAGCCAGTTAGTCTAAGGCAACATTTCTCAATCCGTGGGTTGCAACCCAAAAGTGGGTCACAAGAATAAATGAAAGGGTTGCAAACAAACTTGTAAAATGGATTCTCTTTTAGGAAAAAGAATATGGGAAAGTATAGATTCCCCCTTGTAGGCTGGCAGAGTTCCAGCCTGCAGGGGGCTGCTTGGAACCCCCATTCCCCACAGATATGGAATGGGGGCAGTAGGTCAGGAGTGAGAGGCATTGGTTTGCGAGTGGCCATCAAAATTTACAAATGGGTCAAGGTTAAGAACCACTGATCAAAAGCCATATAAAGAAGCACTAAAGACATATAAAGAAGATCTACCATAGCTCAATCACGTTTGTGTCAAGAATGTAAATTGTTTCCTGAAATCAACAGAAATAATCGCATGAGTTAAGATATTCACATATTGTAATCTTATCAAAATCAGACCCTGGGCAATTTTTTGTTCTCATCTCATACTTCAAATTATTCTCAGATTTTCTGTCCAGTTACAGGCCATGTTACCCTGCCCTGCTACTCCCCAGTGGTATTGCTATCCTATCTCCTTCCCATGGCTTAGTTTCATAGTTTGTAGGGTCGGAAGGGACCTGAGCAGATCATCTAGTCCGACCCCCTGCCATGGCAGGAAAGAATACTGGGGTCAAATCTAAACCTACCCTCTGCCAGCTTGTGACCGTTATTCCTGGTCACGCCTGGCGGTGCTCGGGGAAACAGTGACT
>NW_017728906.1:65004128-65027262 GCF_001723895.1 Crocodylus porosus | reverse complement strand
GGGTGAGAGACAGTGTCAACAGCCTTCCGGAAGTCCAGGAAGACTATATCCACTGCTACCCCTGCATCTAATGATCTGGTGATCTGATCGTAAAAGGCACGAGGTTAGACTAACCAGCCTATAGTTTCCCGGGTCCTCCTTCCTGCCTTTTTTGAAGATGGGGACCACGTTGGCCCTCTTCCAGTCCTCCACCAGAAGCACCACGAGTGCTCGTAAAGTTGTGCCAGGGGACTTGCAATGACCCCGACCAGTTCCTTTAGAACTCTAGGGTGGAGATCATCCGGGCCGGCTGACTTGAATACGTCCAACCCCTCCAGAAGCTTCCTAACTAAATCCTCGCTAACCCGTGGCCCAGGTGTGCCTCCCCCAGGGCCCAAGGGGGGCCGAGCAGGGACGTGGCTGTTCTGGTCCCTACTTAGGAAGACGGAAGCAAAGAAATCATTAAACATGTTAGTTTTGCCGTCTGGTGTGATGACCAAGTTACCCATGTCGTCCTGCAAGGGCCCCACATTACCCGGGACCTTTTACCCCCTACATATTTAAAAAAAGACTTCTTATTGTCCTTAATCTGGGAAGCTAGTACCAGTTCCATCTCTGCCTTGGCCTTCCTAACTGCCCCCCTACATCCCCGATGTCTATGTTTGTTTATTTTTCTTTAAATTTATGAACTTTTAGTTTTAGGTTTTAAATTGCATCTCATTTTTTTTCTGTCCTTGCTTTATTTTCTTCAAGTAACTTTTTATTATTTCTGTTTTGATGGATGCATGTATATACTGCCAATATGGTATCACCTGCAAGATTTTTTAATGAGATAGTGATACCTGCCTGCAGGGGATTAATGAAGATGTTAGTAAAGACCAGGCCTAACACTGATCCTCTCAATAACCAACTCATTTCTTTAAATCAATATGTTGATTTTATTATCTATTCAAAATCTAAAAGTGTGCTAGCAATTTATAATCAAATACTGTTTATTGCCACAGTTCCTAACTTAACCTGACCCCTTTTTTGTCTCTTGGGGGGTTACCCCATTTAGGCCTCAGGCCTGTAGCTATCAACATTTTGGGGGCGTAGTCTTGAAATGTACCCCCTCCAGACTGAGGGCTGCAGACTCTTGCAGGTCTTTGTGACTGGCTTAGCAGGCTAACTTCAGCACTAGCAATTCTGTTGTCTGGGGGGGCAATGGGAGGGTTATTCAGTGAGCAAATATTTCTCATAAAACAAGGCATTAGGGCTGTGTGAAGCCTTGGTAGCCAATTCGATTTGGAAGAGATTCGTCCCAATTTGGCAGCCAAATCTCCAAATCCAAATTGAATCAGGAGACCCATTAAAAGGTCTGAATCAATTCAGAAGCCTCCAAATCAATTTGGAGAGATTTGGCGCTGATTCAGAGATTCGGCCATAGACTATACAGGCAGCAGTCCTCCACGGCGCTAGATATAGCTGCCTCCAGCTGTTAAGTCTGCTGTGGTGGGTGAAGCAGGGAGGGAAGAGGTTGGGGGGGCAGATTAATGCTCTCACAGCAAGGGAGGGATTCAGGCTGGGACAAACTGCCCAGCCAGGGCAGGGGGGTGCAGGACTCGGGGTGGGAGGGTCTCACTGCCAGTCCGGGAGGGCATGTGCCCCCAGATCTGCATGAAGCAGGCTGCGCCAGGCTGCACTCTGGGAGGCTAGCCCCAGCCACCTGCCTCTGGGCTGTACTTCACAGGGCAGGTGCAGCCAGGGCTATGCTCTCAGAAGCTAGCCCCAGTCTCAGCCCGGAGCACAACCCAGTCTCTGCCCACCCCACATAGCGCAGTGGAGCGGCGGCTTTGGGGAGAGCTGCAGCCACCCTAAAATTCCTCATAGCCCCTGCCACCGGTCCCACCCCGATCTGGGTGCACGCACCCGCCCCCAAGCCCTGCTAAATCACCTAATTGAATCACTGTGCCTCTGAATTGGCCAAATCCGAAGCAAATACTTGCTGCTTCACGCAGGCCTACAAAGCATTCATCTGTCTCACACAACAATACATTTGCACCAAATAAAGCATCAGCTGGTCGAACACCTGTGAGTGTAGCTGTAAGGCCCAGTTCTTGAATGACCATCCTTTCCGCAATTATCACACATGAAATTCATATGTAAGGGCCCTAAATGTGGTGCAGAGTACTTCCTAAAATTTTTTCTTCCTTCTTTTCTTCTACCATCTATTAAGAAGATGTCAGAGAAAATAAATCTCTTTGAAAAATAAGCAGCTTACATAGGTGTCAAACTTGTCAGGCCCTCAACCAGCTCCCAGGTGCATCATGTTTTTGCTGTCTCCCTGCCAAGCATGGGACTTTTGACAAGAAAATAAGTGTCATCCCCAAGTCAACACAGTCAGGCAGCTTGAATGGCTGGAAGCTTGCCTGAGCACTTGCCCTCGGCACCATGTTCAGACTCTTCCAAGACAGAGGTTCTGAAAGTAGTGCCCTGTGCTCAGGGCTGCTCATGACCATTCTCAGCCATCAGTGCATGTGCATGGAGTGAGACCAAATGGACAGGGCTTCTTTTCGGGGTGGCTGCCCAGGTTGTACAAAGAGGCAATATAGACATGGCCATGAAGACCCTGGCAGGTCTAAAGTACTTCAGGTGCTTTGGAGGTCATGTCACAGTCACATGCCAGTTCTTAAATAGAGTGCCATCTCTGCCACACAGAACTGAGATTTCTTTTATCCATTTCCAAGTGTTCTGTTAAAGCCTTTGAACCAGGTCAGACATGTAGGTGTGCTGTTTCCCTAGGGGGAGTGAAAATTCAAAACTTGTTACCTGCATTGTTTTGTTAATTACTGCTTCCCATTCCTTCAATTTTTAAATCTGGCTGGAAGCACCCTTCAGTTTAGGCATTGATTTAGGGTTACAATAAACCCATAAAGATACATTTAACATTTATAAAGTTAGTACAAGAATCTTTGAATGTTCCATGATTCCATGGCAATACAAATGTCACACAATCTAATTTTAGACATGATACAATGAGTCTTCTGTTCACTCTACTCATTTTTCATTACCTTTTGTTTATTGTCTTTTAGCCAGCTTTAAGAAGATGGATGCTTAAAAAAAGAAGGCATTAAATACTTTCTCCTATTTATAATTAATTAATTAATTTTATTCTCCTCATATATTTATGGGCCTGTTTCCTCCACTGTATTGTAAAAATCCTGATGTACTGGGGAAAAATCCTTTTAATTCCTTTTAAACACAAAGCCAGTCCGCAGGGGATATTTTCATTGCCTATATGACAGCTGGGGTCCATGGCCAGTGCAGTTTGCTGTCTCATTTAGATCCAGTGTGATGTGATGCAGGAAAAAGGGCCTGTAAACCAGGGGGTGGGGGAGCAGGGAGGAAGCTTGCATAATAAGGTTGAAGTTGCTTGTTTTTGTGAGGTATGCTGTATGCTAATTCTTTTTTATTAATTAATTAGAATTTAATAGGTTGGCCTGGAAACACAAGCCATGTACAAAACTAATAGGACAATATCCTGGCAATATCCCAGCATCCGGCACTTTATACACTGTTCTAGTGCCAAATCTGAGGCCCCTAATTGCATTTTGTTGTGTTTTTTGCTGTTAGCGGAAATGCTGGGTAAACTAAGAGACTTCTATAACATGAGATGCTCATTATTTTCCCAGGAACAATTGTGTATTATGTATTAACAGCTTTGTTGCAGCAAAACAACTCAGCAGTTAGACTAAGTAATATTTTATTTCTCCCTTTTCTTTTATCTATTCTCACTTACCCCAAGAGAAGGGATACATGCTTTTCAGGTGCATATTGTTTCTTTGCAGGTCTGGACTGGAAGACTGGATTTATGAGTAAGACTCATTTTATTGTAAGTTTATCTTCCTGATGCACAATATCAGACTCCATTCCCACTGAGAGCATAACCGTGCAGTCATTATGAAGGCAGTAGGAACTGAGTTACCAACCATCCAAGTAATTACTGTTAGATTTTGGCTCTTAAGACTCCAAACAGGATGCTGTAGTATTATATGCAATTCTCTTCTATGATCTACTATCTGAGCATTGGCCAAGCTATTAATGTACCATTATGTTTGATGTGGAACACTATTATTTTCAGCTGAGCCAGAAGTAAGTATACCCTGGGACCATAAATTATATAGTGTCATCTTCATTGCCATTCACCTCTTTTTATATGTAGCCATTTTCCTTGGCAAGGGTAAAATACCCTTATAAGTTGATTCTTGTGAGCTAGTAAATCAGCAAATTGTATTCTTCCTTCTCCTCAAGTATGGCACTGATATTGCTGTGAGAGACTTCTGGATGTTTCCACCCACCACATAATCAATCTTCTAACAGTAACCTATACCTCTAACTGGGGTAGAAGGCCATCTTCTATATGTGCAGGGCAGAAGCAACAACATAGTGGTGATCAGGGTAGAGCTGAAGTCAAAGCTTCAGACACAGAGAAAGACATCGAATCTTAAATGTCAGCCATTCTGCCGGGCTTGCAAAGGGTGGAATTCCCTTTGTTTTGGTAAATAACATTTCAGTTTTGTTTTGCATTTATTTGAGGTTTTGAGCATAGCTTCAGGTTAGAGGAGGGTTGGGCAGAGACACTATGGGAAAAACTACAGGGGGGCATGGCAAAAGGGACCTTACAGTGGGTGTCTACTACAGACCACTCAATCAGGGGGAAGAGCTGGACCAGAACTTCTCCAGTCAGCTTATGGAGGTGATTAGGTCAAGGGATGTTATTGTCATGGGTGACCTAAACTACCCAGACATTTGCTGGGAGGAACAGACAGCCAGGTCTGACCACTCGTGTAAGTTCCTGGCTGTATTACAGGACCTTCATCTTATCCAGGAAGTGCACAGCCCCACTACGGGTAACGCCTTGCTGGGCCTGGTCCTGGCCACAGGGGATGACCTGGTAAGGGGACTGCAGGTCCTTGACCACCTGGGCAATAACGATCATCACGTGCTGAATTTCACTGTCCAGTGCAGGGCGTCAAGGGCTCACACCAAGGCTAAAGCCCTTGACTTCAGAAGGGCCAACTTCAATGAGCTTAGGAGACTAGTGGAGGAGGCACTGAGGGCCCAGAAGGTAGAGGAGATGGGAGTCCATGAGGGATGGTCGTACCTTAAGGGGGTGATCTTCCAGGCCCAAAGGATAACAGTCCCTGAGAGGAGCAAGGGGGGTTAAGAGTGCTCAGAAACCCCCTTGGCTCAGCAAGGGCATTCAGGAATATTCAGGCATTCAGGAATACTTGCCCAAAAGAGGGGACACTTGCATTCAAATTTGAGCACTGTTTAACAGTGCTGTGCCCAGGACAGTTCCATTATCTATGTGGCAATGTGGGTATCCCCACTGGCCGCAACTAGCCCCACACTTGTCTCTTCTGCCACACCTTGTTGGAATAATAATATGTTGTTAAATAAGGCAGGAGGCTGCCCATTACTGCACCCCCATAGTTGGAGGTACCTCCCTTACACTGCGGCTTAAGCCTTGCAGATGGCATCCAGATGTTATTAGTCACACCAGCCCCACACTAGGCTCCAGAATCCTTCTGGCAGGACCCTCCTTTGATCTCTCTGCTCAGGTGGCCTACACTGCCTTCATTTGGGCTGCTGAGCTCCTTTGTAGCTGGCTCCCCTCTTAGGCGTGGTCCCCACTCAGGACCTTCGGCCACACACGTGCCCTGGCCTCACCTCCAAGGCCAGGTGGGGCCTCAGGCCCACAACTCTGGGTGCCCCTCACAGTGGCCCTTTTGACCTTCTTGGTCCTGGCCCCAGCATGGACCAGTCGAGGGGGCACTCTACAAACAGTGCCCTGCCACAATCCAGTCATTAGATGAAATTCTGCTGCTACCACCAATTTCTTTCTCCTGTGTTGGCCCTGTTTCAAAAGAAAGTGCCTACCATGACTTCATTTTGTGAGAAGCCCAGTCCCATATACGTGTATTGGGGACTTCTGGGATCAAGTCCCTTCGGAAACTTAGGATGAATACCTAGTTTCAGGAACTTGACAGGATGTGGCCATAAGCTAAGTACTGAGCTTCTCAGCTTTGTCAGGACTAAGATGCTTCCAGATGCAATCAGTGATGCAACTGAAGAGCATTAAATTGAGGTATCTATGGAGTTTAGGCACTTCCAGGCTTAGGTAGCAGCTAAGCAAGGTTTTTCAGGACCAGTATTTTGGTTTTTGGCACTCATGCCTTTTCTGGATCTGGCTGTCAATGCTTGTGGAAGGCACCAAATTGACAATCCTGAACAGTAAAATTCTCATTACAAATTGTGGAAAGCCTGGCCAATAAGGTGTCAGCTGTTCCACACAATGGAAGCGCCACCTTGAGCAGAAGGAGGATAGTTCAGTTTCCAAGTTAATTCAACCTTAAGCCTCTCTGATATTGATGCATTTGTAGATAATATTGGATGGCAATTTTGTGTCCAAGAGCACCAGCTCAAATCACACGTGACTCCAAACTATCAGATAGTAGAAACTTTTGATCACCATCAAGATGGGCTGGATTTGAAATAGCAACCTATAACTCAAGTTGAGGATAGAGGTATGTGAAATTGTGAAGGGTGGGGATAAAGTGATGAGGGAATTGTTATTCACCAAGCCCCATTATACAAGAACTAGGGAGCACCTATTGAAGTTCCCAGGAGGCAAGTTTCCAATAAACAAGAGGAAGTATTCTTTTTATTCAGCACATTGTTATCTTGTGGAACTCATTGCCACAGGATATTATGGAAGCAGATAGTATAACCATGTCCAAAAAGGGATTAGACCACTTCATTAACAGGTACCCTGGGAGTTTTTAAATAGAATAATCATAATAGATATATCTTCTGACTTTCCAAAACCAGTAATACTTGATTGCAGGAAAGGGGCTGAATCACTCCAGACATGCTTCATTCAGATGGACTAATGGTCTGATGAAGTATAGCATATTTTATGCTTCATAACTTAATCTCCTAAATCTTCTAACGTTTTCTCAAGTATCGCACAAGGCTTTCATTTAAAATATTTCTGTGCCTCTAACTGCAGCTTTCCTTATAATTTTTGAAGAAATATATGAAAAAAATCACTGTAAGAAGAGAAAGAACACCACTATTCACCTTACTAGTATATAGAAAAAACATCCCACTTAAATACCTTCCATTACTGTTTTTCTTTTCTTTCTGATGGGAATATTCAAAGAATAGTATAAGGCCTATGAATAATATAATCCTGTTTTAAATGCTTAAATGGATTTTAAATTATGCATAGCCTTTTGGCTGGCTCTTCACTGGGTGAAAAAACTCACCCACATAAAACTTCTCTCATTGAGCCTTCTAGACCCATAGTTGCCAATATTACTCCAAAATCCAGTTTGCCCTGGTTCAAAGTTGCTGCACACCAGCTACGGCATCATCTTTGTTGGAGGAAAATGATTGTATTCCATAACATTAGGAAATTTTAGAGAACTAAAGAGAACTCATAAACTTGTTCCTTTTCCTTGTTTGCCCTCCTCAGACTTCTTTTTCTTTCAGTGTAGCAGTAGTCCATCAAATGTGGCAAGAAGCAAGTCCCATTGTTACATTCCCTGTCTGATTGTACAGTTCTGCCCTATGCTACTAGACCTTGACCAATGTATCATTAGTGGAACAAAGCCAGAAACAGTCTCAATTATTTATTCAAATAAGAGAGGCTAGTGCTTTAAAACGGCAGAGAAGCTATTAACAAGGATGGATCCTTTGGCAGTGACCCCTTTCCCTGCAGATTACTTGCTGAGTTGAACCTAAGACCCTTATTACAGATTCATGAATGATTTTAATCTATCTTGGCAGCGTCCATAAGCACTGCAGTCATGTGGAAGCAAAAATAATCAGTAATTTGTGCAAATAATACAGCCATGCTTCATATTTGTCTCTCATAGATAGGGATATCTGATGGGAGGGAGAGTTTGCCCTTTTCATTTTTATATATTAGTATTTAACAGAAAAATAAGTTACATTTTTATTGCATTTATACTAATAAAACAGTAATTCCAGGCAATACTAAACAAGAGGTCATAGCCTCTTTAAACCCGTATTTAGCAGAAAATATAAATAAAATTGTTATCTAAAATGTGTTTAATACTTCTGTATTAAGGTTTCCTATAAGGTTGTATCCAAAGTTTACTAAAAGGATTTTGAAAATGAACCATTTAGGAGGAGCACTGGGCAATCAGATGTTCATTTTTTATTCATTTTTTGAAACACTTTCCCTTATTTTTTTCCACAATGAACACTTAACTGGGAAGCAATATTTATTTTGGAGACAAAGACATCAGGCAGCACTCCAGATCTGAAAGTGGACAGTTTTTAGTTCCTGAGAACATTATGGTGCAACATGATAGCAACTATTAACAAGTTCTTCTTGTGACAGGTGCCTGAAACACTACCAGGATCCTGTATCTAGCAGTAGCAGTTTCCCATGCTATTTTCTTCTGTAAGCAATTGTTATAGAAGCAAGAGAGATTATATAATCAATACCAGGAGTGAAGATGAGAATATGAGTAGGAGGAGATATATTAAAATGAGCAAGATCTGTACTGATACTTTCCACAATAGAATAAAGTTTGACAACATTTGATTTGAGACAAAAGGGGGAAAATGGTGTAGTATCAATCAAAGATGTAGTTAATAATATCAGACCTTATTCCTGTAGCATGGGAAGTTCCTAGTCCACGATCAGGGTATCTTATCTAGCTGTCAGGGTGACACAAGTAAATAATTATGTTAATAGCTGAGGGAGTTTTCCCCAAGTTTGATACATTTCTGAAAAGAGCCCAAAAGGAAATCTTATAAATCTCCTCCCCACTTCATATCACAACTCCTTTTTTTAACCACCAGATAAGTAGGTCATAGACCCTTGATATGTGTTCAATAGTTTGCCTGAGATGTGTCCAGGATCAGTATAATGACATCACCATAAAATAGCTACATAATCTGAGTAAGATAAAAACTACAATGTAACCTAAAACAAGAGAGACCTCTGCCTGAAAGTGAACAGCAAACCAGGGAGTATTTAAATTCTCTTGCATTTATTTACAAATGTCAGTAACAGATGGTTGTCAACATTTCATCAATATGTCTGTTTCAATGTAGAAAATTTAAAAGCTGTAACAAACAGTGCAAGTTCCTTAGTGACTCTCCTCCTTTAGCCCACTCCCACATTCATTACCAGGAACAATTCCCATTATAATTCATCAAACAATTAAGCCACTAGAAATGAGCAAGAGATGCAGTTACAATACAAGGAAAACAACATGCTCCTCCATAGCCCAAAAGGAAGACTATCATGCATAGTGAGTTTCTCCATCAGACATTTTTCCTGTACGTGCTGATTGTCTGCAAAAAAAAGGAACTATTTCTCTTTCCCAAGTAAAGGGTATATCTCACTATTTACAAGATGCAAAGGTTTTGGCAACAGGTACTGTTTAAGTGTCTGATACCCTAAAGCTAAAGAGACTCTCTAATGGAAGTAGCCTAGATGTTTCTTTCTAAACCATTTTATTTTCAAGTAACAAACAGACTGAGTAGTCTAAAACATGGGTGCCACAACTGACACAGACAGCCTCTCTGCATAGAACACAGTAGATTAGGGATAGGACAAACAGCACAGTAGCAAATAGGGCAGGAAGCAGAAGGCAGAACAGAAGATCATATAGGGAGCCCAAGGCAGGGAACAGAAAGCAGAGTGGCACTCAGAGAGGGTGCAGGGTTAATTTGTGGCACACATACCAAAAAAGTTGGCCCCACTGGTCTAAAACATGGGTGCTCAACTCCTGGTCCATGGACCAGATGCAGCCCACAGAACCCTCTGGCTCATGGGGCTCCGGGTCAGGAAATTTGGCAGCAGGAGAATAGTGGCCATTAATATGGCCACCACCTTCCCTGCCAAATCCCCAAACTCCATGTGGCCAATCAGAGATGGGCTGCAACCAATTCCCCTGCAGGGCCAGGCCATGTCCCATTTGCCCTCCCCCCACCCCCGCACCCCCCGTCAACATCTGTATAAGGGCTAGGCCATTCCCCCTTCCCCTTGCAGGGCTAGGCTATGTCACTTCCCCCTCTGTGGGTCCAGGTTGAGGCCAAGCCACACCCCTTTCCCCCCACAGGGTCAAGGCATATCCCTTTCCCCCCACAGGGTCAAGGCATATCCCTTTCCCCCCACAGGGTCAGGTCAAGCCTTCTTCCCCTATGAGGCCAGGGTGACCTCTGCCATCCACCATGCAGCTGGTTGGTGCCTGCCAGACCTGCTCCAGGGGCCGGTTTGGGATCAGAAGCCTGATCCGGCCCACAGATGAACCAGCCAGTGCACATCCTATCCCCCGGAAAAAAAGGTTTAGCATCACTGGTTTAATACATCAGTTGACAACAGTGCATCCTTCAAATGAATATAGTTGTCAGCTTTAATGTCTCTGTGATGCATTTATTCACATTTAGAATTTTTCTCAGGGAAGATACTTAAACAGAACTGGTACACTCAGGTGATTTTAATTTCTTCATAATGAAGGCCTTACACCAGGGGTGGGCAATTACTTTGGGTGGAGGGCCACTTACTGAGTTTTGGCAAGCCATCAAGGGCCGCATGACAGGCAGCCAGGAGGAGACAAATATTAATTTTCTAAATTTTTAGGGGCCCCACGGGCCAGATAGAACAGCCTGGTGAGCTGCATCTGGCCCACAGTCCACTTTTTGCCCACCCCTGCCTTACACCTTACAGGATCACTCCCCAAGTTAGATCTGCTGCTTTATGGTAGCAGTAGGTTTGAGAACTTTTTTTGAGGATGTTTTTCAGAATTGCCAACCTAGAACAATTTTTCTTCTAGACAATCCACAAACTTTTTTACTCACAAACTTTTTTACTGACATGCCTTTACTGACACATGTTTTACATAATATAAATGTAATCCTTCTGCCAAATCCTAAACAAAGGCCAGGTTCAAATGTAGGTATTTTAGACTGAACATTGTAAAAATATTTCATTGTCAATAAAATGTTTGCAGATAGTGTGACAGGACAGGGCCCCAGGGGTGGCTTCTGTCCCAGTCTAACTCTTCAGGGCATCCTCCCTTTTTTCTCACCTGCCATGAGAACTATAGAATTATTTTAGTGTTAAAGGGAGGCTGCCCCAGGGTCCCAGAGCAAGCCCTAGCCTGTTCTGGCCAATGGGTCCTTCCCATACCCAGCTGATCCCAGTCCTGCCCCTCAAACACTAAGTGGGGGCCCCTCCCAGCCATGTCAGGGCCTCATAGCAGTGGTTGCCTTAGGGCCTATTTGTGGTCCCTGAAGCCACACCCATGCCTCGCAGATACTACTCTGTCCTCCGAGTACCAGCCTATACAGGCTTCAGCCTCCTTGGCTTTAGCCCACTGGCTGCTCTTGCTGTCAACTCCTAAACCTAGACCTACTTGCCCTGGGCCTAGCTCCTCTGTCCCAGCCTTCCCTGTGGTCTCACTTGGCAGGCCCCTTGTCCTTCTCTTGCTCAGCATCTAGCCAATCCCCCAATGTCCATGACCCATGGGAGGCTCCTTGCATCCCCTGTGCCGGAACCCTGTGGTCCTGAACCCAGAAAAGCTGTTGGCACCCTCCATGCCAGCCCCGCACTGCCAACCAGCGGTTCTTGACCCCATCTGGGCTGTATACTAGGTACCTCTCAGACATCCCTGTGGCCTCCTTACTGCTTCTATTAGAAACACTCAGTCCTCCAACCTCAAGCTTAAATCACAACATCAATACAGGCAACTGCTTCACAATCAAAAACCTAACCGGTTTTAGGTTGTTGCCTCACTACAGGCTATAAGTTCCCTTTGACACTCTTCTAGCAGTTCTATGGAACAGCTCAGGTGCCTGCTAATCTGTCTGCTGTAGGTATCTCCCCCAGGAGCTCCTCTCCTCCCCTCTCTAGACTTTCTGTTTGCTTTCAGGCACCATTCTCATGTGTCCTCAAAGCCCCACTCCTTCCTGTCAAGTGGCCCTCTGGCCACGCACAGTGGTTTCTGCTTTGTCTTGACGGTCAGCCTGCTTTCCTTTGCAGCGACTTGGCCTAGCTGCTTTCAGTCTTTTCCCCTGCCCTGCCTGGGGCTGCCCCTTGTCTGCTTATTGCAGTGCACCTAACTTCCCACAGCAAGCTTAGCCTGCCATGTTTTCCCTTTAAAGTAACAGGAGCTTCTGTTAATTTACTATTACACTAGTCAGTAAAAAAAATTCTTAGGATCCCTGATTGACTACAGCACTGGTTTTTACCATGTCCTCCCACCCGTATGGGTACACTACACATCCCCAGACTCTGATACCTCTGACTGCACTAGATACCATGCTGCCTCCACTGCCTTACTCCCGCTGGTCCCACTCTCCCTATCCCAGCTGGACCCCCAGCAAAAGGACGTGGGGTCCATGCTGCCTCCCTATGAGAAAAGTAGTGTTACGGGCAAAGGGGATGCAGCAGCAGACATGGGTTGGGAGGACGAGCAGGAAGCTAAAAGAGTTCCATGAGCCCCAAAGCTCTGGAAAGAGCTCCCTTCAGGCTGCTTCACCCCCATTCAGGACCAAGTGGCACTGTTGTGCAACACTGCCTCCAGCTTCTTTCTGACCATGGAGCTTGACTGAAGCTCCTAAGACTTTCTGGTTTTATGGATGACACAGCTTTCATATGGATTTTTTGATCAGGTGTTTTTAGGCTTGATTTTTTACCAAGTGTCTATACATTTACAGACAGTTGGCAACTCTGTGTTTCATTCAGTTCAGCTCCCCACTTTCTGAGCACTAAATTCACTTAGCTTTAAAGAGAAGGATTGTCCTTGAATGCAGCTTGAGGTAACTGCTTGTGAGGGCAAACTGAAGACAGAAGAAAAAGGCAGTTATAACCAGGGTTCTAATATATATTGCATTCCATGTATGTATATATGTATATGTTGATGTTTCATTTTAATTATGGACAAATGTGGAGTTTAGGTTACTTTTTTTAAACCAAAAATTGGGGATTTTTTTTATCAGAGAAATCCAGGATCCCTGATTATAACACTGTAGGTGAGAGAGACACTATAATGAGGAAACAAGTTGTTTAGAAATGGAAACAGATAATCACTCTGAAGAGCACGCTGTCTCTCTCTCTTATCTGTTTGTATTCTGTAAATGTTTAGCTTGGAATTGACTCCTGTTCCAGTGCTAGCAGGTGGCAAGCTACTATCTTCTTAGATAGCTGCCCTGTTATCTCAGTGCTGCCAGTCAGAGGGTGAGAGGCCTTCATTCAGCAAAGTACTAAGGTGCCTGCCTAATTTTAAGCATGTGAGTTGCATTAATTTCCATGGGTTTATTTAGTCTTTAAAGTTAAGCAGGTACTTCAGCACCTGGCTGAGAAAAAACCCCCCACTGTTGGTAGTTGTGTCATAATAGCAGAAAGAGCCTTAAACTGAATTGAAATGTAACTGAGTATTATATAAAGTTCAGATGTTAAAAGACCAGTAATAAATTTTCCCCACTTCTTTATTTATGTGTAGTAAATCCTCATTAACATATTTAATAAAATAGGATGTTTTATTAATTTGTGGCTGAGAAGGCTGTTACATTTAAATTTTTTTTTTTTTTTTTTTTTTCCCCCTCGCAGGAGACATAGCAGCACCAACTTTAAGTTAAAATAAGAATGCACTTCTTCAGATATAACCCTCATGGGGTTTCAGTGCACTGTTAATCCAGACAGTTGACACCTGGATGTGAAGCCCAGCCCAAGTGTGAGTATTCTCACAGCAAAACCTTTCCCGTGTCACTGTGTCCGCAGGCATTTCCCATACTTCTTTATGTTGAGACACTCTAAGATCCTTTCCCAGGCAATTATGGATTAATTCCATTTTTCTTTTTTGGGAAGAAGTTGTGAAAAGGGCACTGAAGGTCATTCACTCTTGAATGGTTTTGTAGAAAGGACAGCTTCTAGCCCTAATGCAGGCAATGCACAGGGGTTCTAATCCCACTTTGAGCTATGTAGGTTGGCCTGGCTTTAGATAATCTCCAAACCCAAATCAGAAGGTTTGCTTTTTTTCTTTTCTGTGGGGATATTATGATGGACCATTGTGTTAAACCTCAATAAGAGCCCAACATAACTGCATAGTGTAGGGATATCCATGCATAACAAGATTTCCCAACTAGCTCAGTCTTCCCGGAAGAAACTCCAGGGACAGAAGGAGACCTATAGGATGGCGACAGCATTCAGTTTATAAAAAACATAGATATTTTAGTCTAAACAATAGACTTTTACAATAGATCTGTTTACTGGAGTGATACAAAAGGGAGCTAATTCCTTGCTATCTGAAAGGAAATTGAAGTTGAGGACCTACCTGCATTGTATTTTACTGCTATTAAAAGTAATTGATATGTAAGACGTACCAAATTATGTTACCATTAAAGGTGTAACTTCTGTAATGAGAAAGGAAATATTTTTTGAAGTGCTTTACTAAACTTTACCAGTGCTTTGTTCCCACCTATCACTCTGAACACTGAATTCTGGAAACTAAACTTATTTTAAAGCAGAAAAATTGTCACAGGGTGTTTCTGCATGTGAAATTAATACAATTCAATAAGCTCTGGTGCACATCACACTGGAGTTTATTGTTCCTGGGTGCTACATTTGCACATGCACTCAGGACTGCAGGACATTGAACCAGGGCAGAGCAGCCCTGGCTGGCAGGAGGCCCAGGAATGTGGTTACCCTGCCAGCCTGGGGCTGCTCCAACCCAGCTCAACATCGAGAAATGTAAAGTGCTCCACCTCAGGACGAGGTTGCCCAAACACACCTCCAGGCTTGGCGGCACCAAAATGAGTAGCACCACAAATGAAAGGGACCGGGGTGTAATAATAAACCACAGTGTGAATATGAGCTGGCAGTGCGATGCTGTAGCCAGTAGAGCGAATAATACTCTGGCATATAATCAATCGATGCATCTCCAGCAAAACCAAGGAGGTGATTCTTCCACTCTACTCAGCACTGTTGAGACTACAGCTGGAGTACTGCATCCAGTTCTGGGCACCGCACTTTAACAAGGATGTGAACAAGCTTCAGAGAGTCCAAAGAACAGCCACCCATCTAATCAGAGTCTTAAAAAGCAAATTATGAGGAAAGGTTGTGGGATCTGGGACTCTTCAGCATGAGGAAAAGAAGGCTGAGAGGTGACGTGGTAGCAGCTTACTGCTACACGAGGGGAGTACATCAAGGGCTCATGAGCAACTGTTCACCAGGGCACCCAAGTGGAAAACCAGGAGTAATGGCTACAAACTCCTGGAAGATCCATTCAGGCTCAACATTAGGAAAAACATCTTCACTGTCAGGGTGTCCAGACTGTGGAATAAGCTCCCTCCAGGGGCGGTGCAATTGCCTACCCTGGAAATCTTCAAGAGGAGATTAGACAGTCATCTTGCTGAGGTCACCTGACCCCCAGTTGTCTTTCCTGCCAAGAGCAGGGGGCTGGACCCGATGGTCTTTTGAGATCCTTTCCAGCCTTACAATCTATGAATCTATTAATCTATGAACATGCTGCAAAGGGGCTGACTAGAGCACAAGCGTGCTTTAGTGTGGGGCTAGCTGGCAAACAGCCCCCACACTGAAAGCACCCTTGTGTCCCAGCCAGCCCCAACAGCATCTACATGTGCATTGTGATGTACTAAATAATGCTGCTGTGTTTATAAGTACTAACCTATGGCTGCATTTATTAGTTTACTGTGGCCTAATAGGGATGCTCCACAGTAAATGTCTTGTGTAGATGTACCCACAGTATCACAAACCCTACATGTTCAAAAATCATGAATTAGGCAAAAAAGCATGAGATTACCTCAACAATCATCATCTTTTCTTTAAAAGAGAATACATTTGCAGTTCTTTTTAATTGTGTTTTGGTTCCTGAGTCTTTAGTGCTCACTCAGGTCATATTTTTTGTGTTTTTTCTGCAACCATGGAACTTGAAACATTTTAAAGTCAGTCCCTCATAATAATCACTTGCCACAAGTAGCATGGGGTAATAGTTGTGAGAGATAGCAATGCTTCAATGATCTGGATTCTTTAATAAGAATGAAAGACAAAGTAAATAGTTTTACTGTGCAAGAGTGCATCAGTCAAAATACCTGTTCTCAACACTTTCAGTGAAATGGGCAGCATATTGTAGAATGACGTAATAAATAAACCTGCTTCATTGTAAATCTTAATACCTCTCCTAACCTCAGTACTTACCATTTTGGGGACTCTCAGGACTATGGCAGCCCATGGTCAAAAGAGATGATAGTTTGTCCTCTGAACAAGATAAGATTGTATGCTAGATTTATGAAGAATCCTGAAATAATTCATTATTAATTATGTATATAATACTACAAATATGTACAGTGATTTGAATCAAAGCAGAGAGACTCAGCAATGAAGTGTACAACTGTGACATTTATATCTAATGCTACACTTAGTGAACTCTTAGCTGAGTACAGATGTTCAAAAAGCCTGAGGCGGAATCAGTCTAAGTCATGTGGTTTTCTGTAAGTGGCCTAGGTTAGATCAGTAGGAAACTGATTGCCCTTTGGTGCTGGGTGTGCGGGAGGAAAGGACACACAGGCTGCCTGCACTAGCTGAGGTTTGCAGGTTGGAGGCATTCTTGCATTCCTTCCAGCATGCCCTGCATGCTCCCCAGGTTGCCAGAAACTGGCAAGCACAGCCAAGCACCCAGACCACCCCAAATTGACTGCTGCTGACACAGTAAAGCATGCCCCCACCCCACACCCCTTCCTCTCAGGACCCTGTAGCTGTAGGTGAAAACAGCCTTGCAGCACCCCAGTTGCCCATGACCCAGGTACCTGCCAGCAGTGGCCAAGCCATGGAGGTCATAAGGTTGCCTTTGTGAAGGCCTAGTCCTAACCCTCTGCCACCCTGACTGACCAGAAGCGAGTCTCCTGCACTGGGTCCTGCTCAGGGGGGACAGAGGGCACCTGTTTCTGGCCTATGAGATATGGTGTGTGGGAGCCAGAGTCAGGCTCCTTGGGGCTCTGCCCAAGCACAGGGGCATGGGTTTCCCTGGCTGGGTGTGCGTGAGTCAGCGTCAGGCTCTGTGGGGCTTTGCAGGAGAGCAAGGGATTTTCCTGGGCTCAGTGTCAGGTGCATGTGTTAGTCATGGGATACTTCATGATGGGGTATGGGGGTAGGGCCCAGGGACGTGGGTGCCCAGATCCCAGGGCTTGTTCAGGGGACACAGACACCTTGCTTCCCCTCTGCTGCCTGCCAATGGCTGGAGGCAGGAGGCAGGGTTGTAGAGAGGTCCTGTGCTGGCTCAGCTCTGGGAGAGCTCAGGGGCAGGGCCTGCTGGGTGCTTGGCTAGAGCAGTGGAGTGCAGGCCAAGTGCTAGGATGCCTCCCTTCAGAGGGCCACAAAAGAGCCTGGGATGCTGGAGGATGGTGATCTAACTTGAAATTGAAAGGAGATCTGTTACAGGAGTTTGATTCACTGGTCTAACGTAAATTGATTATATTTGAGTTCATGTTGAACCAGGTCTATCTTAGACCAAGTTCCACCATTTTTAGACTGGTCTATGCGCAACAAACTTCTGTACAGTTATAGGTTTAGACCAGTATATATGTAATATCTGTACCTGGCCCTAAAGTCCTGTACAAGTAGTTATCCACTTTTTTTAAGCTACAGAAGCACTCACTGGTCTGAGTGTGAAAGTTGAGGTGGATTTTCTACAAGAATGAACTTGATCATCATTGTGTGTAAATTAGCATCACTCTAATGGCTTATTGGAGATATATCAATTTATATCAGTAGAGGATCTTGCCCGGCCGCTTACTGGTTGGTGCAAAATTCTGGTAAAAAAAATTGGTGCAGATGTCTTCAAAGCATTATCCTTCCTTCATATCTTGGCCCCAGAAGGATCAGCTAGAGGCAAATTATGGCCTCAGTATGTTCAAAGCCTTTTTTGGTGTGCAGTGTTTTTATTCTGAATACAAAAAATATGTAGAAAGAATGAATTCTCTTGCAAAACATCAGCTAATATTGTTATTCTCGTTTAATTGTTTTGCACCATCTGTTCATGCAAAGTAAAAATTCCTGACAAATTATATCAGCAAAATCAGATTTTTTTTTTATTTCTACATGCATCAGATAAACCATTACTTTTATATAAATCTGGTTGGGCAAAGAAATATGTTTATAAAATGATTGGTTTAAATCTCTGTTGTCTAAGAAAATGACTTTTTAATGTAATGACAGCTGTATCCCCTTGGCAGGTTTTCAGTTCAGCAGTTTACGCTGAACCCAAATCATCTGTGTATATCTGGCTGTAGCATAACAAACAGCAGCTTTTAATCTTAGCTAGTCAAAAATATCACATAAGGTATATTTGTATTTACTGGGATCCCTTTGCAATTTTTTAATCATTCCTGAAAAATACATATATAAAAAGGCTGCAGCTGGATTCTCCAGCTTTAAGGCACCAATAAATAATGAAAGTTAACTGAAATAGTCATGTTTTCCAGTTGGCTACTTTTGTTAGTCTGTTCTTATTTAGAGTTGAGAAAGCCACAGTCCACATTAATGTGCACTTGTTAACTGAAATAACTGTGTGCTGCTTTTATAACTATAAATATATAATGAATGTCGTTATTGTTATGATAGAACCTAGGAGCCCCACTCAAAATTACATCCCCATTGTACAACACAGAGGGAGAGACAATCCCTGCTCTGAAGAGCTGGCAGTCTGAATAGGAAAATGAGACAAGGATGGTGAGAGGGGAAGAAAGAGGTGGGATTTGCCTGAAGTAGCGAAGGAACAGAATAGAAACTAGACCTCTTGAAGCTTTCTATAAATACGTTAGAAGCAAGAAGGAGGCCAAGTAAGGTATATAAATCTATTCCTGACTGGGGAAAAGAACCTAACAATGGACGAAGCAGGGAAGGCTGACTTGTTTAATGCCTTCTTTACTTCAGTCTTCATGAAAAAACTGTCAATGTCTAGATGATGAGAAAATTGACAAAAAGAACAGGCTAGTATATAAACAGCTTATAATAAGGGAAGAGCATATTCAAGATTTATTTAGACAAGCTGGATGTGTTCAGCTCAGTAGGTCCAGATGAAATTCATCCTAGAACACTCAAAAAAATTGGCTCAGGTAATTGCTTGAGAAACTGTAAAGGTGAAATGAGGTCACAGAATCTAAATCAAAAATCTATTTATGAGTATCAAGAGGATAACAAGGTGATAAAGAACAGCCAACACAGATTTGTCAAAAGCTAATGATGCCTAACCGACTTGTTTTCCTTCTATGACAAGGTAATGGGGTTTCTAGAAATGGGGGAAGCGGTGGTTGTAATATACCTCAGCTTTTGCAAGGCTCTTAATAAGTATTTCCTCTGATGACATCCTCAAGTTAGTATAGGGTAAGTGCATAACTGGTTGCTGTGCTCAAAGGTTAGTCACAGTGCCAGATTTAGGCTTAAGCTACTTAAGCTACAGTTTAGGGCTTCACAATATGAGGGGCTTCTAAATAAGAAAACAAACTTACTCAATATCAAGTTTTATAATAGTTGGTAAATGAAGGAGATAAAGGAGATAGGGAAAATAACTCCCTAAATATGGACATTTTCATTCTAATTTGACAAAAATATACATACGTTGGATTATTTTTATCATATGGGGTCTCATGTCTCTGGACATAGTTCAGGGTCTCAGTATGTCATAATCCGGCACTGGTTAGTCATCCAATGACTAAAAATCAAACTTGGAGGAGATAGGAAGTGGGGTTACACTGTTCAATACCTTCATTAACATCCTGGAGGATGGAATTAAGTGTACATTTAGTAAATTAGCAAAAGGCACCAAACTGGGTTGGATAAGAGAAAATTTGGAGAACAGGATTAGTATTCAAATAACTTTGATAATTTGAGGAAGTGGTCTGAAATAAATTGAATGAAATTCATTAAGTCCTGAACTCAGGACATGCACAAATATAAATTGCACAAATACAAAATTGGGAGCAACCAGGTTGGCTAAAGTACTGCAGAAAAGGGACCTGACAATTATCATGGAGTATGCAAGCTGCATATGAGTCTACAACATAATACAGTTAAGGAAAAAAACCGAAACAGCATACAGGGATAAATTAATGGGAGTGCCATGCTTAAGTCACAGGAAGTGATTCTTTTATTCTGGTCAGCAATATTGAGACTTTACTTGGAGAACCACACAGTACTTCAAGAGAGATGTTGAAAAAAGAGTCTAGAGGAAAACAATAAAAATTATTAGAAAACCAGGAAGCACGACACAAAAGAAATGGTTGGAAACTGGGATTATTTAGTTTAGAGAAGAGAAAATAGGGTTAGCAAGCATATATTTGAAGATAAGTTTTCAAATACATGAAAAGGGGTGAGTCTACATGAGATGTTTAATGCACAGTAGCCTAATAATGCTGCACAGTAGTGCGCCACAGCACAGACAGTCCTAATATGCTACTGTGCAGTATTAAACTATTGTGCAATGGTGTCACTAAAAAGGAGTTTGCTGGTACTACTGTGCAGTAACCTGAGTTGCTGCACATTTAGTTACTACTTCATTAAGCAAGTAGTAAATTAAGTGTGCAGTAACTACTGCATATTAATGAATGTGTAGTTTGTGGAATGTACACCCAGGTAGTTTTAAAGAGGATAATGATCAACTCTGCTGTATGCACAGGGTACAGAACAAGAAGTCATGGGCTGAAATTGCAACAAGGGAAATTTAGATTGGATATTAGGAAGAACTTTCTAAATGTGAGGGTTCTTAAGCACTGGAACTGACTACTGAGAGATGTGAAATCAACATTATTGGAAGTCTTAAGTGCATGTTAGACAAATATTTTTCTGAGATGGATGAATATTTTTCTGACAAGGATGCTCCTGCCTGAACCAAAGGCCTGGCCCTCCTGAGGTTCTTTCCAGGCCTAATTTTCTCAGATTTGATCATTTCCAGTACAGTGCCCTAGCCATATTGCCTTACAATATCTTTGTAAACTGTTTCGTAAAGGCACACACCATAGTATGTAGGGAGCATGATATAGACTAGATAATATCAGTGGATGCATGTACATGTGTGCTTTACTGTAGAGCAGACTAATTAGCTCTGCAGTAAAGTGCTACCCTCTATGCCTGATATTAGGGTACAGTAAATGAATTAACTCCTCTGTAAGGTAGTACTGTTGGGGGCAGTACTATCTTACAATGGACTACTTAACTGCACTGAAATGCACTTGTAGGCAGTGACAGGGGCTGACTGAGGCATGAGGGTGCTGAAGGGCAGGAGCTTCCTGTCACCTAGCTCTGCACTTTAGCAACCTTGTGCCCCAGCCAGTCTCTCCACCACCCGAGACTGCCACCCAGAGCCTTGGGCTGACCCCCTATGTTCACAGTGAAGACTTATTACATCAGTTGGTTCTCTTCTGTGTAACTTATTACATTAGTTGGTTCTACACAGTGTCTGTGTAACACATATTCAAAATATCTGCAAGGATTGTTTAATATATATTCCAGCTTGGTAAGAACTGAAAACATATCAGTGCTTCCCTGACACTACTGACTTGAATCAGGCATCTTGCGCACAACGTGGCACAGACTTCTCTTCATCCCTGATATGTAGTTTTCACACTGGTATAAAGCTGCTCCCTTTGGCCAGCTACTTCAACCTGCTTCCCAGACTGGAGAAACTAATTTCAGGTATGGTTATTCCTCATCAAGTAGTTGGTGGTAAGTTTCTGAGGATCACTCTGAAACTCAGCCCCCGGGGCATGATCATTCTGTACTGGTGTTTATTTTGTCGTACAAGAATAGAATAAAGTGATAAAAATGTTGCATCATAAATAAATTCCTCTATTGAGAGGAAAGGAAACCTCTGGGGAAATTGGCCTCCAGGCAAAACACCTGCAAGGGAAAATGTTTCTGGAGGATGCCTCCCTAGGGGAAAAATAAAAATCCCCACTAAATAAAATGCCATTTGGTAAAATGCTTCTGTATCTCCTTTGAGAAAAGCCTAGTGCCTCCCTGAGGCTCCACTATTGACAAACAGATCCCAGATATTCATAGTTTCATAGTTGGTAGGGTTGGAAGGGACCTGAGCAGATCATCGAGTCCGACCCCCTGCCATGGCAGGAAAGAGTACTGGGATCAAACGACCCCAGCAAGGTGTTCATCTAACCTCCTCTTAAACACCCCCAGGGTAGGAGCCAGCACTTCTCTTGGAAGTTGGTTCCAGACCCTAGCCGCCCTGACTGTGAAGTAGCGCTTCGTGATATCTAGCCTAAATCTACCTTCTACCAGCTTGTGACCATTATTTCTTGTCACTCCCGGTAGTGCTCCGGGGAACAGGGACTCCTCCAATGCCTGCTGGTCCCCTCAAACTAGTTTGTAACAGGCCACAAGATCCCCCCTCAGCCTTCTCTCTGAACAGGTTCAGGTCCCGTAGCCTCTCCTTGTAGGGCCAGCCCTGCTGCCCCCGATCATGCGAGTGGCCCTCGTCTGGACCCTCTCCATGTTGTCCACATCCCTCCTGAAGTGCGGCGCCCAGAACTGGACTCAGTACTCCAGCAACAGCTTGACCAGTGCCGCATAGAGGAGGAGTATTACCACCTTGGACCTGGCCGAGATGCAACTATGGATGCATGACAAGGTGTGGGTGGCCTTCCTGACCACATCCCCGCACTATCGGCCCATGTTCATTTTGGCATCAGTAATGACTCCAAGATCCTTTTCTGCCTCTGCACTGATGAGAAGAGAGCTCCCCAGCCTGTAGGTATGGTGCTGCTTCTTCCCCCCCAGGTGCATCACCTTGCACTTGTCAGTGCTGAAACTCATCCTGTTCCCATCTGCCCACCCCCATAACCTATCCAGGTCTGATTGCAGCCTATTCCTCTCTTCTAGTGTGCCCACTTCTCCCCACATCTTAGTGTCATCTGCAATTTGAACAGGGTGCTTTTTACTCCCCCATCCAAGTTGCTGAGGAACCCCAATGCCCACATCCTTCCAGGTTGAAAATGACCCATCCACCAACACTCTCTGGGTGCAGCCCTCCAGCCAGTTGGCGACTCATCTGACTGTGTAGGTATCAACACCACAGTCCCCTAGTTTTTTAATGAG
>NW_017728906.1:64988944-65003283 GCF_001723895.1 Crocodylus porosus | reverse complement strand
TATGTTCTCTTTACAGCATCACACTTCCATTCCGCTTTACCCTGGGTCCTGTCTAAATAGAAAAAAACTGAGCTCTTTATTAGCTGGTGACCCCAACCATAATCAAGGTATCATTTGATTAACTCTTGAGTTTCTGATAAACATTGTTTTGTAATAGTCTTGCCATTTTGTACACAGGAGATAAAGAAAAGAAACTTTTGAACTATATTGAGAAACAGGACAGGGACCAAAGGGTACCAGAGATAAAGCAAGTGGACACAGTCATGGGCCAGAAGCGGGGATAGGTCTATATTGTGTTGTCAAAGTGCTGGCTCTGGTCTGTAATGAGGTTAGAGAAATTATGTTAAGTATTATCACGAGATCAACGGGGTGTGCAATTGGACTATGTGGTTCTCAACATTCAGAAAGGAATACTAACTAGTGTTCTGTATCCTAGTAGTGTATCTAAAGACTATGGTGCTTGGATTCTGCTCAGGACTGGGGATGTTTTTTTACAAGCGGATTGGGCCAGTGGATTACTATTCATGAATGATGCGTGGCCCCGGTGGCTGGGGGGGGCACGGCGATGGCGGGAGTGTGGCAGCAGCGAGCAGGGAGCTCCCGCAGATGTTGCCGGAGCTGTTGGCCACAGGAAGGTGGGAGTGGCGAGCACCAACCAAGGGTCAGTGACCACCTGCAGCATCGGCAGCAGCCTGCAGAAATTGCAGACCACCCACAGATGCCTCCGGCAGTATCGGCAGCAGGGTGTGAGCAGCAACTGACCGCAGGTGCCACCGACAGTGTCAGTGGTGCCTTTTTGTAGGGCTGCACCACCATGCTCATGGGGTGCACATGAACCCGTGTGCATCTATTATACACCACCCCTGTTGGTACCCAACATTAGAGACTGCAATGGAGCACTCTACCAGCACAATGACACTTCCAGTGCAGAATTTCCCTCAGCATCTTAGATAAATTGAGTGCTTTTGAACTTAACTGTAGGGCAAGATGGAGCAAGAGTTCTAATATTAAAGTAAAAATATACACTTTAAAACACCAACTATAAAGGACCCATGTTGAAATTGCAACAATATAATAAGCCAAATATAAATAATTCTGAACACAGTTTTTATGGCTTAGTTCAATCAGAAAGATCACGATTTATTTTTGTAAATCACGGACATTCACAAGATTCTTTCAACTGTGAAATGTGTCCTAAGTGTATTCTTCGTAGTTATTCAGAAGACAGCAAATGACAGTAATGTCACATTAGGTGGATGCTGATATATAATGGCATACTGGAGGTTTTGTGGTAACAATAGCATTAGTGAAGTTCTCTGACTACAATAGGTCTCAAGCAGGTAATTGTGCTGATTAAATTGCAAATGCCATTGCTTTCCTGTGGCAAACAGAGCCCTTTTTTTAACATAATGGATAAAAATGAACAGATTTTACGGTGTAAAAGGAAAGGGCTGTTTCAATTATTTTTTCTAGAACCTTTCTGAATATACTTCTCATATATTACTTATTGCATAATTATTTAGCACAAAAACAGATATATATTTTATGAAAATATTCCCTACCTTTCATTAATCATCACAGAAGTTGCACACAATCATTCACTGTGTGTTTTGGAACAAGCAGTCCTTTATGCAGTTACAAAAGGACCATTGCTAAAGAAAACTATGATATGGCATCTCTCCAAGCTGCAACTGAAATAGGCTGTGCTTTTGTCTCTTAGATTTCAAATGCTAACAGCATGAAACTTCCTTGCAAGACTTCAACAAAACAAAAATGGTACAGGAATCAGTCTTGAAGTTTTTGAAGATAGACCAATACCTTGGTATTTTACTAGGGATAAATTGCTGATTTTCTAATTACTTTTTAAATAGTGTTCCTCTGACAATTATTAAAGATGAAAGATTCCATGTCACATTTTGTACAAGTACAGCTACTAATCTTGTTTTATTTTTAATTTGGGTAATTATAACCTGTCTTCTGAAATTTTCCTTTCAGTTTCAATCAGGTGCTTCACTATAATATAATAGGTACAGCATGCTATAAGAAAGGAATATTTCCCTTCAGAAAGAGAGACATTCTCCCTGTAACTTTCAGGTTATGTGGTATAGACAAGTCCTACCTAGCAGACAGTCCTCTCATGCTGTACAAAGTCATTATATGGCATCTTTCATTTGTGCCCCAAATTCAGCAATTATGGATATCAAGTCCTGATTATACCAGCACAGGTAGAAGGTTGACACCTTGGACTCATCTCCTCCTCTTCTGTTTACTGCATGAAACAAGCTTGGTATTGCTTGAAACAGCAGGTAAAAGTCTACACTAAGTCAGTTGGACTAGTTCTAATAATTTCAGTGAGCAGGACTCTACCTGGAAATATGAACTGTTCAAGGTGGGGATGGAAGATTCTTTGACACCCTCTTAGTACTTAGTTAATAAGGTGCTTTGGGGTCCTCGAGGTATTGTGCAACTCTGATAGGAATACATGGACTAGAATAAAGGAAAAGAGGTACCACCTATTATGAACAGTAGTCAGTTTAAAGGATATCTACATGGCAGACCATAATATACGTGTGTTAGCATAAGTGGTAAATATGACTATACTGCTTCTAATAGCAGACTTAGCTTGGGCAGGGCTGCCCAACTTCTGAGTGGCTGGGCGCCACAGGATCCCTGCCTACACACCACATGCACCACATCCTGCTCATGGCTACACCATCCCAGTGCCTCCATGCCCTGCACACTGTTCCACATGGGTTCGTCCTGCTGTGCTGCACAGTGGGTTGCATGACATGGGGTCCCTAGGTCCCCCTGCACCACCCAGCCACAGACTCTCTCAGTCCCACCCCCAGGGATAGGGTTAGGCAACAAGCTGGGAAAGGGTGGGAAGAGTGGAGATTGCAACTGCTGAAGTGGTGCAGGGAGCAGTGCTCATATCAGGAGCCATGGGGCTGCATGTTAACCCCTCGGGCCACTTACAGTCCAAGATCCTGCAGCTAGACTGCCTTGAGCTTAGGTATCTCCACATAGCACTATATAGGCTCGAGTCCAAACAGTTGTCTGTAATTGTCTTTAGTAACTATTGTACCAATTGAAAAGTCAGAACCTGGGATCAGAGCAATATTCCTAAAAATATCCCAGATTGAAATTTAATCCCATTTTACATGTTATTGCAATTTGATCATTGGAAATAAAGCATATACATAGGATGGCTGTATGTCCTGGTTTGGTGTCCTGAATTTCATAGGTCATCCTGACATCCCAGCTGACTGGTGAAAATTGAAACAAAAGTCCCGGAATTGGCCACCTAACATGATCACTGCTTTTTTAATTGACTGTACTGTGCATGAGTGTGTGGCGGCAGAGCCGGCCTTAGGAAAAATAGGACGCTGGGTGAACTTGTATTTTGGTGCTGCTCCCCCCTCCCCGCAAGTCAGCAGTGCTGCTGCAGGCAGAGGCAAAGACAGGTAAATAGGAGCACAGGACGTAGTCTGGTGGGGAGTTGGAGTGGTATGGTGTGCCAGGCAGTTAGGTGGGCAGTCACTGCTGCTGCTGTGTAGGACCAAGGCAGGCGGACTGGAGCAGATGCCACCCCATCCACACGTGACCAGCCTGGCTCCTGAGCAGCAGCTGGAAGCAGGGGTTGGGCTAGACTGGGCACCTCTCCAATATGCCTGCCTTGCTTCTGCACAGCAGCAGCAGTGCCTGCCTGTCTGGCACATCATGCCACTCCACCTTCACTTGAGCCGCAGCATCCCTGATTTCCTTAAAAATAATGTGGTCACCATACATATACATCTTGATATTTACTATTTAATGGGTTTGAAGAACTGAATAATGTATCTTATCTTTGAGAATTATACAGAACTTTGCTATTAGGAAATCAACGTCAGCTTTCTACTGTACAGAAATATACTACCAAAAATGTAGCAAAATCATTTCTAATGCTCAAAAGCCATGAAAATCCTAGCGGTACTCAGTTTGAAAGCATGACAATTTTAAAGATACTCACATTTTATTAAAGATGAATTCAGCCTGGATTTTTTTTTTTTTTTTTTTAAAAAGAGAGGCAATTAGGGACATTAGGACACCATTTCCATGAAAACAATCTCAGATGGCTATTTTTTATTGAAAAAAAACATTTATCTCATTACAAAATGTTCCTGTGAGAGTAAGATGCCATCTTGTGGCCAGGTGATCCTGATTTTTCTGTGAGCATGTGTTTGAGAATATAATCTTTCTGTTCTTTCAGTCTTAGACTATAAAGGGTGTTTTGATCACAAATACCTACTTGATAATAGTCAAGCAGACAAAGGACAAGTACTTGCTAAAAGGTAAAGTGAGGCAAACTGAGGCTAGAAATAAGGTGCATGTTTCTAACTGGGTAGGTAACTAACTAACCATTGGAAGAGTTGGCAGTGGCAGCAACCCCTCAACTTAAGGATGAACTCTACCATGGCTCATTGATGAGTCTTGAGGTGACTTTGTGGCTCAAGGATTGAACTCTAGACCACACTTGAAAGTTACAGTTCTTTCCATAGGGGAAAGTAGGTTGCAGGCTGGGATTCCTCTCCTTTTCCTCCCTCCACTGTCTCTTCTCTGCTTTGAGGGCAAGATACTTCTCCTTGAAATGGGACAGCTGCTTAGTTGATGTTGCAGCAGCCAGCTCCTCCCATCTCTTGATGTCGGCATCTGTATTCATGAGATATGCCTTCGATGTATCTCCTTACAGCCTTTCCTCTGGCCACTGAGAGATATCAGACCTTTACTAAGCTAGGAATAGAGCACTTGTTTTGGGAGTCGAGAATCAGGCATCTGTACACAATGTTGAGTCCAGCGAGGTTGGTGCTTCAGAATCACTGACTCAATACTGGTAACATTAGTTTCAGCAAGAATGCTGGCATTTGTACAGTGATCTCCACAATTAACGTGAAGGATGTTCCGAAGGCATCACTGATGGTATCTCTCCAGACTCTTGCAATGATGATGGTAAGTCATCCACATCTTGCATCCATACAGGAGGGTAGGGATGATATAGACCTGGGTCTTGATGTCTTTCCAGAGATCACAATGAATAAAGACACACCAAAGAAATTTTCCCAAAAGAGGCACTTGTACATCAGATCCTATGCTGGATCTCCTCATCAGTGTTCACTGTAGCTTTTCCCTTGATCCTACTTTGGGGAGGGGGGAGGAGTTTACATTCCTTAATAAGAAGCAGGATTGTCTGCCAAAAAAAATGGAAAATACAGTTGGGGTGATGACACATCTTTGCTTGACCTAGTTTGGATAATACACGGATCTGTCTCCAATCCACTACAAAGAATGGTTGCACTCATCTGATCATGGGGAAGCCTCCATACCTTGATGTACTTTTCAGGACATCCAAATCTGGTCAGTACTTTCCACAAGGGTTCACAACTGATGGAATCAAAGAACTTGGTGAGGTCACTGAAGGCCATATACAGGTCCTAATGTTGTTCCTGATACTCTTCTTGAACCTGGAGGGCAACAAAGATCATGTCAGTTACCCCAAGGGGTGGTCTGAAACCACACTGAGATTCTGGGAGGATTTCCTCAGCAGGAGGTAGAAGATGGTTCAGGAGGATGTGCATAAGGATGTTCCTGCTGTGGAAAGGAGGGCAATACTTTCATCATTCCCACATGCAGATTTACCTCCTTTCTTGAAGGTAGTCATGATGTTGGTATTCTTCAGGTCCCCAGGGATCTCTTCATCGTTTCAGATTCAAAGAATAAATTCAAGGAGTCTCAGTACCAATTTCTTGCCACCGGTCTTGTAGATTACAGTATGCATGTCATCCAGTTCAGTAGCCATATTGTTCTTGGTTACCTTGATGGTACACCAGACTTCTTCTAGGATAGGAGGGTTGGTGTGGGATCTCCATTCAGGGTGTTGGGGGATAAACTCAATGGTGATATCTGCCACAGTTGTCTCATAGTTCAGAAGTACCTCAAAATGTTCTTTCCATCTAGCATGGGTAGATTCATTGTCTTTGAGGAGCATTGAGCCATCCTGCAATCTCATGAAAATAGGACCATGGGAAGTTGGGCTGTAGATGGCTTTCATTGCCTGGAAAAAGCTATGCTTGTCATGTTTGTCAGCATAGAGCTGTATGTCCTTGGCTTTATCTTGTCACCACTGGTTTTTTATTTCCTGGATTCTCCTTTGATCCTCAGCTTTGAGGAGCTGATACTTCTTCTTCTGCTGCTGAGATGAGATGTCATTTTGCAAAGCAGAATGAGCCCTTCTCTTCTTAATCAAGGAGGACTCAGATCTCATCCAACCTGTCATTGTCATTGAGTCAGTCTTGGTGTCAATGGGCAGTATAGCCAATGGATTCAGCAAAGACTATAGGGATGGTGGATTTAAACCCCTTCCAGGGTTTCTCAGTGCGGTCTTCATGTGTGGACAGGGTGGAGAGCATTCCATGGAGAGACTGTTGGAAATCCTTACAGACCGTTGGGTCTTGAAGAAACTTAGTGTTGAGAGTCCTTCACAGTGTTTGGCTGTTTTCAGTTTATCAGAACAAGATGGATGTTCATAAAGGATCTGACAAGATGGTGATCTGTCTAGCAGTCACTGGCTCCTCTGTGGACATTCATTCAATCATGGGCTCTAACAGTAACATAGCTGAGGAGTTGTCAGTGCTTACAGTGAGGGTGTCTTGTATTTGTCATTCTTTCTAAAGATGGTTTTTGTGATGACAAGACTGTGCTCTGCATATTTGCTTAGGAGAAGGATGCCATGGGAGTTGGCTTTCCCTACTCCTTCCTTCCCAATAGTGCCACTCCAGGGTTTCTCAGTGCTGCAGTGCCAGTTTTGTATTTCCACCGCACCATTAACATTCTCAGAAATGGCTGGACCATTTTGGCTAAAATTTTTGAGTAAAAAAATAAAAGATCCTAAGGCATACATTGACTGTGGGAAAAGCTCGGCTTCAACAGGTCAAGTTTGGCAAAGTTATATGCAACTGAAAACAGTATTATAATGGAAAATGTTGAACATCTTTAACTATAGATAGAGCTACCATACTGTAAAGTGTGGAAAAGAAGCACTACATTGTGAAATCCTGGCTCAGCTAAAGCCAACAGCAAAACTTCCATCGAATTCAGCGGGGTCAGAATCTCATCCTTTAAATCTGCTAATATTAGAATTTTATATCTAGGAATGCTCTTGATATTAGATATGTATTTAGTTCCTATTCTCAAAATATTTGAGTACCTCACTACTAGTCAGTGGAACTGTATATTCCCTGTTGATACTTGGAGCTCAGTTAAGAGTGAGCTCTCCTTAAACCCAAAGACAAATGTTTTTGAATACCTGGATATTTGTATACCAAAGTTTATACAGTCTAGTTTGAATGAGCTTTGTACTATACAGGCTGATGTGCAGGATTCTGTGTAACTCAATTCTATGTTATTTTTATGTATGTTTTATGTATGCAATGTAACCCTTTTTACTAATTTTGATAACTTTTTAACTATGCAAACAATGACCAGTCAAAAATAAAATGTATAATACTTTTATAGAATATTGACATGTATTTGATACATCTAAAGGAATGTGGTCATATATTTCACACTTTTCAGTTTTAAATGATGTTTAAAGCCTTTATCCATAAATGTCTGGTATCATTCATTTTTCAAAATATTGAGCCATATTCAAAGTAGCCAGCATATACTGGCACTAACTCAGCAATCCTCAAAATGTTTAGATGCAAAAGTACCCCTTGGAAAATGCAGTTCTCAACCTTCACTCTTCTGTGACTATGGAAAAATAACATAACAGTAAACTCTTCTTTAATTGTAAAGAACTCAAAAAAATCACAACAGGTCAGAATGAAATCTTTGGTTGCCTATACACAATGCCTTAGAATGTTTTGGAACAGACTGGATTAACTAAGTCTACTCCATGTTCTAATTAGAATGCTCCAGCATTGCCACAGCATCACGTGTATAAGCTCCTGCAGATTTAAAGATGGGCACTAGAGCACTTTAGCTAAAGCTTGATGAATGAGCTTTAGTTAAAGCATCCCATGGCCTTTTTTAAATGTTTGGGGGCTTAATACATGTGACGCTCAGGTGTTTTAATTAGAGTGGCTCTCCAGCAACTGCTCTAATTAACCCCTACCTTTCTCCCCTGAGCACATGTATAGGCAGCCTCTGGGTTTGTCTTGTGAATTATATAGTTTTTTGCACAGGGCTAATATTGTGCAGCACCCTGTACCACTCTTAAAAGGATCTCACAGTACTCTAGGGTGTTATTGTACCTGGTTGAGAATCACTGTTCTAACCAAATATGTGAATGGTTGATACCTCAATATATCTTATTCAACTTACCTAGCTCAGAATAAATGGGAAATTATTTTGAACTGTGGAAATTGCATATATTTTTCCTGTTATTTTAGAGTTTCTATTCTGATTTTCATTAATTTGCTTGTGAAAAGGTAGATAGTGATGTCACCAGGAACTGGTATACTTCACAGATAATCATACTGGTCTTGTCTAGTAAAGTAAAAGTTATAGAGTTTTGCTCATGCTATACAATATCTGTGTAATGCTATGTTAAATTAACGGATTAAGGTTTCGTAAGTGTCAGTATGCAGACAATACTCCAGTAATTTTATAAGTTGCCTAAAGAAAGATTCCTTAGCAGGTTTTTTCATTCAGGGCAATGTGAATTCCTGTCTTTCCTGAAGAAGCAGTTTTCCAGGATTCTTCTAGGCTGCACATTTTTCCATCACTGCATTGATCTCTGCTCTGTGAGGGTGAATTGCTATTCTATAGACATAAGGTTGCTCAGTATCACTGGACAAGGTATCTTAACAACCATGAGGGTGACTGATTTTTCACATTCTTTCCTCCTGGCTGATGTAGATTTACCATGAGAGACTGGGGATTTGCACAGTTTGAGTCAGCTTTTTCTAGGTTACTGTCAGACACAGTATATTGTCTACTTACTGTTATTGTGCCCTGAACAAATTCAGAATAGAAGCATATGCCAAGCTCTGGCAGACAGATCAATTCACATTAAAAACAAAAGTCAGTTCACAGACTGAGCAGAGCAGGCAGGGAAAGTCAGTATTAGGCTTTCAGATACTCATTCATTTTTCAAAACATTGAGTCAGGCTCAAAACAGCCAATATATACTTTTGAACTTGGCCCATTATCTGAATGGCTAATATATGAATATTTTATTCAGTTGTCATCATCACCATAACAGAAAACCAACCTGAAACACATGGATAAACCCAAAATCAAAGAACTGGATGTGGAGAAAACAAGAACTTGATCTTAGCCAAAAATAAGGCCAAGAAGCAAATATTTGTCCCTGAACCAACTTCTAGAGTTCAGACATAGTGGGCATGTCTACATGGGACACCAACTGAGCAGTAACTTAATACTACTGTGCAGTAGCGTCACATGGCAAAAACTGTGGCAAGATGCTACTGTGCAATAATATTAGGCTGCTGTGTAGTAATGTCACTTAAAAGGCATTCTCCAGTGCTAATGTACCTCCAGTTACTGTGTATTTATTTAGTACTCACTTATACAAGTACTACATAAATGTGCAGTAACCACCACGCAGTAGTGTCTCATGTAGATACACCCACTGCAGTGTAGCAAGTCCTGAAGACTGAAATGAGTTCCAGGAACATTATTGCAGGTATACAAAGCTGGCTTATACCCATGCTGTCTTAACTTTGGAGTACTCAAGTGGTACAATGTAAGTATGGAATTCCTGGACAAGAAGGTGAGGAAGGTTTTTACAATTTACCACATAGACCCATGCAAACAGCTCTATTAAGAGCTGTATAAAGTTGTTTTGATGGACCATAGAGGTGTGTTGAGCAGATTTCTAAAGGTCAAATGGAAGTTTGAAAAAAGACTTGCTATTGCACCAGACAGTTAGGGTTGATCAGGATTTCATGCCTCTAACAGGGAAGAAAGGTACTAGAAGCAGAACAGAAGAGGTCAGCTCTGAAATGCATGGAGGCATGGCAGCAGAAAAAGGCTGTCATTCCTATGCTTTGCAGGGTTTTTATTGGGGGCTGTGTCCCAGTTGCTCCCCATTTGTTATGTTACTGGTCACAGAAGTGAAGGCAATCTGATGCCTCAGGACGGTATGTCCTGTTCATGATAGGGGTTATAGCAAAGTCAACTGTAAAGGCCAGTAAAAGGTTTCAGAATGCAGGAAATGGAACAAGCCTTTGCCCTTATTTTAAAAAATGTGCTCTGAGGAACAGTGAAGATTACCTGAACGGTTCCCTCTCTGTGAGCAAGCAGAGACAGCTTGGACATTGAAAGCCTGCCATGTTCTGTACACACACACCAGGGCATATTTCAGATCTGGGGCATCATCATCATAATAATAACAGTAATGTTTTGAGAGCAGTTGGACATCAGATTTCATGATTTTCTCATTTATAGGCTTAACACATTTGTATTGGTGCGGCATATCTGCATCTTAGGAAGGCAGACCTAAACCCAGTTTTTAGTGCAGATTATTGCTGCACCCAGAGGCAAAACACCCACCAAGGCTGCTTCTAGATGAGCATGGCTGTACAGTATATGGCGCTGCAGACCCATCTGTGGCACCACACACCACACATTCAGGCATTTCCTTGCAGCGCAGCAGGGTTTTTTGAGATCCCAGGGTCAACAAATCCTGTGCAGGAAAAAAGCAGGGCGGTGCACATGGAGGCACTGTACATCACTAAAACTGCAGCCTGGCAGGCTGGAGCCATGCTTTGATTGCTGGCCAGGCTCCAAGCTGCAGGAGTGAGATAGCCACAGCTTCCCCAGCCCCCAGAACCCCAGGGAAGGCTGCCAGAGCCAACACAGTTGCTGGCTGCAGCCTCACCTACTGCCCCAGAGGTAACCTGCTGTGTACCAGAGGACACATGACATGCTACTAGTTGTCCCTGGGGAACCAAACATCCATGCTCATCTGGATACAGCCCAGTGGGTCAGACTATGATTGTTAGACATCCTTTCTCCAGGTATATCGCTAGAGGTAGCTTAATACCATGAACAAAAACATCAGTTTTTCAAGAGATGTACTGCAAAGTATCTGCCCCAGGAACTCTCTTTTCTGCCTATACTTTTGCAGCTCTGCTGACCATTTGGAGAAACTGTTGTATAGTTAAAACTAGAGGATTTCAGTATGGTTAGCTTGGATTTGAGTTTGTTCTTAAAATTGCACTGATTGCTGTTTCCTGGAGCCCCTGGTTCTGAAAAGGACTTGCCTGGGGAAGGGATGCTCACTCCTGCTATGAGCTGCTGCTGCCATTTCTGGGTATAAGAGAGAGAGACTGATTCTCTGGGAGTGCTACCAGTTAGTGAGAAGCCCTTTATTTCTGTAGTACCTTACCTTACCTCATGTGTGGCTGTTTCACCCATGACAATGCATTGTGATTGTGTTGGTGACACATGATATATTTGGTTGGGTTTTTTTAATGTTATGGAGGATCCCCTCCTGCCCAGTAATTTCCATTGTATAGATTTCATAATCAGGACAGAATAACATAACAGCTTAATCAATTAAGCCATGATATTTTAATTGATCTGTTTATATTTTTGTTGCATGAATTTTTCTACCAAGAAAGATTTTAATCAATTTCAATGCATGTTTTTGACGAAATTCATGAATAAAAGAGCACAGGAAAGTCAGTTGGATGGCATGCAGGACTTCTCTTCTATCCATTGATACAGAGCAAGCTATTTCTTGAAGTAAAACTCTCAGGACACATCCATAGGATTAAAAAAAAGTTTGGAGAAATCCTGAGCAAAACTCGGATTTGGCAATATCTCTTCAGCAACTGCTTTTTAGTGAAAAAATAAGAGAATTTAATAATGATCGCTAAGCCTTTGTTGGTCAGAAACTACCATAATTTCTTATATACGACACACAACTTTTTCTAACAATCAGCTGCTAGAAATTGGGGGGCACATTTTAAGTGAGGCTTGTGCAGCAGAAGAAGCCTCCACTGGGAAAAAAGAGAAAGTACCGTATTTTTCGGACCATAAGACGCACCTGACCATAAGACGCACCCAGTTTTTAGAGCAGGAAAACTGTTAGAGAAATGGTGTTTTTCTGAGGAAAATAGAGTAGTGAAAGAACTGTCAGTTGTTATGAGAGACATATTACCACACACATCAGTACTGTAATTTGACTCATACCGCTTGGTATTACTATTAAAGGGCACCAACCAACCTGACAGGCAAGGCTTTGCATGGCAGGAGAGACTATGTGCGTCTCTCCTGCCATGACGGGCTCCTTGCCTGCCTGTCAGGGCACTGTGCTGCATCACATAGTCCCGGCCGGGACGTTACCTGGTACCGTACCTAGCTGCCTCCTGTCTCAACGTTCTAATCCTGTCAGTCTGTCAGTGTCACACACACACACGCAGGGGAGGCGTGCGCTGTGCCGATCATGTGACCTGACTGACTGACTGACATTGAGACTCCAGGAGGCGGGACTTCCCCCACACACACAGCAATCCACAGCATGGGAACGGCAGCAGACAGTAAGCGGGCGCATGGGACCGCAAACAAATGTTCTGGGGTACCACACCTTCGGACCATAAGACGCACCCTCGTTTTCCCCCCACTTTTGGGGGGAA
The DNA here is from genome assembly GCF_001723895.1 of Crocodylus porosus. Classification (NCBI taxonomy): domain Eukaryota; kingdom Metazoa; phylum Chordata; order Crocodylia; family Crocodylidae; genus Crocodylus; species Crocodylus porosus. The sequence goes on along the minus strand of NW_017728906.1, from coordinate 64,990,639 downwards.
AAATGTGCGTCTTATGGTCCGAAAAATACGGTAACATTGCATTTAGTGTATAGAAGGCAGCACAGCAAGCAAACACATGTAGCTCCATGGCAGTTTGCTGTGAACCATAAGAGCCTTTTTTCCCTGGCAGGAGCTTGAGCTGCAGAAGGTGCTACTGGCTTGGTTCTGCTATATCTAAAGCAGAATCAAGCCCTGGGCTATGACTGCGCCCTAAGCTGACTTAGCGGGTATTGCTGACTCCTGACCCAGCTCAGCTAGAGAAGAGTAGAAAGGCTGAGAGGTTTGACAGTTTGGCTCAGCCAATAGCAGCTGGGGTGTCCTGTGAGTAAGGGGTTAAGAGAGCAGCCACAGTGTTTTGCTTCTTCCTTGCTGCAGCTGTCTTTGTTTTCCCTGGCAAATACCATACCTATGAATATTTTTTAAAAAAGATATTTTCTTCTTCATATCTTCTTCTGCCTTTCAAAAACAAGATGAATATCTTATTTGGGGGAATGTTTTGTGCAAGAAGATATGTTATTTCATTTTGAGAGAGGATTCTAATGAATAAATTATGTCATTTCTGCCATTACGCAAGATTTTCAGGATCATTGCATTTAAGAATAATGAGCTATGTAATGTCTCTTCTGATTGAGCTACTTGTGTATAACTAATGAGTCTAAAGTATAAGTAATGAATTAATGATAGTTGTGTATTTCCTATATTAGTGGACTTAAACTGGAAAATTGCTTTTGATTAGGATGTCCCCAACGGGCCTTCATAGATCCCTCCTAGTAATCTGGCATCCTGTTTTGGTGACCACCCTCTTCACCGAGCACTGGTGTTACTAGGTTTTGTTGTATATCTGCTTCGCCAACCCCGCTTCTCACCTGCCATGACTTTGCTGTTATCCCAGTGGGGCGGGGCTAGTTCAGAGGTCCCTCGGTGTCCCAGGTTGGGCTCTTCGGTTACATACGGGGCTCCTGCCACCCCTACACCCTGGCCTCACGCCACCTGTGGTCTCCCCCTGCTCCGTGATGGTACGTCAGACTCCTTCCCTGCCAGTACAGATGTCCCAGCCCTATAACACTGTATAATTCCCACCACCGATCCGTCACCCTACACCATCAGCAGCGCAGTTCTTCAAAGTGATCCTTCTATAAGGCCTACTTCCCTGACCTACCACCAGCACCCTTATGGTCTGGCCCCGGGAGTAAACATCTCCTGGATGAATATATATATATAGTACTGTCCCCATATCCTTCAATCGCTGCCTTCTATTCTAGGCGGTGATCCCGCCCTGATCTTTCTCTCCCGCTGGGAGAGACTTCAGCCTCACGCCCCTCTTCGGTGCTTCCCGCACCCACCGCCACGGCACTTACTTCATGCAGCTCAGGATCTTCCTGGGTGGTCCTGATCTCCCGCTGCTCACCCGATCTGGCACTGCAGGCTTTCTCTGCCGGTGATCCCGCCGTTCCGCCTCTTCTCCTGGCTACCGAACTCTCCAGCACTTCAGCTTGGCAGCTCTTGTCCCGCTGGGCTGTCGTCGGGGACGGCTTTGCCAGCCATTTGTTTCCGTCTCCATCCGCCCCCCGCCGGAGCGGCAGCCGCCATTTTTAAATCTCCCGGCCGGCGGCTGACGTCACTGTCAGCTGCCGGCCGCAGCTGTACATAGACGCGGCTAACGAGCCGCGCGGGCTCTTCCTCTACCGCGGCGTC
>NW_017728906.1:64960471-64988759 GCF_001723895.1 Crocodylus porosus | reverse complement strand
GAGGAATGAAATTTAACAAAATTGGCCACAACATTCGAACTGAAAGGCTCTCCATCAAAGTAACAGGCATTAATTGGGTTAGGGAGGGTGGAGCAAACTGACCTTAAGCTGTACAGCTACAGGGAAAGTCACCCTCCTCTTCTCTTGGCTTATTTGTTTTAGCTAAAATCAGGATTAATTTCAGCTGCTGCCCTCAACAACTGTGGAGGAGAGTACAGATGAAAATCACCTGAGTCTCAACACATTTATCATTCCCCCCACCTTTCAGGCCATGGCAGCTGCCCCTTATGCTTGAGTTTATCCTCACAAGTAGTTTTTGGAGGCTTTTAATTGCACTGGCTGCAAAATATGACCAACATAGTTGCTCAACTTTTTTTCTGTTGTTTTGATCCTGTCATCCTACAAGACAACTTCCTGGCACTGTAAGAAAGGCAAGAGCCCCAGCTGGCAGCTTTCTGATACTCAGAGGTGACCAGGTTCTTACAGCAATAAAAGCATCTAGGCTCAGAGGGCAGGGTAGCTTCAGGACACCTAAGGTGATGGTCCAGGGTAGCCTTCCAAAACAAAGTGGGAGATGAACCTGCTTCCAGCAAAATGAAAAGCATGAAGGTATGCAGAACTGGATATATGCTTTCCAACAAGAGTCTCAAGAGGTAGCCACAATCAGAGGTGTAACTGAGACTTTTGGCACCCCAGGCAGCACAGGGGAAGTGGGGGTAGTGAGTACCTACCTCCTTGTGCAGAGGCTGCTGCGGTTGTGGCAGCAGCACAGCCTGCTGCTGCCTTAGTGCGACTCCCTGAATATGGGTTGCTGTGGTGGTGGCTTGGGCTCCCTAGGGGCTGCCTATTTGTCACGCCCTCTGAATTGGCATCTGGAGCTGTTGCTCCATTTGTGCCCTGCAATTTACACTACTGGCCACAACCCTGCTGAGGTGTGTGGGGGCCCAGTGGCCTCTGTGGCTATGGTATTCCCCAGGACCACCTGGGCTGGGTGCCTGGGTGCTGCCTGGGGGAGTACTGCCACTGCTGTGGAGGGAAGCACTGGCCCTCTCTGGAGCTCAGGAACTGCTCAGCCTTCTGGCAGCTCACTCTCACCCCCCCCCACCCTCCTGCCAAACAATGCATACAGCAGGAGCTCTGGCAGAGACAGCTTGCATCCTATCCAGGGGGCACAAGGGGCCTGCAGTGCTCCAAGGTCCTGGTGTGTACACCCCAGGACACAAAATGGCTGCAGGCTTTTATAGTCTGCAGGTAGGGGCTGCCACAGAGCAGCCCAGCTCTGTGGAGGAGAAGCAGCCAGCCAAGAGCCCTGGGGCTGGGCTCAGGATGGCACCCTAGTGGGTAGGCAGAACTGACACTAAAAACACCGGGTCATGTTTACACGTGTGTTACTGTGCTTCAACTAATCATGCACTTGCAGGTATCAAATTTAGTCATGCTTTGCCATTTTTACAGTGCAGTAAGGGTACACACGTGTAGATGCCTGCCGTTACTATGCAGTAAATTGAGCTAACACATTAATGCATGTTGTGTAGATGTGCCCCATGTGATACACTGAGGCCAACACAGTTGGTCTCTAGGTGTGCTGGCTGTGGATACGTCCTCTTCCCCGCTGGTAGAGACTGTAGCTGCAGAAGCTGCTGCTCAGTTATTTACTGGAACTCACCATTGTTTTTTCCCCTTCATTCTGCCTTTCAAAAACAAAGTGTTTATCTTATTTGGGGGCATGTTGTATGCAAGGAAAATGATATTATGGTATGAAGTTATAATTGAAAAGACAGAATTTGTGGTTTGACCAGTGGAGGGCAATAAAGAGACATCTTCATATAAAAATTGTCTCTGAAGAACTGGAGTTTGAAGGGCAGGACTTTCAGATGTGTTCCATTTTTACAGATTTGGCTGGAATTTATCCAATAAATGACAGAAAACTTTAAAATGACAACAAGAATGGCTATTCTGTATAAATAGCTTGTAACTACACCACAGGATTGTGGTGTGGGCATCTTCTTGATACCTGTAATAACTAAAAGTAATTATTAATAGCTTATTGGGAATGAAGTAGGCAGCAAGCAGAACAAAGACTCACCTTATAGACTAACTTGCTCTGAGAGGTTACAGCTTACTTTATCAGAGGCTATGAATGGGCTTGCAGAGAGCAGGGGTACTAAATAGAAAGGAACAAGGTCATTTAAATACATAAAATGGGAAGCAGGAAGAAAGAAGGTGGTACTACTGAGAGAGATGAAGGTGAGTTGAAGAGATCAAAGAGGATAAACAAATCTATTAACTTGCAGAGGAACATAAAGGTTATAAAAGCTAGTTAGATCCTTTCCTTTTTCATGTCCTTGTGACAAGGTATTTAGCAGAATTTGCAGTTTGTGTTGGAATCTGAGGTGCCACAGTCAATCACTTCTGCTATGGCCTTGGATTTATAACCTTTGGACTGTCAACTATTCATATTAACACCCACAGTTCCCCAGTCCTCTGCCAGTCAGGTAACGGGATAAGAATTTAGAGACTCTTTTAAGACCATACTTTACACAATCCAGTCTGTGGATGTTTCCGTGTCTCTCAATTTCACACTCAAGTCTGCTTTTAAATTTATTTTGTTTTAAAACAACTTCTCTGAGGTCAGTAATGGACTGTCCAGGAAGGTTGAAGTGTGCCACCATAGACTTCTATGTATTCTTGGACTTCATGTCACATTGGATTCTATTCATTCTTTCATGCAAGGATTGCTCCAGTTGTCCCCTGTAGACAGCAGAGGACCACTGTAAGCAGGTGGTGGCATATGTAAGGTTGGCAGAAGAGCAGGTGAATGAACCCCAGATGTTACAATCCATGTTGTTTAGTCCAGTGATGATGTGGTCTGTAATGACAAGGGGGCACATCCAGCATCAGGTTCAGTTGCAAACCCTGATTTCTCAATGGGAGTTCGGTAGCCTGTTGCTGGAGGCTGCCTATAACCCAAGACAGATTTGTTTTCCAAGGCTGCCTTGATGGTCATCATTTTCCAGGGGAGGTTGCAGATCAGCAAACTATACTGCTCTAGGAATGAAGGCCATAAATCATTAAGTAATACCGCTGAAGGCTTTATAGTCTGTTAAAAGAAAAAACTCTCCAAGATTTATCTCTTATCCAAGAAAATAAACTCATTACTCTGAAATCTTGTTCCTTCTCTTTCAGTATCAGGAAGCTAGATAGTAAGGAGTAGCAGTATAACTAATGTAACACCAGCTCCATGTATTGATTTAGAGTGGGTTGTCACAATGGTGGACCATGGGGAATCCATGCCATAAAGCCTGTCCCATAGCCACAGCCACAGAAGCAGCCAGAGAGCAGAGAGCCTGTACCATGGCAGGTAAAACTTTCCCTTCCCCCACCTTCTGCTAAGGATGTTGAAACAGCTAGCTACACCTCTGAGGGATGGTGCAAAGAATGAAAAATTGAGGCTGAATAAAGCTCTGTAATTTCCAACTGCTGACACAGGATTCTTAATGACCTTCATTATATTTTTGGCTCTAATATGCTAATATTACAGAAAAAATGGCAGGCATGTCTACATGGATATTTAGGGTTAACTTTCAGGGTCTCCCTTCTGTAGCCTAAGCTACATAAACTATTCTTGCATTTCAAAAACCCGTCCAGATGGAGGACAGAGGACCAAAAAGAAGGATGTGTTGAGGAAAACCAGGACGTAGGGTAACCCTACTTCATAAGAATGACAGTATCAAACTGGTCACAGGCCAGACAGTCTAGATTTGCCCCTAATGATGAGCCAAACTGGTTCAAAGAAAATGTGTGCAATTCCTGTGCAGGACTATGTAGAAGTCTGATGGCACATTGGAGACATTCTTGATCCTCATTGTTGCCTATTGCTATAGCACTTCACCTCATGAGCTTTGCCTTCTCTACAAGATTTTATTGTCTTAGAACACAAGTGTGAGGAGTAGTTGTTCAGATACAAACATGACTTCACAGTCTATTTCAGCAAGGAAAAATCAGTATTGGGTCAACTGGCTAAATTCAGATGGCAAGAATTTATTTATGCTTTTATCTTAACATTATTAGGTTTTTTGTTCTCTTATTCTGGTGTAAATATTTAACAATGTTAAATCCCAATAGTTAGATGTACAAAAAGCAATGTATGCTATAAAATGAGGGGATTTAATATGTGCTTTCTGGCAAGAACTTTTACTGTCTATAACATTCCTGTGAGTCTTCTGAGAACAATCATTTTCTGACAGCCTCCTTCACATTGCTTCATTTTTAACCATTCAGGTAACAGCAATCCTTGTGGCTTGAAGATTCTTTCCAGAAAGGTGTTTGTGCTGCTTACTTGTTGTACAGCAACCTATACAGCATCTCTGCTTTGGAAATATATGCAATTCAACAAATACCTAAGGTTCAACTCATCTAAAATGGTCTGGCATTCTACTACTGGGATAATCATACGCCCACAACTGTGATCCATAGATATGTCTGCAGCACCATGTACCACGCGTTCAGTTGTTCTCTGCACTGCAAGGGAGCAAGGCCAGCGGGGGAGTTTACCACTGTATGTCCAGGGGTCAAAAAACCTGCAGGAAAAAAAGGTGGAGCAGTGCATGTGGGGGCAGCCTGTGCTGCACAAACCTGGAGTTGGGCTGGATGAAGCCATGCTCCAGCTGCCGGCCAGGCTCCTCATGGCAGGATTGCTGTTGTTGCAGCCCTGGGAGGCCCCCAAGACCACAGTTAAGGTTGCTGGGACCAACTCAGTGCTGACCCCAACCTCCCCTACCCCACCCGGGGTAACTTGCTGCGCGCCGTAAGGTACTTGGTACAGGTGTTCCTTGGGGACAACTAGCAGTAGCACAAGGTGCACCGCTGCTAGTTGTCACTGGAGAACCAAATGTCCACGCACATCTGGATGTCGCCACACAGTTTAAAAGAGAAGTGAAGCACTCTGTCAAAGGTCTTCTCCTCTGGCACAAATTTTTCCCTTTATCTAAAATAGCCCAAGCCTGCTCAGGCAGGCAGGGTTCCAGGCACGCATATTTGAGAAAAGGCTGCCTATGACAGTGAGGCTGGATGGCATTTGGACCTTCAGATATGATGAGCTGGGAAAAGCTGTGTAACCTGTAGAGGATTTTGACTTATTGGATGTAGGTGGCAAGATGTTGTTTAATTTTATTTATATTTTTGTATTGTGTGTCAGGGTGCCCAGGGCCTTGGTTATATGCCCTCTTTTAATATTGGAGAAATCAAAATAAAAAGTAATTTGATTAAAAACATTCCCAGAACAGATGCATGTCTTCAGATACAATAGCAAAGTCAGCCAAAGAGTAAATGTTGATAGAGAATGCAGATTTCCTTCATGCATAATGTTTTAAAGTAATTAAACTTGCAGCACTCCCAAGTGAAAGCCTAATAAAGCTGTTCAGACACATCTGCTGAAAAACTTTATTACAGTTCAAATATGGATCACTTGAGGAAAAACAAATCCTAAACAACAGTGTATGGACTGCAATATTTTCAATGTCTTTTCACAAAAAATTTCTCTCTCATTAACAAGTACCCTAGGACATTGGTTTTCTATTTAGTATATGTTATCTGAGTCCGAGGTTTGAGGGCAAAAACAACTGTATTTCTTCTTGTGTGCTAGACTACCTAGATTAATGTGACTGCCTTAAACAGCCTTAACTAACACAAAGCTGAATTCTAATTGATGGTGAATGAGACACTCAGTCTTAACAATCTGTAAATAATTCAAGTGTTGAAAATATTGGTGATGCTGAGCAGGCCTTGGGCACTATTATCTAACAAGCTGCCTAGGGAATTTCAGCACAGTTTTTTCTAAGTTTGTTAAGACAGTCCAAGTTCTTTATTTCAGCAAATGGCTTCTTAATAAATAAAGCCCTAGTACAATTTGCAGACTGGAAATTTTAGGCCCTTTGTACACGCCACAAAATTGGCCTTCAAAGCAGCTTAAATGCCTTTTTGTACCATTTTAATGGTGTGGCTGTTTACACTGTTGGTGGCGTAATGTGCTTTAGTGGTGCGGCTGTTTACACTGTTGGCAGCATATTGTGCATTAAATGATTTTGGGATGCAGCAAAATAAAACATGTCCAGGGTGTTTAGTTTGTTATCTTACAGCTGTGAAGGGAAGCACCAGGCCCTGTGCTGCTCAGGGGCTGTGCAGGCAGCCCATGTAGGGAACCCAGCAGCAGCCCATGTAGGCAGGCTCCACTGAAGGAAAAAAAAAAAAAGTGGCAAGCCTGATTTTTCTTTGTATGGATCTCCCCGGAGCCTGCCTGCCTGCCTACTGCCTGGGGGCCCGGTGCTTCCTCTGCGGCTGTGGTGCCCCCAGGACTGCCCAGGCTTGGGTGTCTGCGAGCAGGTGCCACCTGGGTGGCACCACTGCTGACGCAGAGGGAAGCACCCCCCCACACACACACAACTCGGACCATTCGGCCCACTGGCAGCTTGCCCTCTCCCTGCCTCCCCACTGCCAGAGAAGCAGATAAGGATCGGGCCCAACCCTTGTGTAGATGCCACAGGGGTTTACTTTGCCCTAAATTGAAGCCGTGTTTTTAAAAACCTACCACTTCAATTTAGGGAGAATTAAACCGAAGTAAACCCATGTGGTGCGTACAAGCAGCTTAAAGGTTGACTGAGTGTCCCTTGGCATTGCCACACTTCAGTAAAAGAAGCTGAAGACAGGCTGAACTTGCAGGTACTGCTGTATGTAGCTGACCTTCCCTTCCTTGAAGCTGATTCTTCCATTAATCTATTGTACATTGAATGAGTGGACATGGAATGATTTTCATGGCTGAAGAAATGTAACATATTTGAAGCATTTTCACTTTTAATAAGTAATAAATCGTGGTAGCAATGATCTGAAATGTAGCCAGGCCAAAAGGGGGCCTGTGAATCATGAAATGTTTCCTGTTCATTTGTGAGCAACGGAGGATTTGAAATAAGCCTCTAATGGAGTCATGGGAAAGTCTCCCATTTATTTTCATTGCAGCCAGAGTTTTACCTTGAAGAAGAGGTAGGAATCTTGGCTCTCAACAACACCAGTTTCTATATCAAAGCAATGTGATTTCCTGACTTTGGTGGAACAATTCCTAAGCTTCACTGATGTAACTCAGACGAGGCCAGAAACACTGGTGATTTCAGTGGCTGGTACTCAATGTTTGAACTTCCATTGTGGTAGACAGATTACCAATTTATATCTAAATACTGGCTTACAATGAGAATCGGAATGATTGTGTGTGGGAAAGTGGTGCTTTTCTGTGTCGCACAGGCAACTGGTGGGAGGGGGGCACGTCCCCCAGCCCCCGAGATTGGCCCCTGAAAGTGGGGCAGCTTTTTTGCCACTCAGACTGGCGGTGTGTTGTGGCGGGGGGAGCACTAAGCTGTGGCGCAGAAGTATAGGAGTTGATAGGGGGGTTTTGGCCCACCCCAGGCCTGCCTGCAACTTGTGCCCCTCTGCACTCAGGAGGCACCAGTCACCCCAATGTGTCATCTTGCAAAATGACAATGTAGAAAACATGAAGGTGTCCTGTTTAAGCCAAATAAAAATGTTTGGAGGCCCTGGGCCCTTTTCTTTTTGTTCTTCAGATTGCTGGCAATTTAATGGTGCCATTATGAGAATGGAGAGAAGTTATTGCAGTCTGTCATAGCCTGCTGTCGTTTGTAGATTCTGCTCACATTTGAAGAAAATTACATAACTAAGACTGGCCAGAGGAGGGCCCCCAAACCCCGAACAACTGTTCTACATAGAAAACTGCCTTAAAAATCAAAAAGCATTTTGAAAAAGATTAATTGCTCAAAGAAATGTCAGTGTTTAAGTGCTGTTGTAGCTATGAAGGCCCAGGAATTGTGACAGGCACGGATTTTTTTTGAAGGGTGATATCTTTTCTTGGACCAACTGCACGGTTGAGATAAAGTTAAACAAGCTTTCATGTACAATGCATATTTCTCCTCAGACTTGAAAAAGAATGCGTTGCATTTGAAATAGGGTTGCCAACCCTCCCAAATTGGCCAAGAGTCTACCAGAATCAGCATCGATCTCCCAGTGACTATTGAAAGCAATCTGGAAGATTGATATTGTGAACGAGTTAAACAGTACAATTAAAAACATTACATCATGTTGGGAAAAACAATCTCCTGAAATAGTTTCAGTCAGAGTTGGCAACTCTAATTTGAAAGCTTGTCTAACTTTCATTAGAACAACTGCATGGTTGGGATAAAGATATCACCTCTCCCAAAAAAATCTTGCTCAATGAAAGGAACTTTTAGCATTCCCAAGTCTAAATTCACAGCTGATTCTGCCAACTTCCTTGTCTAAGATGTACACAAATGAGATCTAGCTTTTGCTATAGGGTTTTCTCAATAGAATTCCATTTCTGCAGGCAAAACTGGGAGCGTGTTCATGTTTAAAACTTTGCTCCTTTCTGCTGGCAGTGTTAATCCATCACTTTTGTGCAGAGTAAGACTTCTACCAACATCTGGCAGTTATCTGAAGGCCTGTATAGACAGTCCCCCATCTTCAGCCGTCTGTTGCAGTCCATTCAGCAGCTGGTGCCTTCCCAAAGCTGACTTTGCGCTTTGGCACTAGAGTTGCTGAGTATAGTTGAATGCAATTGTGAGAAGCATGTGGATGTGAAAGCTCTCTGGTGGTTGGGCAGTGGCAGCTCCATCTGATGCTGGAACTTCTGCCACAGCCTGAGATACTTCTTCAGTTTAGAGTCAAACGTTAATTTTAGGAGAAAGGAGATGAAAAATGACTCTTACTCAAACAATCTTTGTTAAATATGTGACAAGCCATGTGGCTGTTAGTCTTGCAAAATCCCAGTCTTGAAACTATCCCAGTGATCAAATAGAATTTTTGTTTAGGGTGCTAGAAATAGACCATGTTCTATTATTTTTTGACATTCTAAATATTGTTCACATCTAGTTTCCTTATCATCTCCCAGAAAGTCCCAGCACTTGAAACACTGAAGTCTGCTTGAAATGACTGATAAGGAACTAGATCATAATGTCTGCCTATAGATGTGCTGGTTCACGTTCTAATTAGAACGTGTTGGAGTCTGCTCATCAGAACACATCAGGTTAATCCAGTCTGCTCTGTGTTCTAATTAGAATGCTCCAGCAATGCCACCAGTGTATTAAGCCCCCCCCCGCCCCCACATGTTTTAAAATGGTTGTAGGGGTGCTTTAACTAAAACTCATTGAATGAACTTTAGTTAAAGCACCCTCATAGCCTTTTTAAAATTTGGGCGGATGGAGGGGGCTTAATACATGTGACGGTGAACCATTTTAATTAAAGCGGGTGTCGTGGAACCGCTTCTATTAAAACAGCCCCTCCTTACCCCTGGGCAAGTGTACAGGCACCCAGTCTGTCTCAGAAAGGATTTATGTAGCTCCATGCTTTGCTCTACAGAGGGAATGAGCACCAAGCAATTTCTGTTTTTAGGACTCGTAGAGTTTTATGTATGTACTCAACCCAGCCTACAAGATGAAAACCTCAACCAGGGTAAAACATCAGTACAGAAACACCATGCAAATCCCTACAAAATACTTGTACCTCATTTGAGGGCTAATATGGATCCAGGGGAGTACAGCAGCAGAGTTGCTTCTTCCACCTAGCCAGCAGGGAACGTAAGTGGATGGGAGGGTCAGACATGAATGGCTCTGGGACTCCTTCCACCCCCTGGGTTGTCCAGGGAAAACAGCCCCAGTGATGGGTGGGTCCCCCTTCTTTCTGTGCCTGCTCCCTGCCTTGCTCCTGAGTCTCCTCCATTGGCCCAGCAGCTCCAGCCATGCCATATCCCCAACCCCTTATAGTTTAAGGCAGTGATTCTCAAAGGTTTTTTTCACAGACCACTTGACAATTGCTGAGGGTCTAAGCAGACAACTGAATAAACTTTGATTTGTAAAACAAAAAAAAGCACACAACTCATTTTAATATCAGTAGTCTTAACATACAAGTGCAGATATTCTCAACTGCTTCACAACCTTCCTGCAGACCACCTGAATGGAGCTCATGGGCCAGCAGTGGTCCACAGACCACAGTTTGAGAACCTCCGGTCTAAGGGATAGTGTACTGAACTCCCCCTTGAGAATATCCTAGATCTGTCCATGGTGGTGCCTATGGCTTTTCATATACCTACTGTACTGATGTGAATTTCTAACTCCAATTATTTTTGCTGTACTTTAATGAAACTGATTTATCTTGATTCGCTTTTTGCACACATGAACATGAATAGCTCAATTCCTAAAAACTGATACAAATATAGTTTGTGAATTACTAGTATTACTCAACCTTAGATATTCAATCTATTTACACTGTTATAATATTAGGCCTCTTACGTTCCCTGCTGTGGAAATTATATAACACACAAAGAAAGTTTTAAAAGTTGGGTGAAGAGTGAATCTACAAAACTGTACCTTGCCCTGAACATATTTCATCCTTAAGGCTAGGTCCAGACAATCAAAAATCTAAAATGCAGAGATTAAATTGAAACAGAAGTGAGCAAACATTTACCTTTGATTCAGGAAATGCAGCCACATGCCTGCAGTGGTTCATGTCAGAAGCTGGTTGGGAGGGATGGAGGGGAAGAAAGGGGTGCTAGAACACAGCTCTCTGGCTGTTTGTTTCCTCTTCCTGCTGCCCCCAAGATCCCTGGGGTTTGCAGTCATAAACTACATCAGCAGGACTCTGCAGTGTTGCTCATCACTTCTTCCTGCTTTCAGGTGCCTCTGGGACTTGTAGTCCATAATTGCAGCCAGCAGTATGTTTGAGCTGGGGAATGAGTGTTTAACCCCAGTCCCTGGCCCCAGATGGGGTTTGCCTGGGGGAGCCACCTCCACCACACAGACTGGGCTGCTCCAGCTCAGGAGCAGAAGGGCAGGGCCAGCCCTGCTCTCAGGAACAGACAGCACAGCCCAGCCCAAGGCTGGAAAGCATGCTGGGATGCTGGAGGACTCTGATTTAACTTGAACCAGGAAGGGGTCTGGGACAGAAGTTTCATAAACCAGTTTGACCCAAATCAGTTAAATCTGATACTACATTCAATCAGGTTTATCTTAAACCAGTTTCAGCCATTTTGAAACTAGTTTATGTGCACTGAACATATGTTCTGTTAAACCAGTTTCTGATCAATTAAACTGGTTTATTGTTGTGTTTTATTGTGTTTTTCTTGTACTGCCCCTTTAAGACCAAAGCCCTCATGTTCAGCACTGCAGGGTTCAGTTGTTTTGTGGCAGTTTTGCAGCACTGGGGACTCCCTGTTCTCTGCCATGGGGAGCCAGAGGCTTTCTTGGTTCCTCTCCCTCCACAGTACTGGATGGGGTCAAGTCAGAGGCAGAGCAGGTATAAGTTATACATACAGCTACTGATGCAACGGTTAAGATCTACCCTGGATGTGATTCCAGAGAGTTATAATAATAATAGCAATACTGTATCATTTTAGCTCTGCTTTTAGAAGCAGACCAAATCCTTCCAGAAGTTCCCATTGCTGTGCCTCCTGCCCCCCACCCTTTTCAATGCAAAACACTCTCTGGTTTAAGGTGCATCTCAGTCCTAACTACTCCCCTGTTTTGTGACAGCAGAACAGCATTTAAATGGGGCAGGGCACAGAGTGGGCAGTCCTGCTGTTCTTGGGACCCTTGAGGATGTTAGTTCTGCCAGGCCTTTCCTTGGGATGCACAAGATCAGGGAGGCTTCTAGTGTGCTCCTCCCTCCTGCTAGGTGCTTGCATATGTGAGTAATAGCTAACTCAGGGCATATGTCTATGTGCATTTAGGAAGAATCTTTCCAAGGCTTCTGTTTGTCAGATCCCAAAGACTGTGCCCAAGGCTTTTCAGTATCAACTCAAGCAGTGAGGCACACTAGGTGATGACATTAATTTGTGTTCTAGTATTCTCTCTTCTGCTTAGTGGTATCACAATACTCAGAGAACACTAGCTCCAAAATACAGAGCAGTTAGCTCACCCTCAACCCAGGCAAAAGAAAATAAATGTGTTTAAGGACCCCAAGGGTGCAAATGTTCAATTTGTGGTGCTGCAAGCCCATTTGCAATACCACAAACTTCATGTTACACATGCATGTTTGTCCCATTGCTAATTCGCAGTGCAATAGGGTTTTTTTGACACTGGGAGATCCGGTGCTAATTTGCAGTGTGCCGGAGTGTGCATGCAGGGGCATACCTAGGGACAAACAGCAGCGACACAAATATATGCCACCGCTTTTTGTCCTGCGGAGATTGTGCACCCCTGCATATGGGCACTCATCGGGATGTGCCCCTAGTCTCCAAGCAAAATATTTTCTACCTCTTGATAAGGGTGAGAAAATCCTCAGTGCCCTCTTGAAACACTGAACTTAACTTGAAAGTCAATGGTAAAAAAGACTTTCTTCTATCTCCATTTTGCTAGGAAATTTTGACTCCTCCCCACAAGTAAGGATCTGGCTACAGCAATCTATTCATTCATCACTCCCAGACTGGATGACAATAACTTGCTGTATGTAAGACTGAGAGTGAAAGTTATGCAAAGGTTTCAGCTTGCACAGAATGCAGTAGTTCAGCCAGGGGTGACTACTGCCTCCTGAGTCCAGGGGTGGGGAGGGGGCACAATTTGTGGGTGGGCCAGTGGGCACGCCAAAAGCCCCATATCCACTCCTATACTTCTGTACCGCAGCTTAGTGCCCCGCCCTCCTAAACACATTGCCTGGCCATGCAGGACAAAAACTGCCCCATCCTGAGTGGTGCCAAGTTAAGGGCCAGTCTTGGGGGAGGCCCTACCGATCACCTGTGAGTTCAGCTACTCAGAAGGATGGACAGGCTGCTGTGAGCTTGTCACTCCTGTGCTCCCATTCTCCCACTGGCCCCTATTCTACTGCTTTTCAAAGCCAAGATCCTGATCTCTTCACCTGTCAGTCACTCATCACTGACCACACTGATGTTCCTAATTCACCAGGCTAGGCTTTTTTAAAATAGTGCATTACACAAAGCTTAAGATGAAATGGATGAGAAGCATGAGGATGATATAAATTGTTCATGGCCTGTGTATCCAGTTGTGAAACAAGTTTCTGAAAGACATTATCTGACCCTAGATCCATCTTCAGAACATGTTGCAAAAACTTCCTTCCCCTTAACCCTCCCCTCAAAATATTATACTAATAGTGCCTTCATTTTCCAAGAGTGACAGAAAAATCTATAAATCCACTGAGGACATTGCCATATACCTATAACTTTTCGAAGAAGTATTTTGCTACAATGATGCTGAGTGATATAGAAGAAGTATAGAAATCCTATTGAATTGGTCTTGCACTATGATTGTCACTCATTTTGTTGGTTTTCGGAACTGGGGCCATGATTAAGAGGGACGGCTGGGGGCATTCGTATTGTGCCGCTAGAGGTGAAATTCTTGGACCGGCGCAAGACGGACCAAAGCGAAAGCATTTGCCAAGAATGTTTTCATTAATCAAGAACGAAAGTCGGAGGTTCGAAGACGAGGGTTGTTTCAGCTCCCGCCAGGGTCCACAAACAGCTCCCATGCATTTCAGAATGGCAGTCACAAAAGAACAATACAAACTGCTCCTTCCTATTAGAGGCAGACCAAAGATTTGGAGACTTAGGGCCGTTAGACCATTCTGGACTTTCCAAAAAGCAGCAAGTAATTCATTAGAGCAGTGATTCTCAATCAGGGTGTTATGGAGTGCACTGTAGGTGTGCAAACATGAATCCCAAGTTAAACCTACATGTTTCAAATTGGAATTAATAGTATAAAACCTACTGTGGTTTTTCTGAGTTCTTTGCAGCATAAAAATTGCTATTATTTTTCTGTAATCAAACAAAGAACGAAAAGTAAGAGCTGGTATTTTCCAAGGAGTGTTTTGAATCTAAAAAGGTTGATAACCACTGCATTAGTGCTTATAATACCTCTATGAGAAACATAAAAATATATTAGACATAAAGGGTGCCTATAGATGAGTGCGGAGGCTGCTGTGATGCGCTCTAATTACAGTGCATTGGAGCAGACTTGATTAATCACGTCTGCTGGAGCATGGCAACTACCACGCTCCAGCAACCTAGAATGCCTAGAATTTACAAATGAGGCAAGCACAAAACTCCTTTAACTTTCTATTGACTGAAGACCATGTATAGCATTTAAAATAAAGCTTTTAGTGTCTAATTACACAATGAGATTTAGTTATGTGATTGTTATGCAGTTGCATTATATTGCTCACTGCAAGTCTCCAGTTAAAGATAAATGGCAGATATTACTCACCCTCACTTTAGTCCCTGTCAAATTCCAATTCAATGTAAGTGAGAACTGGGTCATATGACACAAAAACATTATCATATATTTTGAACACTTTTAGTATTACCTATCGTACATTGTACAAGGGTTGAAATTATCATACAAATATGATAATTATCATACACCTAGCAATGATGATATATGCATTGCATGCCAGCCTGTACTGTTTTCAGAATGGGAGGGGGGAAGGGAGTGGAGGGAGTTTGGTCTGGGGTTTTTTCAGCCCCAGCTGGAGGGTGGGGCGGGTGTATGGGGGCCCCCCTGAGGTGGAAGGGTTTCAGTCACCCACCCCACCTTCCAGCACTGGCTGGGGAGCCTGTGAAACAAGCTCCCTCTCTTCCCTTTTGACCCTCCCACTCTGAAACAGGGACAGGCTGGGAGAGAGGAGGGGTGTTGTTAGTGGAAACCAGCAGGCAGCAGTTAGATTCCCTTCCCACTGGAACCAACAGTGAACTTTTGTTTGTTCCAGGGGATCGCTGTAAATCAGAGTGCTTCCTGCAAAATCTTCTCAGTTGCAGCGAGGAGCTGCACTTCTGTTTGCATCCATAGGTGGCCAGCAGGAGCACACAGCCTGCTAGGGTTGCCCTGGGAAAAAGTTCAGCAACCTTACAAACATACATAGCCATATCATAGGAAAAAGCATTAGCCCATTTTTTTCTCACAAGCTTCAGAAGAATTTGAAATGGAACAGTGTATATCTGTAGGACCCCAGGGCAAAAGTCCTTTTCCGAGGACTAATGTGACATCTATTTACAGCCATAGGGAAAGGTTGGTTCAGCTTTTAATCTGCCTGGGAGCAAGAATGGAGGCAAAGATCAGGTTTTGTTCCCCTTATTTAAGCTAGCCTGGGACTAAATACATAATTCTTGCAGAGTTAGAAATGTAAACCCAGATATCCTGAGACACTGTGTCAGTGCCTTATATCCAGCATTCTCTTTTGATCTGGTCAAAGTGGCACGGGTAACGTGACAGACCAACAGGCAGGTAGACCAGATGTTTTCAGGTACAGTCTGCAAGTAGCAAGATTATCCAGGTTATTTTCCTTCTCTAGCTAGCCACTATCTCCTACCACTTTCTTTGTTCTTGTGTTTGTGCATATTCTGTCTTGACAGAAAGGGGACTTGTTCAGTTCCTCACTAGAGAGTCTGCAGGGCCAGTAATCTATAATTACATTTACTATACGAAGCAAGATAATTGCAATGACATGCTGAAAGGTATGGCTGACTGGACAGGACTAATTCTATGTATAATCTACATAGTATGTTACAGGACATATTTCTTGCAAAATTTTACCCAAAATTTAGTGTTAAAATGCACTTTATACAATACTCTTGCAAAAGCTTTTAAGAATTACCATGGTGCTTTTCTTTCCATAGGAACTGCTACCTTCCATACATCTATTACTGAGTCATGGAGAGTGGCAACAGTTTAATGGTAACTCAGGTAACAGCTGAAGGACATTATCTTTGTAACAAGTAGGGTAGATGGTGCAATCTGGAATAAGCATCAGCGGTGCTGTCCCTGAATTCCTTGAACTCTAGAGAACATTGGGTTTTCTTAGACTTTCTTTCCATTTGAAAGGTTCTGAAGAAGGAACAGGAAGTGGTTCAGAGGGTGTTGGTGCATAGCTTCACCTTCCTTAAAATGCATGGGATGAGTTATCTGCTCCATGCTGATGTTAGGAGTGAGCTATTCACCCTTGTGTGTGCAAGAAGCAACCACAAACTAGTGTGACCTTTTCTAAGCCCAGCTCAACCCCTTTGAATATCAGAAAAACTTATGTCAAGGCCTGACAACTTGCTCCAAAACTTATTTCAGTCATAGAGAGGTTTCTCACAGGTTTCAACAGACTCTGAATCAGATCATAAATGGGGGTTTGTGAGCTTTAGGCATGTTTACTGAGGATTATAATGTTTAAATGTTCTAAACTTGATGATATTTTTATTTAGCAAAATTAAACCCTTTAAACTCAATCCCTCTGCAGGATGCTTATCAAAGACCAAAACAAAAGTCCACTGACATCGGACTCCCATTGACTTCAGTGAGCTTTGATGAAGGCTTTAAAGGCATTCAGATCCTTTTTTACATGCTCACAGAAATACAGAAATTCAAGAGGGAGGGGAGGAATGACTTTTGAATCTATAGGAAAATGCATGTGTGCATACAGAAGAAGAGGGACTGTTGTTCATTCTATTTCTTTTCGCATTTATACATATGGAAAGACATTGGTTGGAGTTAGGTTGAACCTCATTGTAATTGGGGGTATGTCACTACTGCCTTTCACTTGGAACCACAGTAAGAAACAATAGTGGGCCTCTACTCTTAACACTGTCAACAGCCAGAAAAAAGGCACATGTGAACTTGCTTAAGAATATGTACGATGCAGGAATTGCTGGCTCCTGTCTAATCAAGATACGTGTGTCTGTCTGCATGTGAAAAAGAAGCAAGAAAACAGCAGAAAAGCAGGGAGAGAAAGTACGAAAACATAAGGCCCAACTTGACTAAGCACTGGGAATGATTACCCCTCCAGAGAGGCCTTTTTGGGCCAAACTCTGACTGAAAAATGGATCTGAATTGTGAGCAAAGAAACTACCCATCACTCGATTCTTTCTGTGTGGAGGGAAACAGGATTTTGTTAATAAACAGGATTGTAGCCCTACAGTACCTGACTCCATTACTAGTTTCTCTTTCTACAGGCACGGGCAGACAAGCCATTATACTGCTTTAAAATATGACAGACTTGTTTGATCAAGCTCCAACATGTCCAGGGGATTGAGAATCCTCAGTTCTGATTGGTGGAGCCAATCCACTAATCAGACACAAGCTGAGGGAAAGCGGGCATTGCCCCTCTCCCAAAGGGAGGGGAATGGGAGCTCCCTGACTGGACTGTGGACGGCAGCACGGCAGGTCCTCCAGACTTCAGGGGTGGAACCCCTAAAGCATATAAAAGGAGAATGTGCTCAGCATGCTAGGAGAGAGATGTGGTGAGGAGCGTCAGAGATGACCGTCCTTGGGACCCCGCCTGAGCCTCAATTGTGCGTGGATGGGTGCACAGCGCTCAGGCTCTAGGAGCCACTCGAGGTGGCTTGAGCCTGCAAACCCAGGAAGTGGCTGGGTAGGTGGTGCATGGATTGGCACATGGAGAGCCGGCCCTGGGAGCAGCTGGAGGCTGCTAAAATTAACCCTGGCTCTGCAGTGTGGCTCCGCATTAAACTAAAAGAGCCCTGGTATCCAGAGCAGGCCCGGGAAAGGGAAGATCCCCTGGGGTGAGGCCGGGGAACCGGAACCAGTTAGGGCTCAGCTCCTGTGAGAGCACCCTGGGTGCCCAGTGCAGGGCACCAGGCCATCAAGTGGAGCCGGAGGGGTCACCAGAGAGAGGCCTTTGCAGGACTGGCCACCAGGGCACAAGCCTTGGTGGCTTCAGAGCAGAAGCATGAGTTGCTGGGAAAGCGGATCCCACAGGGGAGGCGGGCTTGGGAGAAGAGGGCCCGCAGCCTCCACCCTCCTCCATTGTGGGGCTCGTGTCCACATCCTGAGGCCCTAAAGGGGAGGGGCTGCAGGGAACACCCCGTGGGGTGCTGAGCACACCCCATATTCTGTGATTGATGTTGCTTCATACTGTAGAGGTTAATGTAGGTATGGATCCCCCTGAAGGGAGTTTATATGGGTTTATCTGTCTTCATTACCTATACATGTTTACTGCCTATTATCAGAATATTGCATTGCTACCTCAACTTACCTGGGTTTATCTAAATTGATGCTTGTATGTGTCTATTGTGTTGATGCCTTGACTTACCTATTCCAGAGTGTTAATGTTCATTCTGTGCAGGGGGGTTAATTATTGCCTACACTGTGAATCACCCGGTTTATGTTTTGTAGTCCCGCGAAGTGGTGCAATATGTTGATTGTAAGTTTTTGTACGTGGTGTCCATACTAATTCTACTGTAAATATTTTATGTCTCTTATTCATATTTATTTTGTGTAGCAGTAAATTTGTATATTAGTTAAGCACTTTGTCTTGGTCTGATTCTACAGAGAAGGGTGTCCCGGGGGGATGAACCAAGCCCCAGTGTCACAGTTGGCCAGGGTGGCAGATTGAACACGGAACAGGTAGATGTACTGGTGAGGAGATCTGAGACACAATTTTCAAAGAATTTTGCAAGTATTAACTAATGAATGTAAAATTTCTCAAGGCATCCTGTGAAATGAACATTGAACTTAAGAAAATGTATTACTTAACATGTAAATAAAATCAGTAGAATTTCCTGCTCTGTTACAGAGGCAGTCCAACATTAGAAAAGAGGAGAAATAATGCTGTAAAGTATTTAGTAAATAATGCTGGAATGTATTTAGGATACTGCCCTTGCTAACACCAGGGTCAGGGAAAGAATCAGAAGCTTGGCAGAACCAATTTTGCCACTCATTCAGTGGAAGTTCCCAAAACAAAAAGGCAACCATTGAGCTATGAATATTCAAATGTACAAGCTGGTCCAAGGAACCATGGTTAATATAAAATATGGTACTAACAGTCATTTTGAACACATTTCTAGCACAACTACAAATAGTATCCAACAACTTGAATTGTGGGAGTGCTTTTGTAAAATATTTTTTTGCTGAGCATGTCTACACATGCATGTACTCTGGCCTAAGTTTACTCTGGTGTAAACTACTTTGGAATAAGCATTTTGGGGTAGATGTCTACACCTGCAGGAATTAGGGAGCAGATTTGCTTCTCTTTGCACCCAGTTCCCTGCAGTGGGCCCCTGCCACCACAAGGGGGAGCTCCAGGCTCCCCCTGGTGCTAGCCCAGGGGCTGGCAGGGAGCACAAGGCCAGGAGGCAACTGTGTCAGGAGACAACTGTTTCCTGGCCCTAACAGTCTATCTGCTGCCAGGGTGGGGACAGTGTCCCGACACTGTCCTGTCTCAGGCAGTCCCCAGCCAGCTCTGAGCTTCACATGCAGACTTCCTCATGCAGCCTGGAGCTGGCTAGGAACTGTTCCAGTCAGGGGCTGGTCCCTGTCCCTTGCTCCAATTGTGTGATCAAGGCACGGGGATTGGAAAGAGCTGCAGGGGAGGGGCAGGTACCACCTCCCTGCCCCTATCTGTTGTGGACCAGATAGCAGCGAGCCCCTGGCTGTGCAGGGATTGCCCACCCAGCTGGGGCTTGCTGCTAGCTGCCCCACTGATGGATCAGAAGGAACACAACTTATATAATAACGCAAAACAAAGCTTTTCCCCTGACCAATCCAGGCTGCAGGGACCCAGACTGTTGCAGCTGCGTCTCCTTGCCTGCTTTGCTCTAGCACCAGTCACTGAAGCCTACTTCAGCCAAATTCCAGCCGAGCTGTCACAGTCCTCTCCAGGAGACAGCTGATCCCTGCCCACCTGAGTCTGGTAACAGGCTGGCAAGCCCTAAATCCATACCGTTAAAGGCATACACTGTCCTAATTTAGCCCTGGGAATGGGCAGACCAGAGATGAATATGCTGGAAGCTTGATGACATAGCAGCAAGGGACCTAACAAAAGTAGTGATGATAAAAGGGAGAAGAAGGCTATGTCAATGGCATCAGACAACTGTGCCCTTGAAATAAGTGGTTTGTTTCGTTGTGGCACCTCTGTTGCTCCTACCTGAGTGAGAGGAAAGGAAATAGCACTTAGACACATTTGAGATGGGGGCAGTGGGGTGGCCTCCTGATTAGTAGAGAGTGGGTAGATTTGAAAGATCAGGACTAGGATTCAACTCTATACCTTCTGCCTATAACAGGACAAAGTCTTATGACAGCTTTGATCTGGGGGCCAAGTTACAGCGTCACTTTCACCTTTTAGAAAATTCCTCTGGTGTCTGTTTCCTCTTTTTCAAAGGTGAAACCAGGGACCTAATGTTTCTGGTGGTGCTGGCTGCAAGTTGGGTTGGTCTGACTGCTCTAATTGCTGTTGTGACCTGCCTCAGCCCACAACAGTACACATCAAGGTAATATAGGCTGAGAAACTTGCCCTTCAAAGCTACAGCAATAATGATTTTGCAGAAGAAGAACATTAAAGATTATACAGCATTTTGCAGCCAGATAATAGATTTTCTTAGCAAGATGATTGTGGCTTCTTAATAAACTTCATGAATCAGGACATTTTTAAGCTCAGCCTTGATTCTGAAATAACTTTGGTAGTTATAGCTAAGTTTCTGGTTCATCTGCATTTTGATCTGTCATGAGACTGAAAACAATTAGGCATTTCTTCTCTGAGTGTTATATAATATTAAAAAATATATAGGAGAATTAAACACAGGCTTCATTGCATTTTTGAAAGACAAACAGTCTCTTTCTTAAAGAACTGCCATCTGTTTTTTTTTAAAAGACCATTATTTGGATATAATGGAAATTCTTATTTCAAAGGTACAAGCATTTTGTATCTTAGGGATATTTTCCAGGCAACAGCAAAATGTTTTATCCCTGAAGAATACAACTCCTAGCAATTTAAATATTAGACTCTAGCCCCCTTAGGCTATTTAAACATTTAGTCTAGTTAGATTTGCCTCCATGCTTGTGGAGCTTTTTGAAATCTTGGTAGCATGTATTGTGTCTTCTGTACTGTGGCAACAGCTAATTTTTTGACAGATTATTGTGACTGGCTCCATTACTCATGTCTTGTGGTCTGCTGGGCAAGGCTGATTTTCAAAACTGGCATGTGACTTCTGCTGCTTACTTTGTGGAAGGTGATCTGTAGTTACCATGTGTCTGCCATGCTATCAAGAGTTTCTTGCATCTGACTTGTTGATCAGTGTGTCATTGTTGGTTCTCATCTCTTACATCCACTCCTCCTTTTCCTTCCCCACTGCTAATACCCCTCTTCAAGCTCTGCCTTCCACAGCAGCTGAGAACTCTAAACTTCCTGCATTCCATCTGCAAACTATCAGTCTGCTGCCAAATGCTGTTGCTGTAGTGCTGTCATGGCTGTGACCAGATCACTTTTTCTAACAAAACCACTTACATCTCTAACTAAACCACCTTACTGGTTTCCCTTTGCTATTTACAACAAACTACAAGCTCGAATACTGAAATAGACATTGAAGCTTATGTTAAGCACCGCTCCGCTCCCTAGATCTACAGACTCTATCCCTAGCTACAACTCCACTCTCATTTTCTTTCTTTGGCCCTTTCACTTTCACAACCTTTGACTTTCTTTGGCTCTTCTTTGGCTCCCAAGCATCTTTCCTATTTGTCTCTCTCCTAACTCTCATCTTTGTTGTCTCAGCTGCTTATCATACTTGGAACCATCTCCTCCCCCTCTATATATCTTCTATAAGATATACTCTTTCAGCAAAGCATCTATCTGATTTTTGGGAAGACTCTTACACTGTTTTGCTTCTCTGTGAAGCAGTGACCTGATGGCTTGTGGTTCTCAACTGGTATGTTTGCTGTCTGAACTCCTTGTCATCGTATGTTGTAACAAACTGTCAGCACCCAAATTGTGGAGTTTTAATATGTTCCTGACTGATGAAAGAAAAAGTAATTCCTTCAAAATGGTGTGGTTAGGTGCAATAAGAAAAGGAAAATGAAAACCCAAGATAGGTTTCCTCTCTAATGGGTGGGACCCCACAGAGAGCAGTTGTTGTTCAAAGAGTCTACATTCTACCCTTCCCTCTAAAAGCATTACTATTATGTATGCTATACTCTGGTGCTTAGAAGCCCCAGTCTAGATGTGTTCCAGTGTACAGTGCACTTTATAAACACACACTCAAAAAGGAAACACAATCTGAATAGACAAAACAAAGGGTGGAAGAAAAGGAAGTACCAATATTTCCAAAATATCTTAAGGGAATATATGTACACAGAGACTGCATCTGCACGAGATGCTGACTGCATAATCATTTAGTAGTTGTATAAACAAGTAGTAAATGACTGCACAGTAACTGGAGTTGCTGAGCAGTAGTGCCGCCAAATGACTTTTGGATGACGCTAACTGCACAGTAGCGCATTATTACTGTGCAGTAACGTTTTGTTCCATGCAACGCCACTGCACAGTAGTAACAAGCTACTACACAGTCAGCATCTTGTGTAGACATGGCAGTGATGTATTCTGGCTGGGCCAATCCTTAGCAGGCTGTTCCCACCTGTTCCTGAATACATGCTCCAATCTCAGAAGTGCACTGCAGAGGACTTTCCAGGGTTGTTCCCAGTGGCCTCTGTTATGCATGGTGGAGACTGAGTATCTTCACTGATGTGTGTCCAGGTTCAGCCTGTGTGTGACCTTATTCAGTGCTGTTTCTTTGTGGAACAGTTATGCCCTAAATGACATGACCAATGAAGAGGTGTTGAAGAGTGACTTAACCAGGTGAATCCAGGAATTGGACTCAATCCAATGTCTTTAACAACCAGACCATCTTTCCTTTCTCATTTTAAGCACTGATCTATCAACAGTGTTTTCCAAGATATCTTTCTGAAAGTGGAGAAAAAACAATAATAAACTTTATGAGCCAGTCATAGTTTCATAGTTTCTAGGGTCGGAAGGGACCTGAGCAGATCACTGAGTCCGACCCCCTGCCATGGCAGGAAAGAGTACTGGGGTCAAATGACCCCAGCAAGGTGTTCATCTAGCCTCCTCTTAAAGACCCCTAGGGTAGGAGCCAGCACCACTTCTCTTGGAAGTTGGTTCCAGATCCTAGCTGCCCTGACTGTGAAGTAGCGCCTCCTGATATCTAGCCCAAATCTACCCTCTGCCAGTCATTAATAATCTTACTAATTCTTTTGCTTAATGTGGTTCTTTCAGTTGTCATAGTTTTCCCTTACAGTGTTAGGGCAAATAGGCACATTAAAAGCTGTCATTGGTTCATAAAGTATGTTTTAGCTGAGCAAATTCTAATCACCCTGATCACTCTTGAGGAATATAGCCCTGTAGGAAATTCTGTAGACATTTATCTAGGTAATTGTCCCTCCTAATGAGAGATTGTTAAAGAACCATAAAATGAAACTTTTAATTCTCCATAAACTGAATTTGAATTCCAGGTTAGAAAAATCATATCAATGATTCAGTTACGGTTGTGCGGCACATTTATAGTTCTGTTTTTCTGCATCTCTGACCATGGTTGGCATCTAATATAACCTTGCAGAATTATGGGATTTATGATTTTTGTGCCTTTCTCTGGAAAGTTTGCGTCTGTAGATCCTTCCTCTAAAATAATCTGGTGATTTGGACACCTTCTTTGCAGAGGTATACACATTAAACTTTTCATGCTGATAACTTTAGGACAATTTACTGCACATAACAACAATATCACAATGCATGTGGGGTGTAGGAATGATGTGTTAAGGCACCAGAAAAAGAGACAACTTCTATATAGAAAAGTTAGACTATACTTCAGTCTCTCATCTGCTGTCATGAGCTTGTTCCTGGACTCCCAAATCCCATGATTTACATACAAACTAGATTACACCGCAGCACTGCAATGCCATATCACTTGTCAAAAAGGGAAGCATAAAGGGACCTTCTGAGATATAAGGATGCCTAAGCTAAAAAAGGGACAATATTTGACCATTAAAACTGACTGATACAAAATTTCCATAAAAATTCATTTCTTTTTTCAGTCAGTTCTAAACACCCCTTCCCGTGCTCAAACTTACTGCTGGCTGCAACTGTGGACTACAAATCCTAGAGGCACCTGGAAGCAGGAAGAGGAAGTGATAACTGATAAGCAACTCTGCAGAATCCTGCTGCTGTTATTCTGGACTGCAAATTGCTAGAAACCTTGGAGGCAGCAGGTGAAGGAAGTGAACACGTGGCCAGACAGCTTGCTCTAGCACCCCCCAGCTTCTGGCCTGAGCCACTGCAGGCATGTGGCTACGTTTCCTGAATCAAAGGTAAATATCTGTCCACTTCTGTTTCCATTTAATCTGGGCATCTTAGACTAACCTGCAAAGACTGAATCAATTCAACCTTGGGTTTTTTGACTATCTGTACCTAGCCTTAATGACCTGAAGCTTCAAGTTAAGAGAGAGGTACTCTCTCCAGAGCCCAATAGCCCATTGACTAGTGTGGTTAGGACAGACCAGTTTCCTGTAGCCAGCAGCACACCAGGGAGGGAGATGTCCAGAATCACATCCAGCCACCTTTGAATTCTTAGCCTGAACGTGCAAAAGGTATATTTACAGCTGGTCAACAAGGGGTAACCTTTAGCATGAGTCCAGGGTATGGGTTGAACTCACACATCTCCAGAGCCATAGTGAGATGCTTTAACTGTTCTGCCCCTGCATCTGGGCCAGATCCTTACCTGTTATAAATCAGTGCTAGTCTGCTGATGTTAATGGTATACAGCTAATTATAATATTTGAGAACTACAGTTGTTCTCTTTGTGCACTCTGAAGGTATATCAGTGCTTTCAAATAACATAAGACAAAAATTCTTCTGCTAGCACATTGTTTACAAAGTTCATAATAAATGCAAAGGGAGTTTTGCAACTCTACATGCACATGGGTAGCAGCCAAATTCTTGATTTTGCTGTGTCCCTTATATCACCCTGCAGAGATGTCAGAAGATCTCTGTAGAAACTTACGCCTTTTGAATTTAAATCAAAAATATTCCATATGAAATAAAGAACAGATGCAGGGAGAGAAACGTGAACAGAGAAAAGAAGAACAGAAGAGAAACATTGGCTTGCTAGATGTCTTTTATAATCATAGTATTTATGACATAAACATAGGGAATAATCATTGGCAAAGTGGCAAAATATTTAGAAAATGTTGCTTTATCTCCTAGACTAGCTACTAACAGATATTAGAATGACACAAAGGTACTGGAGGATGCTGGTGAATCTGAACCAAACATTGCACAAACAGATGTTTAGTTGCTTCTAGGCCCAGTTGTAACCTAGCTGCACAGGAAATAAACATTAATACAGAGAAAAAGACAACCAAACTTGTCTCTTTAAGACAAGTTTTGATTTGGGCTTGTTTTGGGTAAAGGTTTGGAGTTGGGTGGGGAGGGGGTCTTCATTTTTTGCTAGCTTGATTACTGTTTCCATGAGTGGATCTAGGACTTTGAAAAGTGGGGTGCAGGTCATGGGTGCATCATCACATAACACAACATAATTTAGAAAGAAACTAGGATCTTTATTAACACGTTTGGGGCCTAGGGCTATATTCTTTGGTTTAACATCCAAGCAAAAAGAAATATGACAGTTATGAGTCAGGGGTGTGGGTGGGAAATGACTGCTAGCTCCATGGTGTGGCAGGCACCTAGTGCCACACAAAAACAGCTATTACCCCCTCCCCCACCCAGCCCGGAAATGGAGAGAACTGCTGCCTGCACCCAATGTGCGAGTCCCCAGATACCTTACTATGCATCTTTATGCATTGCCCCTACCACCTCAAATGCCCATTGGATCTACTTTGTCCCCAGTCATCCCAAATATTCCCTTATGCTCAGCTGCATACCGTTGTGGCCTGAGGCCTACCCTGCCCCCCAAGGATCCACTGCACCCTGCACAGACTCATCCCCATTACACCCCAGCCTCCTTGACTGGTCATCATCCTTCTCAAATCCCACTGAGCCTTCCCCCACCCCTCTGAACACTCAACCCTCACTACAGTTCCTCACACCCCCTAGGCCTCCCTCATTCACAATCCCTCTTGCTCCCAAGCCCCATGCAAACCCATTTCAGCCCCACAAAACCCCCTAAGCCCCAAACCCTATCATCCACTCACACCCCACTGCCATAACACCCCAGCCCTCTCTCACCCACACCCCACTATCCTCCAGGCTCCCCTCCCCCCAGAAGCCCCATGGAGTTCATGACCCCCACCCCCCCATATAGCCTCTCCTGGGCCCATGAGTCCCTTACCCTCAGATCTTCTCCAGACAGCTCTCTGGCTCCTCCTTCTGGCCTCTGACCATGGGGCAGGAGGCTGGCAGGGCTATAATTGCTCCTTCTTCCCCACAACATGTCCATATCTCCACTGCTCTCTAACCTCAATATATAGTTGGGGTTAAGGGAGAGGGAAACCACCCTCTCTGGGTCCAACCATACCCAGCTTTATGCCACCCTAGTTGGATCACTGCTTCAGCCTTGCATAGATAGCCTCTGCCATCTGCTGCAGTGAAAAACCCAGGATAGGGTCACTGCAGCAACTTATCTCTTTGCCTCACTTTTGCAACTCCCTGATGCCTCTGACTACTCTGCTACAGCCATTGTGCAGTTGGGTCTTCAGCCCTGCCATTCCCCTCCCTGTCTCTGATTTGTTGTAAATTTGAATACCCTAAGAAACCCACTCAGTATAGGTTCCTAGTATAGGGGCACATCTTTACTAGACACCCTGGTGGACGAGTAGAGAAACATTACCAAGATAACTAGAAGAAAGGTAGCATGACTAGTGAAAGATCAAGGATTGTTAACATGTAGGAGTGAAGACCAGAAACTGAGTGAATAATAATGAGCCATGAAGTCAACTAACCCTTGTGGTCCACCTGAACAGAAATGCAGCTGTTCCTGTGGGCACTTCGCTTTAAACTTTGAGTGGAGCATGAATCAAATGGGGGTGTGACTGCACCATCAACCCACTGTTCCCTCTTGCTGTGTCTCCTGGTTCCTACTGATAATGGAACTGAATTTTAAATACTTTAAATTTTGTATGGCTTTCATTTGCCTTGAAAAAATTGATAAGAATAAATACACACATTCAGATATAATCAAAATTAAGGTTCAACTAATCCACAGACTTAATAAAAGTAAACTGTGTTTAGCTTTTTATGTGACATCAGTAATACTGCTATCGGAGCCATATATATATATAAATATATATCATGTTTCAGGGATCAATACTTCTTGGTTTATATCTCTCTACCATTTGATGCCATTTATCAGTTTTATGGCAGAGAGATATAAACCAAAAAGTATTTAATATGAATAATATTGTACTGCATAAACCTACCCCAGGAATGCATCATAGGCAGCTACCTAGGGGTTTCCCAGATTTGGCTAGATCCTTAGAGTTATGCTGAGGTCCTCCTGCTCAAGATTAATTTTGCTATTTCTAGACCATAGTTTCATAAAACTGCACCCATAAAAGGAGAACCCAGATCCTATATTTGTATTTATTAAGTAATTTCTGTACCACTTATCTTGCAATTATATACAAATATGGGTTTCTGATTGCCACAGGCCTCCCTAAAAGTACTCTGCAGCCAGTGGTTGTGCCAGCACACACTCATAACACTCACTCAGATTATGCAAGTCAGAACACATGTAAGATTCTCTTGCTGTTTACTGATATTCTTTTCAAAAATATAGTTTCAAATGGTGCTTATGATAACATGTGGCACACCATTCTGAGAACACAATTTTTGGGGCATGGTCCAATCACTTTGGTTGGTTTTGGGGTTTTTTTTCATTTCTTGTAAATATAGACATCCAATACAATTAACCAATCCTATTTTTATGAGTTTGTGGGAGATGCCACTCCAAAACTCAACCAAACAAAAAGTAATCCATTTAAGCCAGAGATATAAGATTGCCTGCTCTCTGCTGTTAGTTGGTTTGTAGCCCAAAGAGGGAAAGATGTCTCCTCTATTGCTCCCTCCTTCTGAGTTCACACAAAGTAAGTAAGGTGGGCTAAAACCTGGTTTTCCAAATTCCTGGGCAAAATTCCTAATTGCTTGGCTAATGGACTAAAACACAGGCGGGCCATCCTCCTCCTCCCACAATGAGCTCTTGCCCAGATATAGTTTTGGCATTTGTGCTCAGGCATGCTAGTATGGAGCTGCATGAGTGCCAAGCCAGAGCACAGTCTATTGCACATACTCGGTAGGCTTATAGATTGCATAGACTTTAGGGCTGGAAGGGACCTTGGAAGATCATTGAATCCAGACCCCCGTCTGAAGGGCAGGAAGTCAGCTGGGGTCATAGGATCCCAGCAAGATAAGCATCCGATTTGCTCTTGAAGGTGTTCAATGTAGGTGCTTGAACCACCTCCAAAAGCAGGCTGTT
>NW_017728906.1:64910304-64959999 GCF_001723895.1 Crocodylus porosus | reverse complement strand
CACTGCCAAGCCTATAAGGATGCTGCAAGTTTTTCTTCCCAAGGTGGAGAACCTTGCATTTTTCAGTGTTAAACACCATCAGGTTCTCGTCCGCCCGTTTGCTGAGCCTATTCAGGTCAGCCTATATCGCCCTCCTGTCTTCAGGTATGGATGCTTTGCCCCAAAGTTTGCTGTCATCAGCAAACTTGGCCAGTCCGCTTCTGACTCCAATGTCCATGTGGCAGGACAGTAGGTGTGCCTGCCACTTTAAGGCCCTGAAGCTGGCAGCCTCTAGGTGCCTAACGAGGGCAGCTATTTTAGGTTCAGGGCTGCCTATATAAACAAGGTTGTTTGGCTGCTGGAGGTCAGGCAACAACACTGCCTGGCCTGAGGGCTGCTGAGTTTTATCTGGAGGTAAGGGAGGAGCTGTAGGTGATGGTATGAGGCTCCTGGTCCTGCGTATGACTGGAAACTACACCCTGCCGGGAGTGGGTGGTCTGGTGGGGCTCCCAGTGGCGTGGGAGCCCCCAGGAAATTCCAGGCCAGTGATCATCCCGGTGAAAGGTGAGTTGGGGCACCTTA
This sequence comes from Crocodylus porosus, assembly GCF_001723895.1. Lineage (NCBI taxonomy): Eukaryota > Metazoa > Chordata > Crocodylia > Crocodylidae > Crocodylus > Crocodylus porosus. Next base: position 64,959,438 of record NW_017728906.1, on the reverse strand, counting down.
ACCCCTAGCCCTCACTTTAGGGTGGGTTGCATACACTGGAGGTAGTTGTGGGGGTGCCAGCCCCGAGGAGGAGAGTTGGAGGCCAGGTGTGGCCAAGGCTGCTGGAGCCCTGCGGGGGTTCAAAACCCTGAAGAGGAGAGTTGGGGCCAGGCACAGCTACAGCCACCTGAGCCAACTTGTGGAGGGAAGCCTTGAGACCCCGAGTAAAGGGAGTGTTATGAGCAGTGTAAAGCCCCCAGTGTGAGGGAGGCAGCATGTGGAGCCCTGTGAAGGGAGAGGGGGCTCAGCCAGAGAGAGAGAGCTGAGTCCTGACGCAGTAAGTTCTCCAATGTGGGGAGGCAGAGTTTGGGTTGAATATAACACCAGTAGTAGTACCACGACCTTCTGCCCGGGGTGGGAGTGAGAGTCCCCTGTGAGACCCTGAGGCACCAGTCATCATGTGAGGTAACTCCAGCTTCCCATGTCTACGAAGGAGGACCCAGAGAGGGGGACCCTGGGATAAGAGTATGGGTCATACATCAAGGCCTGCCAGAGCTTCCCCTGACTGGCCTAGACAGTGGCCAGGACCAGGAGGGTCAGAAGGGCAAGGAGGCCCACCAAGAGGAACACCCAAGAGCCAGGGGCCTGTGGTCCTGACTGGCCTGGAGGTGGGCCGGGGCTAGTGTGAGTCGAAGGTCCCTGTGAGGGGACTGCACCCAAAGGGGAACCGATGGCAGGGAGATATGTGGTCCGGTATGACAGCGGCAGTGTCTGCCTGAAAGGAGGAAACCAGGTGGGGTCCTACAGCAGGACTCTGGGGCCCATTGTGGGGGACTGGCGCATATGAGAACATCATGATGTCATCGGCGAGGCTTGGGCTACGGTGTAGGAGAGGAGTGGAGCCGCAGATAGTGCCTCCCCTAGCAGCGGGGCAGAAAATGGGCAGCTTCCTGCCTAATTACATCTATTAATTAATCAATTAAGACCAAAACACGGTGGGCGAGAAGGTGGGCAGTTAGCCCAAGAGCAGGTGGGCGGGCCACGTGGCAATTGGCAGCAGTAGGCCCCCTGTTACAGTCCACATCATTAATGAAGATGTTGAACAATATGGGTCCAAGGACAGAGCCTTGGGGGACCCCACTGGTCACAAGGTACCACAACAATTGACTTCCGTCAACCACCACCATCTGGGTTCAACCACAGAGCCAATTCCCCAGCCAGCGGATCATGGTGGACCCAAGGCCACAGTTGGCCAGTTTATGAATGCATTGTTAGTGCAGTAGGATGAGCAACTGTGCTTAAGTATAAAAAATAGCAGTTACATGGCTGGATGACTGTCATTTGGTCTCACAAAGTCATATAGGATTCTAACCTACATGTTTAGTCCCTGCATCAGGTTAGTGAAGCTGCTTTAAAGCAGAGAAAGTAGAAAGAGAGCAATTGGGCCTCAGACAGTTTCTAGGACCCATGAGATTGGTTGGTAACCTAATACCAAGAATGAGCAAGGAGCTTCCCTCATAGAAAAAGTAGCTAAAACATACCATTCATATTCATGGATACCTGGAACAGGGTTGAACTCTAGGTGTGGCCATGATGCTCCTGGAACCCCGTCAGCCCTTGTAAAGCCTGGCTGTCTTTGAGTACTTTCCCCTTTCTTCTTTCCTGCCATGCCTTGACAAAATGATACTCTCAGAAAAGGGAGGCTGCCTCAGGGCTTCCCAAATCAGATCTCCTCATGAGCGCTGCTGTCATTGCTCATTGCCTTAAAGGCTAATCACCTAGGCTCTGTCCTCCCCAATACACACATCCATAATTCACAAATGTTACTCAGTCCTCTCTTTCTCTCTCTGTTGTTCCTATCATCCCTCTTGGACAATTGGCCATCTAGCCCTGCTGACACATGCACCTGACCCTGGTTGGTGTGGCCCCTTGTCACACTTGCAGGCTGCTTCTCACCTAGCCTGTCTTCTCTTAAAATAGCAGGTGTAGCAATTCTCCTGCTACAATATCCTGCTGGATATTCATGCTCCTGTAAGTCCATTTATGCTTTTTTCTAATGGTACCTTTACTAGTCTTTTGCTTAGCCCAAATCTTAAAAACTCTAATTTTCTTTCATCAGATACTGATATGTGCTGTATATCTCACTGTACTAAAATACTTAGCGTCTTGCTCTTGAAACACAAATTACTATCGTTGTACATAAAGTCTTCATAAGATTTTTTTTCATTCTATCACTACAACCATTCCTATATCTCCTTGCCATGTGACATATTTACGTGAAAAAGAAAATGTGGAACACCAGTCAGGAAGTCTCATAGGTACCCCCTACTAAGTTTCATAGCTTTTTTTCCATTTAAAAAATTGCTATTTCTGACTACAGTACATTTTCTTGAATTACATTTTTCTCAGTCAACTTCCAAACCAGCAAGTCATCTTAAGGTCACATTTTAGATAGAAGCAAGGAGACTTGTCAAATGGTTTTTGACCATCAGAACCTGTAATGTCTGGTTTGGACAGACAACAAAAACCTAAAATATTTTATCCTTGTTTTAAAACATAATCTTTCTTTCCTAGAGTCTTATTGATGTCCTCCTTAGGAAAGGGAAACAATACAGATGAAGATGCTTACCAAGAAAGATAGAGTTTTATTAAAAGCGGCTGTGTTGCCACAGGCATTTATTTCTCCACTGTGGGTGCATCTATGCATGCAATTACAGAGCATGAATAAACTGCAGAACTTATTGCTCTGGTGTTTATTGCTCCCAGGTGTGGCACTTGAATGTGTGCCCAGGAGCAATTAACTCTGGAGCAATAAACTCTGCAGTTTATTCATGAACAGCATGTGGAGCCTGGGTAGAGCAGCCCCAGCTGGCAAGGGCCTCTAGGGGTCAGTCTGCCAGCCCAGACCTGCTCCCCTTGGCTCAGCGTGCTGTGGAGGGGCTGGCTACGGTATAAAGGAGCTTCAGTGCAGGGCTAGCCTGCAGGCAGCCACTGCACTGAAGCACCCTTGTGCCCTAGCCAACTCCTCCAGCATCTACATGGGCTATGCTGTGGAGTTTTTACTCTGCAGCAGGATAGTACTTGTAGTTACTAGTACTAATACTTCTAGGTAATACTTGTATTTATATGTACTATCTTGCTGTGGAGTAAATCAGTTTACTCCTGCCTAATAAGGACACGTGCTGAGATGTTTACTGTGCAACTAAGTAGTCAAATGCACAGTAAACGTGTCACGTAGATGTACCTGGTATTAGGCATAATACAACCTCTGCAGGCTCAGAATGGCATACTTTGCAAGCACCTAAGTATTTCCAATACTTGCTAAATCAAAGTCTAGGAAATACTTAATCCATCATTGTCACAAAATGGCCTTTCCAATGGACAAAAAGAGGTTTATAGGCACAAACCTGGTCAAAGAGCTGTTCATAAATTGCACACAAATCCCTCCAGAAATAGGCCAGAAAGAAGGTAACAGGACAGTGTTGCCAGCCAGTGAAGTGGAATGAATAGGTAAGGCTTTTGAACCAGGACACAGACCAAAGGAACTTTTTTTTTCAGACTTCCAGGGAGAAACAATCATCACCTTCTTTCAAAATGAAGCAGTTCAAACTGCTGCTACCCTTATGCAACACTGCATTTTTTCTTGGCTTCCAATTGCAGCAATGATCTCAGTTTAACAAAGAAGTGGTGAGAGAATTCAAAGGAAAGGCCCCTCTGTCAGCTCATTCACAAGCTAATATTGCTGCCAAAAAACTCCAGCATAAGGTTTCTGTGCCCTTAACCCATACGGCTTAAATACACACACCCTATAGGCAGGCACTAATCCTAAAGACTACACCCAGGACATACAAGTGTTCAGATATCTGTGCTTATTAGACAAGTTTCCAAGATAGGTTCTGTATTAATTTTATTATGTAACTTTACCTCCCCACTGACTGGCTTCTTGGGAACTTTTTTTCTCTGCACCTATTTTTTTTTTAATCTCTGCAGAAAAATCTCTAAAAGTGACACCCAAGTTATTTATAACTGTGAACTCACATTTTCTAAACCTAGTTAGAAACTAGAACTGGAATGAGCTGAAAATGACTAGCCCATGATCTTGGGCAATCCAGCAGATTACATATCATTGTGCCCTATATAAAATGTTTGTTTTTTATTGGGATGATGGTACTATTTGTATGCCCCATGTACACTTCCACTATTAAATGTACTATATAGATTTTATAATGTCTTTTAGCAGGAGATTGATACCATAATAAAAGACCTTTGCTGAGTTCCAGTATACAGCTTATATTCCTGCTTAATGCAAATAATTATGATGTCATAGGGATAACGGAGACCTGATGGGACTCCACCCATGACTGGACCACAGGTATGGATGGCTATACCCTGTACAGAAGGGATCGTGTAGATAAAAGGGGTGGGGGTGTAGCTCTCTATGTTAAGGAAAGCTACATGTCCCTGCAAGCTGATATTGGCAATGAGGGTGGATGACTGGAGACTCTGGGTGAAAATCCATGGGGAACACGGCACAGGAGACACAACGGTGGGTGTCTACTACAGACCTCCCACCCAAAGTCAAAAGTTTGACCAGGAGTTCACCCGAGAACTGGCTGAGGCCACATGCTCTAGGACCATGGTTGTCATGGGTGACTTCAGTTACCGGGACATCTCATGGGAGGATCACTCAGCAAAATCTGAGTGGTTGCAAAGCTTCCTCTTGTGCGTGGATGACCTCTACATGACTCAAGAAGTCTATGGGCCAACGAGAGGTAAAGCGCTGCTCGACCTAGTACTGGTTACTGGGGATGACCTCATCGGCGACCTAGTGATCGATGGGAAGCTGGGTGACAGCAACCATGAGCTGTTCACCTCCACCATCCACCGTAAAGCTGGCAAGTCAGTCAGCAACACAGAAGTCCTTAACTTCAGGAAAGCCGACTTTGACAATATCAGGAGGCTTGTCAGTGAGGCCCTTAGGTACCATGACCCCAGGGAGAGGGGAGTTCAAGAAGAGTGGTTGCTTCTCAAGGGAGTGATCCTCAATGCACAAGCTAATTCTATTCCATCTCAGAGGAAAGGCAGTAAGAGGGCACAGCAGCCCCCCTGGCTCTCCAGAGATTTAGCAGACCTCCTGAAGCTAAAAGGAAAGGCCTACAAAGGATGGAGGGCGGGATTCACCTCCAAGGAAGATTATTCTGCACTGGTCCATTCCTGCAGGGAGCAAACCAGGAAAGCTAAGGCTGCAACTGAGCTCCAACTAGCTTCAAGCATCAAGGACAATAAAAAGTCCTTTTTCAGATATGTGGGGAGCCAGAGGAAAATCAAAGGCAACATTGGATCCCTGCTGAACTAGATGGGGCAATTGACAACTGACACCCAGGAAAAAGCCAACCTCTTAAATGGGTACTTTGCGTCGGTCTTTCATCAGTCCCATGGGACGCCCATGCCCACTACGGGACAGGAAGGTCCAGGTGAGGGAGATCCGCTGACCTCCATTAATGCTGACCTCATGAAGGAACACTTTGAGAAGCTGGATACCTTCAAGTCAGCCGGCCCAGACAATCTACTGGCCAGTTGTGGCCTGGGTCCACCACGATTTGCTGGCTGGGAAATTGGCTCCGTGGTTGGACCTAGAAGGTAGTAATTGATGGAAGTCAATCACCATGGTGTCCTGTGACCAGTGGGGTCCCCCAAGGCTCTGTCCTTGGATCCATATTGTTCAACATCTTCACTAATGATGTGGACACAGGAGTCAGAAGCAAACTGGCCAAGTTCACCGATGACACCAAACTTTGGGGCAAAGCATTCACACCAAAAGACAGGCAGGTGATCCAGGCTGACCTGGACAGGCTCAGCAAATGGGTGGATGAGAACGTGATGGTGTTTAACACTGAAAAATGCAAGGTTCTCCACCTTGGGAAGAAAAACCAGCAGCATCCTTATAGGCTCCGCAGTACTACGCTGGCTAGCGCTACAGAAGAAAGAGACTTGGGGGTCATCATTGACCGCAAGATGAACATGAGCCTGCAATGCGATGCTGCGGCTAGTAAAGCGACCAAAATGTTGGCTTGCATCCATAGATGCTTCTCAAGCCAATCCCGGGACATCATTCTCCCCTTGTACTCGGCCTTGGTGAGGCCGCAGCTGGAGTACTGCGTCCAGTTTTGGGCTCCACAATTCAAAAAGGATGTGGAGAAGCTTGAGAGAGTCCAGAGGAGAGCCACGCGCATGATCAGAGGTCAGGAAAACAGATCTTATGATGACAGGCTGAGAGCCATGGGGCTCTTTAGCCTGGAAAAGCGCAGGCTCAGGGGTGATCTGATGGCCACCTATAAGTTTGTCAGGGATGACCACCAGTATGTGGGGAACGTGTGTTCACCAGAGTGCCCCAAGGGATGACGAGTTCGAATGATCAGAAACTACTACAAGACCGCTTCAGGCTGGACATAAGGAAGAATTTCTTTACTGCCGGAGCCCCCTAGGTCTGGAATAGCCTGCCATCAAAGGTGGTTCAAGCAGCTACATTGAACACCTTCAAGAGAAACTGGATGCTTATCTTGCTGGGATCCTATGATCCCAGCTGACTTTCTGTACTTTGGGCAGGGGGCTGGACTCCATGATCTTCTGAGGTCCCTTCCAGCCCTAATGTATATGAAGTCATAATACAAAAGGATTTCTTTGCTACAACATTTTTGCAGATTTGGACAAATAAGCTTTGCATTGACGGTATTCTCTTGTAGCGTTCAAAATGGTGAAGTCTGCCAATAACACAAATTCCTATATTTTCAGTGTAGTGTAAAGTTTTAATTTTGTGGCTTCCATTGGCTTTAATTTAATCTCCCCAGCTGTATCATTCTACTGCATAGGAGTAGATCTTATTGTTTAACATTTGAGGGTCTGACCCTCTAAACTGTAGTGGGACTGAACTGCTTTGATCTTGCAGGGGAAGTGGCATTGTTATTTTTGAAATGTGCACATGCATACACAGTAGTAAACTAATGAGCTTACCCTGTTCCCAGAGGTGGCCCATAGTTTATTTTGAAGAGAAGCCACTGACAGACCTGTCATTGGACATCTTTTACCTAAGAAACACTAATAAGCTGTAGTAATTGAATACCATCTGCTGGTGGAAATGGGATCAAATAGTGCAGCAGAACAGATTTTGATAGTTATGTTACGTGGTATTATTCATGGAAGAATAATCACACATTATTCCTCCATGCAGATAAGTCTTCAATAATAATAGTTTGTTACACTATTGTACAACGTTGTAAAAAAACACATCATAAACATCTGGATAATAGAAAAAGCATATAAATGGGCATTTGATGCCAAATGCCAACACTTGCAATTAATATGCACAAAAATAATTCATCCATTTCTAACACTAGTTTTGGGGTTGTTGCCATATTTCTTATCTGGGGAAAATACATGGCAGTAACAATCAGAATACTCCTTTTTCACACTAAACAAATCAAATTAGGGAATGAAAGCCAGGGACTCCTGAATTTGAACTCCAGTTCCTCCAAAATAAGCCTAACCAATATTTTAAAAACATGTACTTTTCATACTTCACTTTTTTGTGACCAATGTGAAACAATTTTGGGCCCAATCAAAAGCCCATTAAAATCAATAGACATATGTTAAATACTTCTATAGACTGTGAACCAGACTCCAGTTTGGGTGCCTAATAAAGCACTAGCCCAGTAAGATGTTAGGTCAGATAAACCTTCTTTACTCTGAAAATAGTTCTGTTCATTTTAATGGGGACTCCTCTTTATTTCAGTTTCATTACCTACAAAAGTAATGTACCTACTTCACAGGAGTTTGGGAGGTTTTGCTAATGTATATTTATAGATGTCATAGTAAAGCGCTGTGCAGCATCAGTGTCATCACTAGAGGTTTCCTCTTCATATATTTCAGTTGCAGAGGATTGAAATCCTGATTGTCATTTTAGAACAGTTTTAACCATCTCTCTTGTAGCTAAAAATGCACATAAAAATGAAGCTAGGTCAATGAGTGGTACCTGTTAAAGTTAGTGGAAATATTCCCACTGTTTTCCATGAGGTTTGGTTCATGCTGTTGATCACTGATACTCTTCATTAAATAAACAAATAAATAAAACCAGTATACACTGAGATAATTTTGACAAGAATGAGCAATGGTAATATGTTAAAAACCAAACAGTGGAAAGAACAGTTCCTTAAATTTATGCAGATTCTGTTTCCATTTCAAAGACTGGCACATATCTGTAAGAAAGGGTGGACTAGATTTCTTCTCTTAGACAGAACCAATTTAGAGGGTAACATGGAACTGTGCTGTCACAAGAGGAGCAGAGAGAATATATCAACTCTTAAAAATCTGTACTTATTCCATACTTAGGAACCAGGTTTGCTTCCCATATTTGCATTAAGTTGTATCCTATCTTGAAAGCAAGGACATGGTGACAGTGTGGTTATAGTATTTCACATGGCTCCAGAGGCATGAGTTCAAATCCTGTGCTCAAAGTCACACCCACAGTTGACCCAGCAGCAAATGAATACCTGGTTAGTTGGGCTGCGAAGTTAAAGGTGGTCACTTTACTCCCTTACATACCAACAGTTAGGAAACTGGTATGCTTTAATTACACTAGCCCAGTAGGATGTTAGGTCAGATAAACCTTCTTTACTCTGAAAATAGTTCTGTTCATTTTAATGGGGACTCCTCTTACTGTAGGTAGGTGGCATGATCTGATCCCAGGACACAACTTCAGTTGAAATCAATGGGTATTTTAATGGCATAAGGTTAGGATAAAGATTTTGTGAGTTAGGATGATACAAATTAAAGGTAAAAAAGACCAACCTTGACTTATTCACTTTTCCACCAATGCAGGATTTCTCCTTATAGTGTACTCTGATCCATTTATCTATCCTACTCGAAAATGACTTGTACAATAGAAATTTCATATCCCTTGGGAGGTTCAGGCTACATTGTCAACCTTCCTTGAATTCAGTGCGAAGCACAGGACAGCTGGCAGTTCATGGCACTGGCTCTGATGTCCTAAGGCACCCATTATCCACCTTCTTGCCAGCTGTGATTCTTGTGGAATTCCATACATTTCAGGAACCTAAAGCCCTCTTGGACTTCATTAGTTTAATGGATTTATATTTCTGCCCCATTTTGTCTCTATGACTTTGAGGTGATAGCATTTTACCTTTTTTTTTACATCAAAGTACACAATTTCTGATCACAAAAATTAGCACATTGCAAACGACATAGCAGATTGAAGGCTACGGAGTCTGTTAGTTTTTCCAGTGGGATTTCAGGTACACTGAACATCAGTACTAAATACAAACTATGAAGGGCTGCTACTCTCAAGAGTTTTGTCTGTTCAATTAAAATCCATCTGCTGTTTGACATGTCACGTGGAAAGCTTTATTTAGTGATGTGTCTGAAAGCGAGATAGCTTTTAAGCAATTTTTCAAAGCAAAAATTTAGATACACAACTTTCACTTTCAACTCATTTTAGCACATTTTTCTAACAGTTTCTGCTAGGATTCTCAGTCCTGTGAATATTAGTTTAAAGATGAATTGCAAAATGGGATAATTAATAAATCTATTTGTGCCTTTTGTGATTCATAAAAATTGCCTAAGAAAAGTTTTTGCTTGGTTTTTAATAGTAGAAACAGCATGTGTCTGTTTCTGAATTTCCTAATTTTCTTGGAGAAAGCTAACAGTCTTTGGAGGCCTGGGAACTTGACATTACAAGTACTTCAAGCTAAGCTTCAATTCTTCCAGCCTCTGGTTAAACAGGTAATTCTTAGCTTATGCCTTTAGACAGTGACTCAGTAAGGGGCATTAAGTAGAAACACAGGCCCCAGGAGAAATACCAGAAAGCAGATACCCTCTGAAGCCCAATACTCATATGCATTCTCCTCCTGCACTGCAGCATGGGAAACAGGTTTCTTCAATTTCATAGATGCTAGGGTCAGACGGGACCTCAACAGATCATCAGATCCGACTACCTGCCTAGGCAGGACGGAGTGCTGGGGTCAGAGGAGCCCTGCCAGATGCCTATCCAGCCTTCTCTTAAAGACCCCCAGGGTAGGGGAGAGCACCACCTCCCTTGGAATTTGTGTTGGGACTCATCATTACCTGCCTTCCTTGGCTGCCCAGCTGTTCCACTCATCTCTACTCACGTGCTCAGGTGGTAGGCATGCATGATACTGACCCTGCTCCCTTCTGAGTGCTTGGAATTAATCCCCTTGGTGATCACTAGGGATCCTGGTTTTTCTCTGATTAAAAAAAAAGCATCAACTTTTGGATTAAAAAAGTAACCCAAAATCCACATTTTTCTGTGATTAAAATTAAATGCCACTAATATATAAGTATATATATAGTGGTGTTTTATTTTAACCATGGGAAAATGTGGATTTTGGGTTACTTTTTTACTCTGAAAATTGGGGATTTTTTTATCACAGAAAACCAGGATCCCTGGTGATCACATTGTATAAACATCTTTATATATCAGACACGAGTGGCACAGGACACTGAACATTTTATTTCTTGCTTTTCAGTTTGTCCTTAAGGAATCAGGATGACAACATTTGTAATTATTATCTACTTACAATGTGTAGAAATAATAATTGCACTAGCAATTTTTCTTATTTATTTGAGAACAGCAGCTACTCTCTTGAAAAGTATTAGAAGGCATTCAAAAGTCAACTCCTGCAGTTCGTGACTGTCATATTATAGCAAAGTTAGTCACAGGATCAACTTCTTCAAGTTTTTCTATCACCAGGCAGTGCTTGTGGAGCCCTCAAGAACTTAAAAATTGCTGAGTGGTTCCCTAGATCATGAATATTTGCCAGCCCAATGATCAGAAAGGGAAGAAGGCTTGATTAGATATTCCATACCTGATGGGCCATGCAAATATTTCTGCCTTGCTGTGCCCCCACTATTCTACAGTACACTTGTAGTTTATTTTTACAATAAAATTTATTATTTTACATCTTCTATTTCTATTTTTGAGCCCAGATATTTTGCTTTCATTTCAAAACATGTCAGTGTTATTTATAAATATGTGGAAACAGCAGGTTTATAACAGACTAGCCCTACAAGTTCACAGTGCAGTAATGATATGACTGACAACCGAGGTCTCTCACAGTTAAGCAGATCTGGTGAGAGATTACCTAGATGCAGGGGAGAACTAAAACATCCTTAAGTTCTTTCCCTAGTCTGCTAATACAAATAATTTATCTCAAGTGTTGGAAATATAATAATTGGCAAGCCTAACCACATGCTGTCTGTGCCAATGGTTATACATAAATAGCTAGCTAGCTTATATATACCATAGTGTGAAGTCTGTGCTATGTCTCCTTACTATAAATACATGGAATAATGGCTTCCCAAAAGTAATTACTGGCAAACACGTACAAATAATTTAACAAGAAGGTCAAACATGATCTTTTAGAAGCTAATCTCAGTAAATCTCTGATTGCATTTCTTATCTACGTGTGGCAGGAAGCTTTAGTCCACAAAAAAGTGGCCAGGAATACTTTCAAAGAATGTAAGGTATTCAGAAGCCGTCAGAACTAAATATGCATTATTTTTAACAGGATTCCTGTGCCTAAAACCTTGCATGCTTGGAGCACTTTTTAAATGGAATATAAATTAGTCCTAATTGGAATTATTTTAAGGGGGTTTTTTAATGGCCAAGGGTACACCAAAATTATAAAAATGTATAGTTTCACAAATCCAGACGATCCAAATACATAGTTGTAGTATGAAGTTCAGGCCCACTTCCAATTTTTTTCTCCAGTTCAGTGGGATTCCCTTTTTTGCATGACAAAAGATGTAGTTAGGCAAGTAGAAAAGCAATAAGAAGCAAGCACAATTTAACAAAACCAAAGCAACTGAGGTTCAACATACTGTCCAGAAATCCAAGTACACGGGGGTTCTGATATACCTCAAGTAGTGCAAATTATTTCCTTTTCTGGTAGAAAAACTTACCATTATTATTCAATTTGCAGAACTGGAGCAACATAAAGGGCCCTCATTCTTGAAAAATGCAAGTCTTCATACCTATTGATTGACTTCAATAGAGAAAAGGAAAAATTTTGAGCCAAGGTTTGTTGAATATTTCTTCCGTGTGCCCTACCCAGCTTTCATTATATTCACTAGTGTAACAACAGCTTGTACCTAACCGCTTCCATGTTTGAAATGACCATATAAAATAACTCATGAAGATCTGCAGATTTAGGCGCTTTTCCTTCTGTGCTGCCCCCACCCAATTAAAAATAGCTGATATTTTTAAAGTAGACAATTCTGGAGGAATTTTAGAAGCAGTCTATTCCCTCAAATCTGTAGGGAAATAAAGAACATTTGTAGCAATGAGTTAGCTCAAATAGAAACAGCTGAAATGAGACAAGACTTCCCGCATTCGTAGAAAACTCCACAAAAATGCAAAAAGGGTCGTAATGAGCTAATGAAAAAGAACACCATGCACCAGTCACTTGGGGCTTGGGAATGGATCATTGCATAGGTGTGTATTTTACAAAAGAGTCACATCACAGGCCTCTAGTGGTACTAATGTGTCAAAACTACTAGATGATTTTCCACCAAGAATACAAAAGGCTGTCTACACTGTAGACATACTATAGAATGTTGCTAGGATCCACTTTGCAGAGACAGAACGTAATGCCTGCAGTGGGGAGATAAATTCCCCAATATTTGCATCACATCTTCTAGGCACGGTGGCCTCCTGGGCTGGCCCACCAGAAATTCACCAGTGTCCTATGATAGTCCCTTGTACAAATCAGTACTCAAGAGGGAGACAATGTGAGTGAGCAGCAGCAGCCTTTGGAGACAGGACAATGTAGGGGGTGGAGTCTAGTGGTACTACCACAGCACTGCCTCAGCCAAAGACCAAGAGACCCTCCCTCTTGCCCAACAAACAAGGCAAAATTGATCCCATCTGCCGTCCACTGTCACTGTAATCAGGTTTGGCAGATAGTAACTTCATCAAAAATTGCAGTTTAGGGACAATCAAAAACTGTTTAGGAGTTCAGTTAATAGTTGAAAAATATTTTGGAAAATTCGAAACAAGCATTTGAAACATTTAATGGAAGAAGAGGTAAATAACAAATAGAAAAGGCTTTGGTGTAACTGCACATCTCTACCCCGGCACACATCTACCTAAGTTCTTTATGCAGTGAAAGCCAGGTGGCTTGTGCTACTGCACCTTTAGCATTTCTCTCCCAAGTTCTGTGTGAAGCAGGAATTGAGGCTGAAAGAGACCAATGAACCTGACATAATACCAGGATGAAAGAGAGAGAGGCATTACGGGTTCATAAAGGAGTGTGGGAAGTCAGGGATTGAGATGGCTAGATGGAAAGTGTGCCATAACTATGGCCTCCATGAATCAAAAAGGGGAGGAAATGCCTTGGAATGGCTGGGATCACCTGGAATGCTTATGTGGCTGGGATCACCTGGATGATGCCCCAAAATCACAGTCCTTGGGTAAGGGAAATGATAAGCTCATAATGGAATCAGACGTGTGATGAGCGTGAGAGCTGGAACCAGATACATTACAATGCAAGAATGAGAGCCCAAGGATATTACAGACCGCTGGTGCCCTGCCATGGCAGTCTGAATTAGTCCAAGCTAGACCCAGAACAGCATCTACTCAGATAAAACTCATATCACTAGAGGGCTCCATACTTTAACAGGCAGGCCAGGGAGCCACACAGATATTTCCAAATCAATTACAAGCTAGTAATATTTCTGTCAGGTCCCTTTTATCATCTGGAAAGTGTTGCTAGACCTTGCTAGCTACAGGAAAGAGTTAAGATAACCTTAGGGCAGGGGAAGGCAAGCTGCTACAAGGAAGATAACACAAAATACTCCAGCAAATTTGGAGAACCAGGAACCAAAAGGTCAATTAGTGCTGGCTTTCAGAACTGATGGCAGGCAGGAATATTGCCCAAGAGACACAGAAACAGGCTATCTTGATTCGGCTGTCTTGTACATCTGCATTATTATGCAATAAATCAAGGCACAAAGCCACATACTGAATGATAAGAATTAGAAGAAATATGGGGTGGCTGTTCATTCCATGATCACTGTCCTCCCTGAGTACCGAATAAAACAAGGGTCCCATGGAAACTGTTATATAATTGTGTATCATTACTGTGTAATATGTTTTGCTCTAATCTTGTTATAAAAAAGCTGTATTAATTTAAGTGAAAAATAATTAGCCAGAGGCAGAGACTAGCATGGAAAAATCTCAGCCTGAGCAATTAAAATTTGGCAAAATTATGTGGTATTGAAAACGGGGTTTTACAATGGGAAACACTGGGAATCTGTTATGTATAGGCAGCACTATTAGCTCCATTTGATATATAATGAATCTAAATTAGTAAGCAGGCCAGTCTGCCATAACTTCATAATCCCTGACTAGAACAGACAATTTGCTGTGAAAAAATAGAAATGACATTTATGAAGGGATGTCTTTTAAAGAACCACTGCAGCTTTCTAATCTGGTCAAAATAAAAAAGAGACCTTTAAATATTTCTGTGCCTTTGGACCTAAAGAGAACATCCAGGAAAAGGGCAACTTGCAATAACAATGAACTTTGTAAAGATTAGTTAGGCTTATTCTCTTAGCATTCAGATTCTGCAGGATTTAGATTCAGTTATTAAAATAGAACCTTTTATATCATGTGGATCAAAACATAGTACACCCTCAGTATACTGAAGGATATAAAATAAGTACAGTACTTACGGACAAAAAAGGGTAATTCAGAAACTTGGAAATGAGGATCATATACAACAAACAGTCTTGGGACAAAAAAACGGAGTTTACAAACTTGCAAATGATGATCATATACAACAAACATAGTCTTGGGTATCTAATTAATAGTTTCCATTTCTAACATGAGTTAGTTTACAAGCCAGCACATCTTTCAATACCTAGTGTGCCTGACACACTGGGAAATATGTGGTTGAAAGGTATACTGTCCCTTTCCTGGGGCCATGTAAAAAATTAAATGCTCACACATGCTATTTGCCTTTAAAAAGAGGGGAAGAACATCAGCCTCTACAAAAGGCAATTGTAGTATTATATATAGCTTGCCAAGTGATACCTTTTCTCCTTAAAATCCCACTGACTTGAGAAGGGCCTGGATTTCATTCATTCAGTTTTACTGAGGGCACTACAGACTGCCCTGCCACCCAAAAGCCCATCCATTTAAAAATCCCTTCTACAATATGTCCTAGTCTTTTCCATTCTACTGCTATTATGACAACAACATGTGGTCATTCACAAGGGTATACTACATTGGGGTACTTATCACATGTGAAAACATGCCTTTTTTTGCAATGAGCAGTAGCATATTAAGGGGAAGACAGAACAACCACAAATTCTACAAAACCACTTCCAAATTTTCTCTTCATAATTCTGAAGTGTTTTCCCACCCCAAATTAGACACTCCGGAAGTCAAGATAAAATTCAGAATTTCAATCTGAAGTAAATCTTCAATTTCAAAAGTCCTAGGGACGATGTCACCCTAACAATTCCACATGGAGAGCGCTGTCCTGAAGATCAAAGAAGTCAATGATCACCTCTGATTAACATCAATGGAGACCGGATTTCCTCTTAGGTATTGAAAAGGTCTGTTCAAGCCTTCCTAACTGCTCACATGGGTTTTCCTGTTGCGTGGGTGAGAAATTTACTTTCCTACAAAATACTTGCAGGCTCAGGAGTTTCTTTGGTTGTGTTGGGGTATACTGAAGATGAACCCAAGGTCTTTTAGAATCTCCATTATTTGTGATCTTGGAATTTCTTTGATTTCAGGACTGTTTCAAAGACCTAGGCCCCCTCCATTCAAACTTTCTTTTCTAGCCCCTTTTTTTCAAATTTTTGTTCTGCGGTGAACACTGAAGTTGCAGTGAATTTTATTTTGTTTATTTTGTCATAATACTTTTCTAACTCCTTCTGATTGGCTAGCTTATATTGAAGTTGTATTGACACCAGAGGAAGGGGAGATCCTAGCTCTGTTTCCCATTAGATGCTTTGTTGGAGAAAGTAAGATTGCCCTGAAGTGAGTAATGAAGACATGTATGCCAACTGTATATTATATCAGTTACTCCTTTTGAAAGCAGCCATTTTCAAATCTGTGCTGATCTCTCTCTCCACCCCCGCTGGAGTTTAATATGCGGCATTCAGAACTGAAGTTCTGAGCAAATGCTATGAATGTTGATATAATCTAAGGGCCTTTATAAAATGTCAAGACTTCAGAAACTACTTGGTGAACACTGATGTAGATGTATGTAGATGTGTTACCAGCTTGGTGCATCAGTACAAGTAATTGGCAACAGCTATTTGTGCTTATCCTCTCTAGGAAAGGAATCTCTTGGCAGTTCTGCCAAAGTCTGCCAGGTAATTATTTGCCAGGTTTGTTTGTTTGTTGTTTTAATCCTTGTTAAACACGTCACAGCCTTTTATTAAGATCTTAATATCTCTACTTAAGTAAGGCCACAAAACAGATTAAAGTGCCTTTGTCCTGCACTGACTTATGCTGGTTTGAGCTTTAAAATTTTGAACAGTATCTCTTGCTGGTAGTGTACTGTATGGATAAGAATGCACCAGCCTTTCATAACCAACTCATTAGGTGTATTTGGAAACCATCAGCCATCCTGATATCTAATAGTTGGTTTATTAGAAGCTGACTTTTTCAGTTTTATCCTCTGGGAAAACTGTCAATTTATGGCAACTTTGTTTAAATATCTTTAATTTACTACAGTCAATTGAGTGATGCTGGAATCATTGCTATAAGCAGGTCAGTGTAAAGTGTAACATATTTTAAAGCCTTTTTTGTTCTGTTCGTGTTTGCTTAATTGAAGCTCTTGACAGTATGTCATTTCTGGGTGCCTTTTTGGGATATGTTCATTGTTGAAGGAAAATTGTATTGCTGCTGTCAGAATGTTGATCTGCTGTATAGAAGCTCAAAAAGTACTTTTGTACTTTGTTCCTATTGTTAAATCCCAACATGTCTACTAAGGATAGGTCTAAGTGAGACCTAGAGTTTCCTTTTACACTTGGGCATAACACTGCTGGTTTTGTGAGGTTTCTTGACCATAACAGATCAATCACTAAATGAGAGGTATGTAAGCTTTGGTAAGCTTGTGAGTCTGGCTTTGTTTGGCAACAAAACCATAATCAGACCTCATTCTGATTTGCTAGAATCTGCTACAAACCCCAAGACAAGGACAACAGAATCCCTCTAGTTTTTACCTATAACTCTCAGCTTATACACCTTGGACACATCATTTATGACCTCCAGACGTTCCTGGAAAATGACAGGCATTTCAGGATAGCCGTGGGGGACAAACCTGCCCTGACTTAGAATTAACCCCCACAACCTCAAACACCATCTTTCAAGCAACAAGCTATCTAACTCCTATTCTCACTGAGACACTAGGCCTTGCAGCAGACCAAGATGCAAGCCATACTTGTTCATCAACATAGACCATATCATCGATGGACCAAATAATATCTGAGATTCATTTACCTGAACCTCTACTGTCATATGTGCTGTCATCTGTATACGACAGTGTTTCTCAACCTTTTAAGTAGCAAGTACCCCCTCAGTTCTGAAAATTTTAATAAGTACATTCTATTAACACTCTATTTTCCAGGGGATTGTATATTTACAGACTAATATGTGCTGTATGTTGGAAGAAGGGCTGTGTATATAAGGCCATGATATAACAGATGTCTGATCTGGTGTGGATAGGGTTGCCACCTTTTACACCAGGGGTGTACAACTCAAGTATGTACCTAGACTAGAGGTGATGTTGCCCAAACCTAGGAGGGCTGAACCACATTATTACTAAGGAATTTATTTATTGTCTGAACCAAATTATTACTGGGGAATTTAAAGGACTGTGCAATGTGTGGTACACCAAATTTTTTGCCATAGTTTTGAGAGGAAAAGAGGGCAAGAGAGAGAGTGTTGGGGTACCCATGTACCCCCTGCCTGTCTCTCGCATACCCCCAGGGGTACACGTACTATAGGTTGAGAAACTATGGTATATGGTATCACTCTACTCTGTACATTGGACAGATTGGGAAAGAATGAGAGCACCAGTTTGATATCAAGCCCAAAAACACACAGAAGCTTGTGGGAGGACACTTCAATCTTCCTGAATATTACATTGCCAACCTCAGGATAGTTGTTTGTCTTCACACTGAGAATACTATCAGATGTGGTATTGTCTCTGTTAGTCTTATTGTCCATGTTAGTCTTATTCCTGCCTTTCAATTTAGAACATTTCTCTGACATGAGATTGAGCTTTAACTGAAGCTTTTTTTAAAGTTTTGTGTCCTTTATGCCTGTAACTATCTTGAATGTTGTTAATGAATAGGTGCAATGTTTGCAATTTTCAGCAAGACAAAACAACTTCAGCTGTTTCCTTCTCCTGAATCCTCCTATTAAATTTGTATTTTTCACATTTAATAAGCTATTTTAGGAGTGGCATGACAGACAAAAAAAGAGGATCTGGGTGTTAGACTTTGGGTGTAAGTGGGAAGGTAGATTAAGCAATAAAAAGATACCTAGGGAAAGGAGATTTCAAATACCTAGTCAGGTTACAACCAGAGCTAGTTAAGCCTGAAACATTTTGTTCCAAACATCTTGAGCTCAGTAAAGTTTCATAAAATCCAAGGTAAAGGCCTAGCATAACCAAGCCTGGATTCCGATGGGTCTGCGGTGTCACTGAGGATCATAGATACTCGGCATTCTGGACTCTAAGACAGTTTGCTGCCAAGTATGTCCTGGAAGCAGAGACCCTTGGAGCCCCTGCAGCTGCTCAGCAAAAGCAGTGTTTTTGTCAGTTTCACAGCTGCTAGTACAATGAAACTGACAACAACACCAATTTCATTCAGCTGCTGCTTGCCTTGGGGAGCTTCTAGCTCAAGGAAAATTCTAAAACTTTTTCATGTCAGTCTTATTCAAACAAAATGTAAAAACCCTGAAATTTTCCATGAACTTCAAACTCTGCTTTTTGACCAGGTTTAATTGCAATAGCAGAAATAGGATATGATTACAATGTAGCCTTTGGGACAAAAAGAAAGGGGTGAATATGTGAGATGTTGTGCTGGAAGATGTAGCAGAACTTGATAGCAGCCTGGATGTGCTTGGTGAGGAGGAGGAGGGGTCAAAATAATTCCTAGTTTACATGTTTCAATAGCAGAAAGGATAGCCATGTTAGAAAGCAATAACACATAATAAGAGTAGTAGTAGAGTGTCTTTGGCAGTTACATAAATAGTTTTTAATGATGCTGAATAACAAATGCTGTGAAGGCTTCCATGAATTGTCTAGAAGCAATTTCTAGGGACACCTTGATGAAACAGTTTTGGTTATGTTAAATTCATCCACCCCCAAACAGTTCAGAAGAAACACAATTTTAGATTGTTAAGGCAGGTGTGAGGCTGGAACCTGCTCTGGACTCAAGCTAAAGGCTGTCCCCAGCTGTAAGTGGTACCTGGTCATTCTAGCTGGGGTGGTCAAAAGTAACCAAAGGAAATGCTCATCTCATTATTTCTGTTCATGGAATTGGCTACAGGAACTGGCATCCCTCAACCCCTAACCATATGAGGTACTAGGATGAGAGGATGGTCTTTGTCCTTTTTGAAACACTTAAGAGCACTAATTAAAGAAATACATTTTATTCCTTGGCCCACATTATAGTTTCCCATTTTTATTATCTCAAATAAGCAGCAGAAAACAAAAGTGACTATGGGCCAGATCCAAGAAAATGAATTAGGTGCCTAAAACAGGATGTAAGTGACTTTAGGTACCTGTATACAAAACTGTGATTCAGAAACCTTGACTTGCCCTGAAGCATGTGAAAGGTCCTAAAATGCCTTCAGTTCTCTTATGCACATGTGTAGAACTAACCCCAAACAGAGCAGTGAGGCACCTCACTTCCAGCTGAGCCCCACCAGAAGCCAGAAACTAGGAGGAACAGCATCTAAATCATACAAAATGTCCAGTGCAATAGATGTGCTTAGAAGCATCCTAATACTCACCAGGCACATCTATACAGGATGCTAAGTTGCCATAGGGATAAGCTATGGCGAGGTAGCACATTGCTATGGTGCTGTAGCATTGGCAAGCACAAACCGTGATGGAAGTGCTACTGCACAGTAAGGTTGGAAACAACCTGTGAGACACCAGGTACTGTGCAGTAACAACTGCACAATCGGGGGCACGTGTAGATGCACCCACTGACAGGAGTTGGGTGCCTACAGAATACAGTCACAGCTGCTTTCTTTGTTGCTGGTGGTAGCTCTTGGTCTCTTTTTCTTGTTCTCCTTCTGGCTCTGTGAATATTTCATTTCTCTGTACAGTGGCACAGCTTAAACAGGAGGGGTTCAAGACTGGCTCCTACCTTGCACAGTTTACAGCTTAGTGGATAAGGAATTTTTCTGGAATTTAGGAGATGTGGTTTGGAATCCAATCAAGCTGAAGAGGCAGTTGAACCCAAGGCTCTTCTACAGATCACTTCCTGAGTGAGGTATTGAAAACATAACTTTTTACCATTTTAAAAGGGGAGAGAGAGCTGCCATAATCTAACTCGGGGCTGCTCAGCTGATGGCCCATGGGCCGTGTACAGTCCATAAGGGGCTAAGTTTCAACTGCAGGGCTCCCACCCAGCTGCTGCTCCCCCCCATCTCTCTCTGGCTACAATCAGAGACACCCTCTCCCGCCTCCAACTTGCACTTACTGATCCTGCTCCAGGGGACAGGGTGGTATGATGTGGGGAGCTGGTAAAGCCAGGATTATATGGGCACATGGTGCAATGGTGGGGGGAGGACACCCATGTTGGCGTGCAGTGCAGTGGAGGGGGTGTCCACATGGCATACAGCTTGGGGGACATGTAGCTTGCACTGATGCGGTGTCTGTTCTATGTGACCCCCAGAGGCTTAGAAGTTGGACAGCCCTTATCTAACTGTTATATCTACATGATCCTATAGGAATAAAAATGGGTTAAATTACCCTAACTTTGACCCTGAGTAAAACAGACTTAAAGCTACAGTGATTTTGCTACTTTTGTATTGGTACAGAAACATGTAGATATAACAGCTCATTATAGCTTGACTAAGTATCCTTTGGTGCTGATATAATTGTTCTGTCTGATCATACAGACATTAGGGGCCATGCTGCAACTCCTAGTGCTTTGTATAAGGCACCATGAGTAACCCCGCTGCCCCAACCCAATAGATTTTTGCCTGTTAGTTTGGGGGCATTGAGCCTGCCTGCACCAGGCCTCCTGTCCACAGTCAGGGGGTGCTGCAGCATCCTTGGAGAAGGTTGCTGGACCAGCGCTCTCCCCAGGCCCACTTTCCTACCCCCTCCCCCAGTACTGGGGCTGTCAGTAGGGGAGGGAGGGAAGGGAGCAGCTCCCGGCTGCTGGCTATTTTGCCCAGCCTGAGCTGGAAGTGGGGGATGGAATGGAGCCCCTCGCCTCACGGGCCCCTGCAGCTACCCCAGCTGGGGTATTGGGAGAAGCCAGACCAGGTCTGAGAGGCAGTGGGGCTCTGTTCCACTCCACACCCCCTCCCCCCCGCTGCTGCCACTCTCAAGGGGCCCAGCTGGAGGTGGGGGTAGGGTGGAATGGAGCCACCTTGCCATGAAGGCCTGGTCTGCCTTCCCCCAATACCCCAGCCAAGGTAGCTGGGGAGGTGGGGGCATGAAGCGAGGAGGCTCCATTCCATTCTTACCCTCCACCCCAGCTCAAGGAATAGTGAAAGGAATTATGTCTGGATGGATATTCTAAAAAATCCACTGACAGCCATCTCTGTACTCATTATAGCAGAGAATCCCAATAGAAAACCATCACAGGCTGCTTTTACAGCAGGGGTGGGCAATTATTGCCACTTTTGGAGAGCCACTTAACGAGTTTTGGTGAGGTATCGAAGGCTGCAAGGGTAGCCCTGCCCCTTGACAGGTGCCCTGCTTCCTGGTCACCTTCTTGGGACTGGAAGTCCCACCCACCTAACCCCTGACCTTTGCCACTGGAAATCTTTCCCTGGCCCAAGACATACTTCTTTGGGGAAGGGGGGTTGCTTGCATATTGTGTGTGGCTGGGTGTGTGTGGAATGTGTGTGGTGGTGTGTCTTGTGTGTGGTTGAAGTGTGGGGTGTGTGGGACTATTGGGTATGTGTGCGGGTATGGTGAAGGATGGGATGTGGTGGGATGTGAGTATGGGGTGGGTAGGGTGTGTGTGGGTATGGAGGGGTGTGTGGGGGTGTTCATGTGGATGTGTTTGGGGGGTGGGATGCATGGTTGGGGTATACAGTTTGTGGGACTGTTGGATATGTGCGTGGGTATGGTGGGTAGGGAGTGTGAGGGGGTGTGGGTGTATATGTGGGGAGGTGTAAGTGTATGTATGTGGTGTAAGTCTGTGTGTGAGTGTGGGATGTGTGTGGGGATGTGTGGTTGAGGTGCAAGGTGGGGAGTATGGTGAGGGGTGAGGTGCATGCATCTGGTTGATACATTGGGTGTGTGTGGGTATGGTGTAGTGTGTGGGTATGGTGGGGGTGTATGTGTGGATGTTTGTGGGGAGTATAGGTAGTGTGTGTGTGGGTATGGGTGTGGGTTATTGTGGTGTGAGGTGTGTGGGGCATTGTGTAAGTACGATAGGGGGTGCGGGGTGTGTGCGTGTTGGGTATGCATGTGTAGGGGGCTTGTTCCCCCCATTTGGCTCCCCCATGCCTGCTCTTTGGCTCCCCCATGCCAGCCCCTCTGCAGGCGAGGGGGAGCAGGTGGGGGATTGGCACTGCCTGCCTGGCTTTCAGTGCTCTGCAAAGGGTAGGAAAGCAGCCGCTGCTCGTGAGCTACAAGAGAAGCCCCTAGGAGAGAGGAGGTGGGGACAGGGAGCCGAGCCTGGCACCACAGGCTTTCCTGGTCTCTGTCCCATGCCTGCCTGGCAGGGCTTTGTGAGCAGCCCAGCTCCTTCATCTCTTCCCGCCCCCCACCCCCCCACATCCACATGCTCCCACACCTAGCCATGCAGGAACAGAACCAGAGTGAACTGCAGGCAGAGCCCAACTGCCCTCAGTGCCTCAGCTTCCCCTCCCTACCTGCTGCCTGGAGCACTACAGCAGGGACAGGAGGCGTGGCTGGAGAACTCAGAATGGGGGGGAGGAGGTGGAGCCTCCCATGGGAGTGGGGAGGTGAAGCGGGGTTTGTAGCCGGCCAGGAGCTGTGGGCTTTGCAGCCTCCCTGCTACTGGCTGGAGTGCCCAGCTGGCTGCAAACCGCCCCACCCCCACCCCCCGCTCCCGTGGAATGCTCCACCACCCCGCCAGTCTGAGTTCACCACCTGCACCAGCAGGAGGAGGAGTGGCTGGAGGCTGGGAGAGCCTAGCAGTTCCCTGGTCAGTGGCACCAGTAAAAGTCCTGCCCAGAAGCTATACCTGCTGGCTGGGATTGGTGCTTTCTGGCTGGATAGGCTACAAGCACAGTGGGCACTGCCCCAGATGGGAGTGGACAGGACTCAACCCCATGTAGATAGCAACAACCACAGGTGGTGCCTGCCTGTGAGCTGGATCTAATCGGCTAGTGGGCTGCACCCCACCCCCACGCAGGGCATATTTTGTCCACCCCTGTTTTACGCACTAGTATTTACCAACCAAATGCCATTGAGCATTCACCCCCAACTCAGAAAAAGGGGATGGCAAGCTGGCTATTTCATGCATACCTAAGGCCATCTCCACAGAACCAGGAATTCCTGTCACATACTGAAGGCATTTGCAGACAACGTTCTGATAAAAAAAAATCAGTATTACATTTTAGAAAGACACAAAAAAATAAGGCTATAATCTAAGACAGTGTCTGTCTGGTCTCAACTGTGCCTTTAGAGGAAAGCAGTGATTGAGGAGATAAAATAACACAGTGAGTCTCTAGCAACACAACTCTCTCATACATATTCTGATAGACCTTAAAAAGTAGAGCCAGACTGAAACAAGGTAACACCGTTTGCATTGTTTTTTTTCAGAACATAACTTCAGGATGAAAGGATGTGACTGATAATGGTTACATATGGTGCCCATTTATGATGATAACCTTTTGACCAGTGCTAACAGCTATTGACAATTGTCCTATGAAGGTACAAAAATGAGATTTTTGAAAGCATCCTTTCCATCACATTTTTTTTAGCCACATAGCACCTCTGGTGCTCAGTCAGGAAACATGGTGCCATAACATCATCATGAGATTGTTGTTTAAAGGCACATTCATTTTTTCTCAAAAGTTGCTTCTTTGCTCCTGTGGTGCATCTGGGACTTTTATACAGCCTGTCTGCTGCCTGATGGATACTAATTTATCTTCAGTGATGCATTATAGCTGCTATGGCTATAATTGGGATCATAATTGGGTTTATTATTTCCCATCTTCCAAGAAACATTTTACTTGTCCCCAAACCTATAGATGGGATTGTGTTGGGGAATAGAGAGAAGACTGCTACGGACAGGGGCCTTGTCAGCAGAATTCCCACTAAAAGGTCAAGTAGCACTCATATTAAATTGTGGATTAGTGAAGCAATAAAAAAATCCTAGGAATCTCATTATTTCACTCATTTAAAATGACTGTAAAAGTACTCTAGAATAGGCTAAAAGGAAGAGTCTCAATGCAGTAGAGAGCAAGAGGAATTGATCCATTTTTAGACCTGTTGTTCCATTTATCAGAAATATATGAGGAAATACTAAAAAGCCCACAAACCAATTTAGTATCTATCAGTATATTTAAAAATAATGAGTACTTCTGCCACTGATGTCTTGGCTAGTTATATGCTGACCTTTGAACTGTAACAACTGTTTATATGTGAAAACATAAAATCTCAGATTATACATTATACAGAACACTCAGTTCTAATTAATTTTTAATCAGAGCTCTGTTTACTGAATTATATATGTTTATATTTTTTTGACATGTATTGACTGTTCAGTCTAGAAAAGAGAGGGCTTTGGGGGGATTTGGTGGCAGCTTACAAATATATCAGGGGTGAGCATCAGGGGCTAGGTGAAAAACTATTCACCAGAGCACCCCAGGGTAAAACCAAGTGCAGCAGTCGTAAACTTCTAGAAGAAGGTTTCAGACTAGATATAAGGAAAAACTTGTTCACAGCTTGTGTGACCAGACTTGGGAATAGACTCGCAGTGCGGGTGGTGCAGGCTTAATTCTGTCTCTCTGTGTGTAGATCTTTGGCAGCTATGTAAAATCAAATTAAGCATAAATATATTTCCTCACTGGATTATTCCCTCTTCCTGCTTTCATACCACCTCAGATATATAGGGATATAGTTTAAAATTTCATGGTCAAAGTCCACTTGAGATACAGGTGAAAAGGTCATGGTTGGCAAGAGAAATTATTGATAGCAACGAATGGAGAGGAATATCTATTGATTCCAGTGCATCTGGTGAATACGTAGTTTTGAAGCCTATGATTCATATGTAGTTTGTCACTTCTTGAATAATGGATGACAAGCTTACAGTAGCCTCTTAGTAGCTATTTCAGCAGGCAGGGCTGTCCCTAGAGTATTATGAATTGGGGTGACCACTCCGGTCCCCATGCTTTGAGGGGGCCCCATGCTTCAACATCATGGCAAGGAAAGCCTGTCCCAGAGCCCCTGTGAGGCTGCTGGGCACCGTGGCTTGACTTGGCTAGGGGCCCCCTGCTGCAAGGGCATCCCCAACACAGCTTGGCCCGCCTGGCATGGCCCTCATCTTGGCTGCCCCCAGGTGGGCTGTACCAGTAGCATCACCCTCAGCACCCGTACCAGGGCCAGGGTTGCAGCGTCCATCCTGCTCTGCAGCCCGCACCGCCCGGCTCTCCCAGCTCTGGCCCCAGTCCCAGCCCTCCCACAGCCAGGGAGCACTGAGCCAGGAGCCACAGCCCAGCCCCTGCCCTCCCAGTGGACTTCAGTATGTAGGTGGAGCAACATTGACTGTGATCGGGAAGGGTTTTTTTTTTTAATTATATGAGCATTTTTTTAATTATATAAAAATGTTAAGGGGTCCCGGCACAGGCTGATTTGCCCCGGGCCCTGCACCCCCCTAGGGTTGGCCCTTTTAGCAGACCTGAATGTGAATTGTGTAGTTTTGTGCAGGAAGAGACTGGACTGGCACTATGGAGTTCTGAGCTCAATTCCTATTGCTTATGTACTTATGTACCTTGGACAACTTACTGAAGGCCAGATCAAAATTATCCTCAGATTAAGTTTATTTTGCCTGAAAAGTAGGCAGTTTGCCCCACCAGGGTGGTCTACATAGACACTGTTGGGGCATAAGATTCACACCCACATACAGTGAATAGGAGTTTGAGGCACCTAAGTGCTGAGCAGGGAGATGGCTAGAGGGAACCAGTAGGTTATGTTAGGCATAGGGGTCATCTGAACTCCAGGCTCCACCTTGGAACTTAAGTGTCTGATTTAGGAATGACCATTAGTATTTATGTTCAAGCAGGAACCAGAGTGCTATAGCACTGCAAGATTAGTTGGGTGTAGCTAGCCTAGTGGTAGATGTGAGTTCAGGGCTTTCCTTAGCATGAGAGGATTAAACCCCATCTCACATTGTGTAGAAGAGTAGCACAACTGTTTGTTCACTTACATGAGAGTCATTAGCTAAAAATGCCATCAGGGACCAAACCACTGAGCAGTAGAGCCAGGGTCCCTCTTGGTTGTTCTTGGTCTAGCCCTATGAGTCTTGCATTCTTGACTACTAAGTGATTGACTTCAACAGGACAGATGGAGGGCCCTCTTTCCAGTACTTTACAGTCTGATAGTTGGGTACTTTCCTGGGGACTGAGAGAAGTAGGAGCACTATCATGAGAATAACCCACCTTCTTCCACTTCCTCTGTCTGTGAACAAAGTCCAGGAATGAGGTAAGGTTGCTACTTTAGAACAGCACTGGTATGTGCCAGTAAGCCTGCCTAAGAGTGGGTCTGGTGTTTCCCCTCAGTACTACCTTGAAGCAGCTGCACAACATCGTTTTAGGGATTCTGTACAGGGGCACAGGAGTGAATGGATGTGGCTCGCTTGATGGTGATGCTAATAGGCACAGCATGGAGGTGGCACAGACATGTCCCAAAGCACAATGCAAGCCAAAATTGTTTACAGAGGCTTTTGTGTAAATCTCATGGCTTGTACAGCATTTATTAATTTGCTAAACTATTTAGTTTGCTCTTAATAAAAATCTTGATGCTCATCTCAATGGTGCCCAAATACCATGGTAATATTAAAGAAAGTCAATAACATGGAAGCAAATCTGCATCTTCTCAGCCATACAGGTGTAGAGAAGTTCCATCATGCATTGCACTAATAGCTACAAGATCTGGTGGGATGTTGTCTATACTCTATCAAGGCTGTTGAAGCTCATGCAGCATATGGCTGAGCCCTGAAGGTCCCACCCACTCACAAATTGGATATCTTCTCTATACTATTCCTGGCAGTGGCATCCTCAAACACACTGCATGGAGCCATACGTGCTACTGCCCAGATCAAAAGCAGTGTTTTCCTGTAGATGTGGTTTCTATGAATCCAAGTGGGAGAGTACTATCTAGAAACATGAGAAGATTCCCATTCCCTCTGCAGCAGATAAATTCAGATAATCAAGAACCTAAAAAGATGTGATATGATAAGCTGAATTATTTTAAAATTGCTGGCATCTAAAGCAACTCAATCCATCAACTACCTATCTGATCACAAGGAGTGCCTGAAAGCCAAACTGCCAAAATATTTCCATTCAGTTGTGAAAATAATCTTGCTTATAATCTTAGGATAGTTCATTAATATTTCACTGCTATAATGATTCCTTAGCCCCCTTGTCATGTATATATCAACAGGAAGGCATGTTGACATGCTACATGCTACTATAGGGAAAATAATCTATCGATATTTGTGCACTGTCCTTTTATACAAATTGCTCTCTTGTGCAGATAAAAAGAGAAAATATCTTGAAAAAGTCTTAATAACAGACTTTGGATGTGGTTTTATCTTTAGTGTAGCAGCTCCCAATCTGTGGTATGTGTACCACCCATGGTATGCAGACAACCTGTCAGTGGTATGTGTTAACAGATTTATTAAAATTACTTTATATGACAAAAATTTGCTGGTTGTACTTAAGGTTGAACTGAAAAATTTGCTGGTGGCACTTAAGGTTGTATCGGTTCAAATTGGTGGTGCACAATGCATCAGCGTTTGGGAACTGCTGCTTTAGTGCTTTCTGTTAAGGATTTGTTTAGTTGACCATGGCACATCTACACAAGATGCTTAATGCACAGGAACTTAATAACACTGCACAGTAGCATGCCAGGCAAAAAAAGTGCTACTATGCTACTGCGCAGTGGTATTAGGCTACTGCACAGTTAGTGTTACTAAAAAGCCATGCTCTGGCACTACTGTACAATAACTCTAGTTATTGCATATGTAGTTAGTACTTCATTAAGCAAATACTAAATTAAATGTCCAGTAACTACTGTGCATTAATGAAAGTGTAGGCAAGCTCCAGAGAGGGTTGTACACGACACAGGGGATTGATTCTCCCTAAATTCTCCCTTCAATTTAGGGCAAAGTAAACCTCCGTGTCATGTACACCTGTGTTGAAGCATGATCTTTACCTGCCTCTCCAGCAGGAGAGAAGGGGAGTGAGCTGCTGGCAGGCAGAGCAGTCCCCGAGCTGCAGGGCAGGAAGTGGCTAGAGCTTCCCTCTGTGGCAGCAGCACCCCTGTCTCCCCACAGGTGGCACCTACCCACAGGCACCCGGCTCGGGCAGTCTCAGGGGGCACTGCAGCCATGGAGAGAAGCACCAGTTCCCTGTGCAGATCAAGCAGGCCGGCTCCAGGGTGGGGAATAAAGGCATTTAACCCGCTTTAAAGTGTCATCTCCAAATGCCCCAGGATTCTTAATTTTCCTCATTTGGTTTAATGTCGATAACAAGCCCACATGAGATGGGTTCAAACCATCTGTATTATGTTTCCTGCCAAATGGTGATAAGGTAGCTTATGGGCAGCCTTGACCCTGGCATTTATTCAGTATTTACTATCGAGGATACATCATGAAACACTTGATGAACAGATAATTGGTCCCATCTTGTTCCATACCTGCCAACTTCCAGAAAGCAGATACTTGTACAAATCTGCATAATAAACAATAGACAAAAAAGATGGATAGACTTTTGGGAACAGCAGTTCCAGCATTTCATTATTAAAAAAAACCTTATTATCTTCTGAACATTTCCTTATGTAGCACGGCTTCATTACATCCCGTGAACCAGGTCATTATTTAACAAGTCCACCCCTCACTGAGCATTATAGTATTTGAAAAAAAGCAAGTCCTCCACCATTTTAGACTGATTCCCAGCCACTTATAATTGTTGTGGGGATGGAGGCACCAGAGGCAGCCTCTGGTAACAAATCTGGAGATTGGACAAGGTTTTCATCCTGTCTGATGGCATCAGAGACAGGGACAGATCCAGGGAAGGTGCACTGGTGCACTTGCACCCCACCCCACCCCACTTTGATTTCTGCTCCAAAGTTTAAAACCAACTTCCTGACAGTAGAAGCATTTTTAGTCAGGCAGTGCTGATGGAGTCAGTTGACTTCATGGCTTACTATAATCCACCTTCTATGATCCCTTCTAAACCCTGCATACCACAGGTGTTAACCTTTTTTTGTTTTTCATGCTGTAACAGACTGCTGATGTGGGCTCACCAGATTGGCTTGAGATATTTACCCTGGGCTAGAAACAGTGCCAGTGAACTCTAAGCGACCCCAAGGGGGGAGCAGGGGAGCCCTGCCTTGTGGAAAAGGAGAAGCCAATCGAAAGAAGGGGTTTTCAGTCCCCTCATTCTCATGGAAGGGGGATAGCCAGGGTTGGGTGCCTGCCACCCTGAGCCCTGATTGGCTGGTTTGCAAGCCAGGGAGGGACTGCCGGGGGGGGATAAAAGCAACAGCTGAACTGGTGTGTGGGGGGCTGCTGACAGTGACTCCGGGGAATGACACAGGAAGCCCAAGAAGAGCTGGGGGGAGCTGACCCAGCAGAGGAAGCAGAGAGATCCCCCTGAAGAGCCTTGACGGCCCTGGGAGAAGAAGGCAGCGGTAGTCGGCCGTGCCTCCAGCCCTGCAGCAGAGAGGGAGCCATGGCCAGGGCTTGGGGCAGAGAGTTGGTGCCCCACTGCAGTATGCTGGACGTGCCAGGCATCACTGAGGCTAGGGGTGGCAGTTAGTCCCTCACTCCACTGTGGAGAAGCAGCAGTGGCCAGGAGTGCAGGTGGCATCCTTATCCGGAGCAGGGAGCTGGGCTGGTGAGTTGAGGAAACTCCTTACCTTCCCTGGGGAAGAGGGACAGTAGCAGGCAAGGCATTGGGATCCTGAGGAGCGGCAGAGCACCAGGACGAGGGTCCCCAGGAGCTTGGGGTGCAGACCGGTGCTCAGAGCAGGATTGGCAAGCTGCAAGGCATGTGGAGTGCCCAGCCAGTCATCTGGAGCAGGGGTTTAGAGCAATGACCCCTGGGAGCTGTCTATGCTGCTGACCTCTGCCACTGACTGCCCCACAGGGGACTCAGTTCTGTCCCTTATTCTGCAGTTGATTGTCATTGGATGGAGTCCCTGAGCTTTGTGCTTGGGTCATGCTGATTCCTGCAGGAGCCTACTTTGTTGCTTGCCTTTTTCATTGCCACAGTTGGTCACCCTTCAGCCTCTTTGGGGGGTTGGGGTTTGATAAAATTTGATTGGTGCAGACCAGAAGAGCTTAACTTGTTGCAGTCTGTTGCTTATTGGGAAGCCTGTTGGATCTGCAGGGAGTGACTGTCTTGCTTCCTTATGGTAGCACCTCAGCAGTGGCTGAAAGCTGCCAGTTACCCTACCTGGGGTTCTTGAGTCAAGGGTTGACTAATGCATTCTGGTTTGTTTTGGGATTCTGATTATGCCATTTAAGTTCACTTGTAAAGAACCTTTCCTATTATTCTTGTTTTGTAAATAAAATGTAAATAGTTAAATCAGTTAAGACCTTCTTGGGACCATAGGCTGCTCTGTGGGGAGTAGGGGCCGGCTGGAAAGCAAATTGGTGCTGGCCGGAAGCCCTGCCCCACTCTCACCACACCATCCCTGATATTGGGCAGGGGTGGCAACTATTGGACTTCCACCTGGGTAACAATAGTTTTGATGTTCCACTAATCAAGCTATCCCTTGCTCTACAATATTGCTGTCTGTTAGCTGCTTCTGGGAATGTAGCTCCTGTTTCATAGCCCTGTAGATTATTTTTAACTCATTCCAATGAAGTTATATTTGATTGTCCTTCAATCTTAAAGGAAATAATCCAGCCCTATGCCCCTCACATATTAGTAAAGCTTCTAGTTTATTTTTAACTGGAGAAAAATGTGTGTATCTGTGGTATGTGATGTATTTTTATATGCTGTTGTGGCATTTGCACTCCCCTTTTCAAAATTCTAGATCCAGCCATGTCAGAGGAGGAGCCACCGAATAGCTGCTGCTCTACTGATGGCTCCGAGTGCAGTGGGCAGTCTGTGAACAGTAGACAGCCTCAAGTCCTGCAGTAAGAGGACCAAAGGTTGCTCAACATGTAGGCATTCTGAATTGCTTGCTGTATGTACATCTTAGGCAACAGTACTACTTCAAATGTTATGTTCAGCTGCCCTGACCCTAGGATCCAGAGGAACCAAATATACATGTACACAATGGGTAAATCTGATTAGGCAGTAGCACTGCTGAGAAGGATTTGGGGTATAAATTGGACAGAAGTCAGCAATTTTATGCCGTCTCAACAAAAAAAAGAGAAGGGAATGCTATTTTGGGCTGAACTAACTGAAGTATTGTATCCAAGATCTGGGAGATGATAACACCCCTCTACTCACTCCTGGTTAGGCTGCAGCTCAAGTATTGTACCCAGTTCTGGGTACTGTATTTTAAGAAGAAGGTAGAAAAACTAGAAAGGATCCAAAGACAAGTGAAAAAGATGATACAAGGGCTTAGATGTAAACTGCATGAAGAAAGGTTGAGAGAAGTAGGTATGTTTAATTTTGAGAAAAGGAGATGGTGGGGGTGGTGGTGAAAGATAATAATTTTCAAATATTTGAAGAGCTGTCATAGACAAGAGAAGGATCACAAGGGAGCATGCAAGGTAATGGATTTAAACTGTTAAGAAACAAGTTTAGATTAAATCCCAGCAAAAAACATCCTAACTGTAGGAACTATATTGCAGTGGAACAAGTGAACAAACTGTTCAAAGTTGTGGAATCTGTTTAATTAAAGGTTTTCAGGAGAGACTGGTGTAACAGGTCGCTCTCCCCAGTGCCATCTTCCCTGTTAATCCATGCCTTACGTGGGGCTCTCTTGGAGTCCTCTTTAAGGTTCTTATGTCCCACTCTCTACTCGCCTGCCATTTCTCGATGGAAATTCTTATGTTCATAGATTTCATAGACAGGGCTGGAAGGGACCTCGGAAGATCATCAAATCCAGCCCTCCGCCCAAAGGGCAGGAAGTCAGCTGGAGTCATAGGATCCCAGAAAGATAACCCTCCAATTTACTCTTGAAGGTGTTCAATGTAGGTGCTTGAACCACCTCCCATGGCAGACTGTTCCAGACCTTGGGGGCTCGGACAGTAAAGAAATTCTTCCTCATGTGCAGCCCGAAATGGTCTTGTAGTAGTTTATGACCATTTGACCTTGTCTTCCCTTGGGGCGCTCTGGTGAACAAATGTTCCCCCAGATCCTAGTGGTCACCCCTGATACACTTATAGGTGGTGCAGGCTCCACCCCTGAGCCTGCGCTTTTCCAGGCTAAAGAGCCCCATGGCTCTCAGCCTATCGTCATAAGGTCTGTTTTCCTGACCTCTTATCATGCATGTGGCTCTTCTCTGGACTCTCAAGCTTCTCCACATCCTTTTTGAATTGTGGAGTCCAAAACTGGCTGCAGTACTCCAGCTACCGCCTCACCAAGGCTGAGTACAAGGGGAAAATGATGTCCCGGGATTGGCTTGAGAAGCATCTATGGATGCAAGCCAGGGTTTTGGTCGCTTTACTAACCACAGCATCACATTGCAGGCTCATGTTCATCTTGTGGTCAATGATGACCCCAAGTCTCTTTCTTCCGTAGTGCTAGCCACCGTAGTACTGCCGAGCCTATAAGGATGCTGCAAGTTTTTCTTCCCAAGGTGGAGAACCTTGCATTTTTTAGTGTTAAACACCATCAGGGTCTCATCTGCCCATTTGCTGAGCCTGTCCAGGTCAGCCTGGATCACTCGCCTGTCTTTTGGTGTGAATGCTTTGCCCCAAAGTTTGGTGTCATTGGCAAACTTGACCAGTCTGCTTCTGACTCCAGTGTCCACATCATTAATGAAGATGTTGAAAAATATGGGTCCAAAGACAGAGCCTTTGGGGGACCCCACTGGTCACAGGACACCATGATGACTGACTTCCATCATTTACTACCCTCTGGGTCCGACCACGGAGCCAGTTTCCCAGACAGAGAATCATGGTGAACCCAAGGCCACAATTGGCCAGTTTCACCAAGAGGTGATCATGGGATACCAGATTGAAAGGCTTTTTTGAAGTCAAGATATATGACATCAATCTCTCCTCCCTTGTCCAGGTGATAGGTCACCTGGTTGTAGAAGGAAATGAGATTGGTCAAGCAAGACCTACCCACAACAAACCCGTGTTGGCTATCCCTTAGGATGTTGGCATCAGCCGGTCCATTAAGGATGGCCTCTTTAATAAACTTTTCTAAGATCTTCCCCAGGATAGAAGTCAGGCTGATGGGCCTATAGTTAGCCGAATCCACTTTCCTCCCTTTCTTGAAAATAGGCACCACATTGACCTTCTTCCAGTCTCTGGGCACTACACCAAAGCACCAGGAGTTTTCAAAGATACATGCCAGAGACTGGGCTATGATGCTAGCCAGCTCCTTGAGTACCCTGTGGTGTAGATTGTCAGGGCCGGCTGACTTGAAGGTATCCAGCTTCTCAAGGTGTTCCTTCATGAGGTCAGCATTAAGGGAGGGCAGGGGATCTCTCTCACGTGGACTGCCCTGTCCCGTGGTGGGCGTGGGCATCCCATTGGACTGATGAAAGACTGATACAAAGTACCCATTTAAGAGGTTGGCTTTTTCCTGGGCATCACTTGTGCCATCTGGTTCAGCAGGGGTCCAATGTTGATGTTCTTGTAAGCAGGAGACTGCCTATTGTATTTTGTATGTTGGGGCCTTTTGCCTCCATGGGCCTTGACTCCAGTCTCTCTAGCTACGCCTACCCATCTAAACCCACCAAACGGGGTTTGACTCTGAGGCTCTAGCCTTTTCCAGCGTCTTGGAGCCCCCTTTTCTGCTACGTTCTGGAGCCTGTCCCCCTTGGCCTAGAGGCCTGGCCACTGGCTCCACAGCTAGGGGGTTGTAAGTTGAAAGCTGGGAGATGGCCCTCAACTCATATTCTCTCAGTCCAAAAAAAAAAAAAAATTGCACCTCCGATGCACCAAACCTCCCTGGTCTTTTAAGATCGTGCCTTCAGGCACCAGGGTAAGTTGAAAGCTGGGAGATGGCCCTCAACTCATATTCTCTCAGTCCAAAAAAAAAAAAAAAATTGCACCTCCGATGCACCAAACCTCCCTGGTCTTTTAAGATCGCACCTTCTGGCATCAGTCAGTGCCCCCCAAAATCCTCCACCCCCACTGGTGCTGGGATTCCCCACTCTGTAGTGGGCCCCAAAGTGAGGCCTCCTCCTTCCCCTAATAGCCTCACCCAAACCACTGGTGTTATTCATTAAAAATAAATAAATATGAACAGTCCTGTACATGCAAAATAACTGCCACCCAAAAAAGGTGATTAAAGAAGGCAGCATGCCAGCTTACATTTACACAGGCCTCATGCTTCAGCTCCCCACTGTCAATGATGGTCTTTCTTCTGAGGTTGCTGCCGTCCCTCCGGGGTCCTTCATAGTTCCCCTCCTCCAGCCTTTGGACCACTCACCAAGCCTCTCTATGGAGCTCTAGGATGCTCTCCTTCCCCTTTGGCTGCTGGCCCCTACCCAGGGATTTTATAGTCCTGGCCCGCCCCTTCCAGTCAGCTGACTACCTGGCCAGGCTCAACATTTAACCCCCTCCTTACTGGCCCTCTGTGCCCAGAAAGCTTTAGCCCTAAGGGGGCCGACCTGTCTTCTGGTAACAGGGCTAGTGTTCCCTGTTACAACTGGATAGGCATCAGTCTGGGATGGGTTAGGAACAGCAGATCCCATATCCGTTTGCAGGGTTGGGCTATATGACCCCTGGGGTCAGTTCCAATCCTATCCAGTAACATCTAATCTGTTATGCAGAGCTCTTCCCTAACAAGATTCCTTACTCCATGTGGTAGGGAGGGGAGGGAGAGAGAGGAGGAGAGTTTGGAATAATGCATTAGAAGGGGATGCCCATTCCAGAATAAAGATGAATATTTTTCTTCTGGTTGTCAGCCAGATCAAGTATGTAGTAACTGAGTTCTTCAGAGGTGATAACATAGAGATAGATGGATGGTATGAATTGCATAAAACATTGAAGTTTTATATTTAATTGTTATTCAGGGAATGATTGAAATGTATATTCCTTTATAGTCTCATTCTGACATTTTCCCCTGTTTTAGATGTGTTTTGTTTCATAAAGGGGTTTAAAGACATTAAGGTGTTTGATTTAGGTCTGGTATTGGTTCATTTTTCAATTTGCTAAGATGTATCAAAGGCTATTTATTGCCTTAGAGGAACTAGTAAGTGAATAGAAAGGAAGTGTTTAAGATTCATAGGAGTATTTTAGTTGTCTTTTGTGTTCTGGCAGAGGTGCATATTCCTTTTGCCTTAGTGGCACTTCAATTTCAAGGTAGGTTGCCTATTTCATTGTAAGGTTATCAATTTATTAGACCATAGAAATCCATTAACAACAATATTTGTAAGAGCTTTAGGGGACTTGAACATGTAAGATCTATGTGACAAATGAATTGTAAGTGGAATGGGAAGATTGTAATTCCTTTTTCTGAGATATTTTATTGTCTGCAGCAATTTATTTTGAATGTAGAATAAGATTGTTCTTGATTATTAAACTTTGAGTGAAATAGCCAGTAGTAAATTGTGTACCATTTAAAGACTTATCCAAAATATCAAGCTGAAAATCTTATAGCAAAATAAGAATCTGATCTATCACTTAACAGTTCAACAGTAAAAAGAGCTAATGAATGCAAAGGCTTGGTGGCCAAGTAATAGCTTGAGTTACATGAAAGGAATCATTATATCTAGAGCATCTCTTGTCTCTCTCTTATTTAATGCAATAAATAATTAGTATTAAAATGATGAATTATTCCAGAAATTAATATGCTTGACTTTCACAAGAAAAAAAACCTAAAGTCAGCGTCCCTTCTCTGCCTAGTTAACATCCCTTCTCTGCCTAGTTTCCAGTCTAAAGTCAGACATGACACACCATTTGAGAGGTGTAACGAAAAGAAGGATAAGTGGTTGTTGTAATAGGATTCTGTGGTGTTTCGTTAACTGCTCAATTCTGACAGTGGGCTCTGAGCAAAGGGAAGTTTTTTAGAGTCTGTGTGAGCCACAGCAAGAACTCCAGAAGACATTGTGTTATGGAGACACCTTCTGAAGAGCAAGTCGGCCATCGCTTCCCTGTTACACAGTTGAAGGGGGTTAATTAAATTGCTACAAACCTTTTTCCTTTTGTCTCCAGTCAGGTGTGCTGGTCACCATATAAGTGGCATGTAGCTTTGGCTTCACTTCTTTATGTATGCTTTCCATCTACTTGTTCCTGGGGAGAATATTAGATATTCAGCCTCATGCTCTCCTTGTTCCTGAAGCCATAATCCACACAAGATTAGTATGACAACACAGTAGGAGCCTAATTTACTGTTATTACCTTGTGTCCAGCACCATATCTCCCTAAGCATATGGCCACACTGCAGATTACTGGGCACATCTACACTTGTGCCCAGGACTGCAGCATGTTCAGCTGGGTTGGAGCAGCCCTGATTGGCAAGGGGTTTCGAGGGGGGGCGGGGGGGGCAGGGTCAGCCTGCCAGGCCAGGGATGCTCCAACCCAGTTTAATGTGCTGTGGAAGGGCTGACTGGGACACAAAGTGCTTCAGTATGGGACTAGCCAGCAGGTAGTCTCCTCACCGAAGCACCCTTGTGCCCCAGCCAGCCCTGTCAGTGTCTACACGTGTATTACTGTGCAGTAAACAATGTCACCACAGGATGGTACTTATAGTGACATATATTAACCTACAGCACTGTTCGTTAGCTTACTGTGACTTAATAGGACCGCACATTTAGATACAGAGACTTTATTGTGGAGCTAATTAAGCAGCTCCACAGTAAACTTCTTGTGCTGACATGTCCAATATGTACATAGAAATATGTAAACTAGCTGTAAATGGGCTAACTCAAGTACATGGAATAATCTAGTTGAGGCAACATGGAGCTTCACACAAGCTAGACAAGTTCAGGCAAGAAATAAGATGGAACAGTTTAACCAAAAGTGTAATTGGTCATTGAAATAATGTATCAAGGATCATGCTGCAGTCTCTATCACTTGAAGAATTTTAATTAAGGCTGGGTGGTATATCTACATAGTATCATGAAGAGTTAGTTTAGCTATCATGAGTAACATTTGCAGTGAAAATGATCGTAGTCCATGTTAGTAACCAGAGTGCATCACAGGCTAAAGCCTGTAGTTCTATATCTTCAAAGTTGATGTTATCTATTCAAGATAAGTTAAGTTGATGCCGGTATACTAGCATAGGTGATGTGTAGGGAGATCATGGGGGGCACATGCCCTCCTGAGATTGGCTCTTGCCAGCCAGGGAGCAGGGGGCGATGGCCAGTGCCCCTCCCCCCACCCCGAGATTGTGGGGATACCAAGAGAAGTGCCAGCAGCACTTCCGGGTTTGCCACTGGCACTTCTGGTTTTGCCAGCAATTGACCGACTTGCAGCACCACTTGGAGAATGCCAGCTTTTAGTGTTCACTCTGTTTTTTTAACTACAGAAAAATAATATGGTTTTTCTGTTGCAAAGAACTGGAAAGACCACAACTATGGATTTCTATTAGAAATCTTTGGGTTTATCTTGTGAATCATGTTTGCATATCTAATATTGTGTAGCACCCTGCAACACCCTTAAAAGGATCTCAGGCACTGGAGGGTGCTGTGTCACCCTGGTTGAGAATCAGTATTTTAAACAGTCCTGACTATTTCTCTTAAAGCAACTATTTTGGATTTCCTGGTATGACAACGCTGCCAAAGCATGGACTCTTTGCTGGTGGGGGTACTCCTGGTACTCCTTCTAACTTGGTGCCTGGGGTGGGTGCCCCTCTTTCCCATGATGAGTTACGCTATTGAGGCTCAATGGTCTGTGTCATGCAGGAGAAAAGACCTGGCCTAGAGACAGACATTACACATAAACTGGTTTATGTGATCAGAAACTGGTTTAAATGTGTAACAGAACAGATGTTCAGTGCACATAAACCAGTTTGGAAGTGACTGAAACTGGTTTGAGATAAACCTGGTTGAATGTAATATCAGAATTAACTGATTTGGGTCAAACTAGTTTATGCAACATCTGTCCCAGACCCTTGCTGGTTTAAATTAAATCAGACTCTCCCAGCATCCCAGCATGCTCTCTGGGCTCTCTGCTCCACAGCAGAGCAGGGTTGCCCCCGCCCCTCTACTTCTTAGCCAGAGTGCTATCATAGCTCCAGCTGGCTGAAGGACTGCAGCGGCTATCAGGCTTCCCCCTCCCCCTCCCTGCTGGCTGCTCAAGCAGGGATCCCGCTTCCCACTCTTCTCTAACAGCAAGGACCCCAGCACAGGGCCCCGGCATCTGGCCATGACCCCCTACCTCCTGCTAGCTAATGCTGAGCGGTATTTATGTGGATCTCCAATTTCACTGGAATAAAGACAGCCAGCTAGTGGCTTGCAATGCAAATACACCATGCAGATAAGAAGCACTTGGCTTGACGGGCTGATAAACTGGCTGCAATCTGTCAGTCTTCAAGAAGGAACAGAAAGGTATTAGAAATCGCCTAGTTTGCAGACAGTCTGAAGAAGCAGGGAGATGAAAATGGAAAAGTTCAGCATCAACAGATGCAGGGTCTGACAACACTCCTGCCCTTGAGCAGTGAAAAGCCTAGGACTGCAGGCAGGGTGGGGGTTAAAACCCCTCCCTAATCAGAACATCCTGCCGGGGCCGGCCATGCCCCCTTCCCCCACCAGCTAGAAGGGAAGGGAAGGCTACTCTAGTGCCCCTGCCCCCCACATGTACCTGAATTTCCTCAATCCAGAGAGAATGTCTGTGCAGTTGCAAACTGATTCAATCTAGCCAAGTTAGACTAACCTGCAAAGACTGAATCAATTCAGGCTCAGGCTTTTTGCATGTCTGTCCCTAGCTGATGATCATAACAGGTCCTTGTGGCCTTCAGAATCTATGATTGGAAAGATGAAGTTATTCAGTAATTCAGTATTACTATAGAAGATACTTTAGGAAAAAATGAAATATTTTGGTCTCAATAAAGAAGCAAAAATTGTAAATGAGAATGAGATTAAAACAAAATGCTATCTGGCCCAACTTTCTCTACCACAGATTATGTAAACTACAAATATTGCCATCAAGGTCAAAAGCAATTTGCTTTAAGATTACTCTTTTTTATGTCTATGTGCATGGCACTACTTTTAAAAGTGCATTTATGGAACTGGAACATAAAAGAAATGAATCAGTCCTACAAAACTGAGCATTTTTATCAATTAACCCACACACAGCATCATAAGTAAGCTCTGTTAAAGCAATATAGTTGGGAAATATTTTATTCCAAATATTTACGTAAAGATAGAGAAAGATAAGTTGTATTTTAAAGAGACTGTGTATTTATTTGACTGCTCAGTTGGTTGGCCAAGTGTGTTTGGTATGGTGTCTCAGCAATACAAACAACAATTTGTTTTCTTTTACCTAAGAAACTTATTTTAGATTGCATTGCAAGAGTCTGAGTCATTATCCATTGTCCATCCATTCTGCAGAAAGGACTCTTGGGAGCCTTTTTTTATTGTTATTTGCAGCTTTGGTTGTAGCACTTAATAGGAGCCACATAGCTTGATCTCACAAATGGCTGTGAACAATTTCTTCCTTGCAGAGATTCTTAATTTTCCTTTTAGGAAGGACAACATTCATATTGGAAAAAACTCACTGTCTGGAATAAACAGCATGTGTAATAAAATGAAGCACAGGAAATAAGATTAAACAAGAAATTGATTGCTCCTGGATGAAAACAACTTGTTAAATTTCCAACTTCCTCAAATAGTGTGCAGATGTGAGGATTTGTTCCACCCTTCCTTAAATGATCCTCTTCTACCAACATTTGAAGCAAAGAAATAACTCATTTACTCTCTCTGCCTGCCCTTCTTCTTTGTTGAGATATTATAGTGTGTGTCTTAAAGGAATAATTTAATTGCTAAAGTTGTGAAAACAATAGGGAGAGGATTAAGGAGACGTAATGACGATGAAAATCAATGGTGTAGTCATTTTACGGAAATCTCCTCAAAAGCCTTATAAACACATAAGAGTTAAGGAAACAACATCATACTAGGTTGGAAAAGATGCCAATGACTTTGTCAAGACAAATTACAGCCATCAATGACCATGTGGCTAAACACAGTTCATTCCCCACTGTAGCAGACAAACCTTTGCGACAATGGAGTTTATACCCACTTGAAACTTCCTGATTGTATTAGTGTTTATACCAGTGCAGCTACACCCAGCACTAATGGCTAATCTTTGTCTTTGGAACAAATCCAGAGGTTAGACAAGGCCTAGATTGAGAATTGCACCTTTTCAGCATACCCTTTTTTGGGCCCCTTTTTATAGCATGACGTTATGAGGTTTGTATGAACTCCACCTCAGATCTCGTCATGGCCTCTGATGATGCCCCACTTTCATATTAGGTCTTTAGCTTCACTTTTGTGGGGGAAGAAACCTACAATCTTCCTCCTCCTAAAGACTGGGCTTTAGGCTGCAGTTCCTTTGTACGTATTCCAGTGGATCTCAGTTTAGTTTAGCACTTGCAGATCTGTTTTCTCCTGAGCACAAGGCTCAGGATTTAACCAGTGATCAGCCAGTTTTCAAAAGGTT
Source organism: Crocodylus porosus (assembly GCF_001723895.1). Lineage (NCBI taxonomy): Eukaryota > Metazoa > Chordata > Crocodylia > Crocodylidae > Crocodylus > Crocodylus porosus. The sequence continues at coordinate 64,918,260 of NW_017728906.1, read as the reverse complement.
TTCAAAAAGCACAGCTCTATTTACTGTATTTACCCAGATCCAAAATGATGCCCCCAATAATTAGAGTCTAGACGTGGAAAATTTATAAATTTGTTTATAATTTTCCATGTATAGAGTCTAATTATTGGAGGGTCATCCTTAATTAATCTACCCACTGCTACAGTGGACAAGCAGTGGCAAGGGGGTAGGCAACAGTGAAGTCAAGTTGCCTGACCCCTACCCCTTGCCACCTTGCACTTTGCCCCCTGTCCATCCTCCCCGCAAGCCCATTTGGAGAAAATGGTTTGTCCCCCCGACCATTTGCTCCCCCAGTGCCTGCCCCCTGTCACCTTCCTCCCCTCCTGCTTGACCCTACCCCATGTGGTACCTATATCCCCTGGCACTTGCCCTTCCCTGCAGCCCCTGTGCATGATGCTCCCATGCAGGCTACTTTATAGCTTGGTGATTCTTTTTGGAGGTGGAAGATGTGGATTTGAATCTCTTAAAAGGCCCAGAATCCAGGTTTCCCATTTCCTGAGCAAGTGCCCTAGCTCTAGCAGGCTGTTATGCAATTATATAACTGCTGCTTTTGACTAGGAAGAAGCTTGTGATTCAGCTCTAGCTGCTTGTTTGTGTCCATGTTTGTGCTCAACAGAGCTGTGTTTTGGTCAGGCAAGTACACAGCACCATATGCTTCCTCAGGCATGTGCATAAATGTGGTTAAATCCTGAAATTATCTGAGACAAGTACCTGAGATATGGAGAATGGTGTTTAGTTCCTTGCTTTAGTCCAGTAGTCTGAGCGAAGAACACCCAAGTTTTAGGTCCCTCTTTAAAAAGGGGTTTGAAGCTGTATTGTTTGCTACTTAGCGAAGTGTTCTAACCAGCAGGACACAGAGAAAGGGGTCTACTTCCTGCCATACTTAGGCAGGTGAGAGGGGGAGAGCTATGTGAGGCCAAGATGAAGGAAGGCTTTTTCACCCCCTGGGCAAGACCCTGAATCAGTAGGCTATTACCTCTGTACTTTCAGCATGCTACCCTGGCCCTACTCTCCAGGTTGGTGGCCTTGTCATTAAAACTAACCCACATCCTGGTTCCCTGCACTACTCCTGAGACAAATTGCTTATTCTTTAGGCATTGCAGTACCTAAATGGACTGAGCTGTGTTTGGATGCAAGAGATCTGCCCCCACTTTCCAAATGGAAAAACTTCTACCACTTACTGTGTCCATGTACACAAGATTCTTAATGCACAGTAGCCTAATAACACTGAGCAGTAGTGCATCACAGCATGGACAGTGCTAATACACTACTGCACAGTATTATTAGGCTGCTGTGCAGCAGTGTGACTAAAAGATGTTTTCTGGCAAAACTGCGCAGTAACTGTAGTTACTGTGCATTTAGCTGGTACTTCATTAAGCAAGTGCTAAATTAAATGTGCAGTAACTACTGCGCATTAATGAACATGTAGACATGTGCAATGAGTCAGGAACACATATGACACAACACTCATGAGAACAGCCTGTGACTCTATTAATTTATTCAGAAATAGTATTAGCATTCAATATAAGAGCCTTTCATTATCCCATTCATCCAAAGGATAGTTACTGTCATATCTAATGCCTCTTTTTTTAGATAATACAAAGAATGCTGTCTGTGGATTAACATACTTTGCTCTGGTTAGAAATCATGAAAATGACATATATTGAGGATGTACCATGCAAAATATTTCAGTAATGGGCGAATTATGCAGTGTGAGTAATTTCCTACATGCTGGAGTGGCTATGGAGGTTTGCTAAGATAAGGAATATGGTTAACCTATAAAGCTACAGCCATATGCCTAACGTCAGGAACTCACATTTAAGCCCCTGTTAAAATTGATCATTGTGATCTATTGGACAAGAGTAGACCAGAAATCTCCAGCCACAGACTCACTTTGTAACTCTGAACAAGTATCTTGTCATCTTTATGCCTTAATCTTATTTCTGTATGATGAATGTATAGATTGGGTAGTGTGATTGAATAGAGACATTCTTGGAGCAGGAACTAGAACACATGATATGAAGGTTGGAGAGTTTAATATCTCTATGGGAAACTGAAAGGAAACTTGATCACTGGTTTCTATGTAGATGTGGTTGGTTTCTTGTGGCAAGAGACTGACTTCATTTATGATGAAGGCAGGATTTGAAGCCTGAGAAAATGGGATCTAGGTAAGAGGTGACTTTCTGGTTCTAGGGGAAGGTTGAGCATTTGAGTGATTTTGTTTTAAGGGAATATCTCTGCAACAGTCCTGGCTTCTTGAAGTGAGTTTCCATTTCAGTGTTGTGCTTTATTTATGGTAACAGGGAACTGTTTCTGCATGTGCAAGGATTTTGGGCTGGTTAATTGTGATAGCATTTTCTCAGTTAGATTTCTCTTCTTTGTTCATCTTCCTCTTCTTGACTTTTTAGTATGCTTGACATTATTGAATGACATGCACAAAGGTGCAAAGTAGGTATTGTTGACCTTAAGAGGTGATCTAAGTACCAAGGAAAGTTTGGGGATCCTGTCCCACCAAAATCAAGTATTCAAGAGAATAAGTTTAAATGAATCCAAATAGCAATATTAATATCAAATTATACACAGTAAATGTATTATGAGAAATTATAGACAAAGCATATCAAACAAAATCACATATTCATTATTGATCAACTTTTTAATATTACACAGAAAGAGATTCATCTTAAATTTGCTAAGTCCTATAGTCTTTAAAGCCTCTAAGAAGTGGCTGGCCTGTTAGCAAACAGGAATTATTGGCTAGGATAAAAATTACGTTTCAAAGAAGCACTTATCTTGGTTCATCTGCAGATGGACCTGTAGTTCAAGGCTGAAGAACAAAGATTCTGAGGTGAACTTTGATTTTTATGCTTGATTACTTTCTCACTCAAAAAGTGAGCCTGCTAAATATGGCTAAAAAAAAAAATTAAGGCCTCTGCAGATGATGTTCCATATAGTCCCTCAAGAGCAACATACGTCATTAGTATGTACAATAGATGGGATAACACAAGGTAGCTGATCCTTTCTAGTTGTGCCTTTAGAACTTTCTCCCGCCACCTGATTCTACCCATATCTGGAATGGCCCAAGTCTCACCACCTTCAGGGTTTACAGCAAGGCACCTTAATTTTTCCTAGCTCCAAAGGATTTGGAGGACTGAAGCAGAAGACCATAGCAATCTTACAAATGTTTTCAAATGCTGGATTGTTATTTGTTAGTTTTGATGAAGCAGGAGAAAGGAGTCCCTGGATGAAGCCATTTAAATATTTTAAAACTGTGCCAAGGAGACCTAAATCAAAGGGTACAAATATGAAAATATTATATATACTTTACAATGACAGACTATACTGTCTTCTTTACTTGTATACCTGTGTCATGCTGGGTCATTGTCCAGGTCTGGGAGTCAGGGTCCAGGGGAGCAACCAGAACCAGAAGTCTTATGCCCGATCTGAGCGTTGGGGAGCCAGGAAGCCAGAAGCCAAGAGTTCAGTCTGAAGAACAAAGTCAGAAAGCCAGTGGACTGGGCAGAGCACAACATCAGAATGAGAGCCATGTCAGGTATATAGGAGATCAAGCCAGGATTTGGTTTAGGACATAAGACTCTGACCACGCAGTGGCCTCAGGACCCCAACTCCCCTCAAAGAGGGTAGGGTGACCACCCATACCATTGGGTGGGACAGTCCTGAAATGGGAATATCAAGTTTTGCTCCTGGGCAGCATTTGCCTTGGATTCCCAATATCATGCAAGTGTCTGGGTTTTCTGTTAACTGGGTTCCAGCCTGCAAAGGGCTGCGGGGAACAGAACACAGGGGTCACCATGTGCATGTACACATGTACACACACATGCATGTGGCCAGGAATACAGCCCCAGGCAGCAGTGGAGAGCAGCTCCCCAGCTGCCTGCAGGTAAGTCTATGGGGGGGGTGCAGATTGAGGCCCCCACTATGAGGAAGGGAGTGGGGTGGAGGCTGGACCTGGGGGTGCTCCCCAACCAGGATAGTACATGTGGCCCATGGCTGGGGCAGGGAGTGGGACAGAGCCATGGGCAGCTCATCCAGGAGGCTGTCAAAGGGCCAGCTCCCTGCTGTTGCATGCATGCCTGGAAAAGGGGGAATGGAGGGGAACATGTCCCCCATATTTGTAGGCAGGGCAGGGGCAGATGCAGGATGCCTGCTGCAGGCTCAGGGCTCCCCACACTGCTACCCTCCCCCAGGGAGCCCTGTGCCAGCTGCACCACCGTGACAAGGTGCCTGCTTACTTCTTGGCAGCAGCAGGGTCAATGGTTTGGAGTTGTGTCCCCTCCTGCTGCTGGGTGGGCAGAGGATGTCCCATTGCAATGAAGCTGCCATGGGGCTCCTGGGGGGAAGGCAGCAGGACAAGGAGCCTTGAGCCTCCAGCTCACAGCCCACATCTGCCCTCGCCCCCCGTGGGCTCTGCTAAACTCTGCTCCGGGTGTGCCACCACAGGGAGCATCATCTTTGCCCCTTCCCTCACCCAGCAAAAATAAAAGTCAGTGCCTATGGATTAGGAATCTGTAGAGTCAGGCAGAACACAAAGTCCAAGGGTGAACTGGGTCAAGTAGCCATGGGATCAATCAGAGAGCTAGTACAGGCACAAGGCAAAGGCAAAGCAGCCTGGGTACAGATTGAGCCATGTTGCCCAGAAACTTCCTCTTCTGAGTCAAGGATTTATGCTGGAAGGGGTGAAGTATCAGCTGACCCTGTCTGACCACTCCAATGGCAGAGAGTGACTAGATGACTAGGCCCAGATGGAGAGCTCTGGCCACTTGTGTCCAGGCTGTGTGCTCAGGCTGGGATGAACAGCTGCACCAGGCAGGCCTAGGCCCCATGTTTGAGGCCACAGCCAGTGCCTTTAATTTTTTGCAGGATCATTTATCTCATGTGTGACTGGTAAATTGTATCTGGTTATGCTTTGGGTGCTAAAAATATTCAAAGTCATTATGTTCATTTCCTTAATATAAAGTTTAATATGTATTTAGTTAAGGCCCTTCCTTCCCTAAACTAACCTCTAGTATGATAAAACCTTGATGAACATATTTTATTATGTATTAGCAAGCAAATATCTTTTAATCTCTATTCATTTAAAAAAAATGTAATTTGGTTTTTTTACATAATGCCAAAATCAAATATACTTGAGATCTTCTTTTACCAGTATTTTTGGTAAAACTGGGATATGCTTTTCAGTAGACAAATTTATGGATTAACAGCTAGCTCAGTATGGCCCTGATTGCACATCTGGCATTTTTCAGAGTGACCCTGATTCCTCACTTCTCATGGTTAGCTGTCTGTTGTCTAAACCCACCTGCTCCACAAGGCAATGAGGAATAGTGTCGTTTCTGACTGAATGTTTTATTAATTTTATTCAAGACTCATAAAACACAGCAACCAGAATCTGCTTTAAGCTGTTGTCTACCTTTGTCCCTGCCATTCTAAGACCTTCCAGTCATAATGAAGAGGATAAGATTTATTCTCTAGAGCCCACACCCCACATCTGTGAAAATAATTACAGTCGGGCCTTGCCCTTATAAAGTGATTAATAATATACTAGAGGTGCACTGATACTTCAGTCCCATATCAGATTGGCACCGATATTAGGAAAATTGACTGTATTGACAATCGACTGTTTATGGCTGATAATACCACCAATAAATGCCCCATGTATGCGCAGCCACAGTGCAGCAGGCAGACAGTTAGCAGCCCAGCCCACTAGCATGGAGAGCAGCTGGGTCTGGCTGGTAAGTCTGCTGTGAGGGAAGGAGCATGGGGTGAGGCCCCTCCAGTGAGGGAGGGAGGCTAGGGTTGGGGCAGGGGCAAGTGCTGCACAGCTGGGGCAGGGCACAGGATGAAGCAGAGAGTGGCTTGTCCAGGAGGCATGGGGGGGGGCTCCTGCCACTACACGCACCCCAGGAGAGCATGGGGGGCATGTGCCCCCAGATCTGCATGCACCCTGGGAGAGGCTGGGGGGTGTGCCCCCAGATCTGTGCACAGGGTGAGGGCAGCTGCCTATGTGGCCAGGGCTGTGCTTAGGGCAGGCAGCAGTGGCACTGGGAGGAGGGCTATGGTGAATTTTGGGGTGGCTACAGCCCCTCCCGTAGCCCCCTTCCCTGTGCCACTGCCACCCACCCTGAGCATAGACTGGTCCAGCCCCATGCTGGGAAGAGCTTGGTACTGCCCTCAACCTCAGCCTGCAGTGGCAGCCCACCCTCACCCCGTGCACACATCTGGAGGCACATGCCCCTCATGCCTCCCAAGGTGTGCATAGTGGTGGGAGCTGCCTCTGCCCTATGCCCTCTGGACGAGTCACTCACAGCTCCATCCCTCACTCTGCCTTGGCTCTACAGCGCCTGCCCCTGCCCCTGCCCCTGCCCCTGCCCTAGCTCTACTCCCTCCTTTATCACAGGGGCCTCAATTTGCTCCCCAAACCCCTTCCCTCCCCTCTCACCCTTTCCCCAGAACAGACTTAGCAGCTGGATGCCGCTCTCCAAGCTGCCCAGATGCATATTGGAATTGGATCGATATTGCCTGATATGGCTCATTAAAAATCAGCCATCTGGCCCAAAGATTCTCTATTGGTGTTGATGCCATGAGCAGTAGAATCCAGAAGTAGCTGTTCTCTCTTTAGAGAAAGGTGTAGGTGGTGCAATGAAGAGAAATCTCCTTATGGGCTCCCCTTTGAGTAGGAAGCAGGAACTGTCCCTCAGTTAGCAAATACTCCTCCATTTTTACAATAGATTTCAACAAAACTGAGGCCAAGTTTTAATTGTATCTAGTAAATCAATTTACTTCTGCAAAATACTGTCTTTCTTGACAACATATAGTTAATGATTTATTTCATAATTATTAACCCCCCTCACAAATTTGAATACATATTTTAAAAGGAGATGCAAACAGGAAATTGATTATATTTTTTCAGATTTTATTAAGATGTAATGTTGTTTGACTGTCAACTGAGTCATGGCTAGAGGTGTGAATAGATGTTATATTGCAAAACCAATCCCCGCTGAATACATCATAATCATGAACACTTTTTCATAGAGGCAATATGCCTCATTTCTATAAACCTGCAGTTTAGAATTAAAAAGAAAAATAGATTATGTGATCAAAAGTCTCTGAAGAGAGAAGAATAATACATTAGTGAAATTGCAGTAAAGATAGTAGAAAGAACCATTTTCATTCTGTTCATTTTCAGCTCATTTTTCATTTATGCACAGTGATATTTATCACACTATTTCCATAACAACCTCCTGTTTATTCATCCACTTTAAAATTGTCGCCTTTTTATTGTTATTTATTACTTACTTATCACCCAGAGTGTTTCTCCTCACTTTGCTCTGGAAAAATAAATATAATTAACTGAACATATTATATTTTAATAGATGGTTTTAGTAAAAAGGAAAAGCATCTTCAGCTACAGACTAGGGCTGCAATTAATGAACAAAGCAAAAATGCGAATCTACATAAGCTAAGAAAACCAAAATAATATGGGGTCTTTTTATGGCAACAGCACACAAGAGGGTTTTGGTTACTCTGTGGTGATTGTTGTGGCCTAGATGGAAATTATGTGTGTGTGGAATGTGCTAGAAAGTATTTAGAAATAAATACTCATAAAGTTATTTAATCCATTCCCCTAACTTTCAAAGAAATACATATGAAAAATTCACCTCTCAGACTTGTGGATGTATCTGCTGCTTCTGTTTCTCACATTTAATCCATACCTCTAATTTGTTATCTCTCCCTCCTCCTTCCGTCTTCCTCTCTCTGCACTATTTTCTCTATCTGTTTCAAGTCTCAATCAGTTATCTTGCTTTATTTCCTCTTCTTCCTGTCTAAAAGCATGGAGAGGGTCCAGAGGAGGGCCACTCGTATGATCAGGGGACAACAGGGCAGGCCCTACGAGGACAGGCTGCGGGACCTGAACCTGTTCAG
>NW_017728906.1:64903561-64909769 GCF_001723895.1 Crocodylus porosus | reverse complement strand
CCAGCAGAGTTCCAGCTTGCAAGGGGTTGCTTGGGGTCCCCCATGTCCCACACTCCCCCCCACCCCACACACCCGTTCCCCTGCCCCACACATTTGGGCGTTGGGACTTGGGGGTGGGGACAGCAGGTCGGGAGTGAGGGGCACTGGCAGGGCCATGGGGTTGTTTTCTATTTAAACTAGTTACTGAGTTGGGACTGGCCATGGATGTTTACAAATGGATCCTGATACAGAAAAAAGTTGAGAACCATACTGATCTAGTCCAAACCCCTGCTCAAAGCAGAACTATCCCAGCCAAGGCTTTGTCTATCTGAGTCCTATAAACCTCCAAGGATAGAGATTGCATGACCTCTCTGGGTAACCTGTTCCAGTGTTTTACTACCCTCCTAGTGAGAAAGTTCTTCCTAATATCTAACCTAAACTTCTCTTGTTGCAACTTGAGACCATTACTCCACTGAGAACAGTCGAGCTCCATCCTCTTTGGAACCACCCATCAGGTAGTTGAAGGCTGCTAAATCCCCTCACAGTCTCACAGATTAATAGATTCATAGATGTTAGGGGCTGGAAGGGATCTCACAAGGTCATCAGGTCCAGCCCCTGTGCACTTGGGCAGGAAAAACTGCTGGGGTCAGATGACCCCAGCAAGGTGTGCATCAAGTCATTTTTTAAAGATCTCCAGGGTAGATGATTGTACCACCTTTGGGCAGACTCAGTTCCAGACCCTGGGGACTCAAATTGTAAAGAAGTTTCTCCTTATGTTCAGCCTGAAGCGATCTTCAAGCAGTTTGTGTCCACTGTTTCTTGTCTTCCCCTGGTGAACAGATGCTCCCCCAGGCCCTGACATATGTCCCTTATATATTTATAGGCTGCAACCAAGTCCCCTCTATGTTTTCTTTTCTCCAGGCTGAACAGTCCCCTGTCTTTCAGTCTCTCCTTGTATGACCTGCTCTCCTGACCTCTAATCATGCGTGTGTCCCTTCTTTGAATGCTCTCAAGCTTCTCCATGTCCTTCCTGAAGTGTGGCACCCAGAACTGGGTGCAGTACTCTAGCTGCAGTCTCACCAAGACCAAGTAGAGCAGGAGCATGACATCCTTAGTCTTACTTGAGATGCATCAGTAGATGCATGCCAGTGTTTGTTCACTCTGCCAGCTATGGCATTACATTGGTGGCTCATGTTCATTCTGTGGTCTATTATGACCCCCAGGTCTCTTTCAGTTGTGGTGCTGGCAAGTGTAGCACTGCTAAGCCTGTAAGTGTGTTGCAGATTATTTCTCCCCAGATGGAGCATTTTACATTTCTCCATGTTAAACATCATCAGGTTTTGATTCGCCCACCTTGTAAGCCTGTCCAGGTCAGCCTATATCCCCAGCCTGTCCTCAACCGTAATCGCACTCCCCCATAATTTGGTGTCATTTGCTAACTTTTCCACTACACTTTTAACATCTGAATCCAAATAATTGATGAACATGTCGAAAAGCACTGGTCCAAGTACTGAGCCCTGAGGGACACCACTGGTTACCTTCCATCATGTTGACTCAGCTCCATCTATTAATACTCTCTGGGTCCTACCTTGGAGACAGTTACCTAGCCACCAGATCATAAAGTATTTGAGGCCGCATTTTCCTAATCTTACCATGAGGACATCATGGGAGACTAAGTCAAAGGCCTTTTTGAAATCCAACTTTATGACATCAGCCTCATTTCCCTTATCCAGGTGGCGAGTTACCTGATCATAGAAGGAAATAAGGTTGGTTAGGTTTGACCTGCCCGCAGCAAAGCCATGTTGACTGTCCTTTCGAATACTATCTTCAGTTAGCCTATCAATAATGGATTCTTTGATATTTTTTTCCAGGATTTTTCCAGGGATTGAGGTCAGCTGATTGGCCTGTCATTCCCTGGGTCCTCCTTTCTCCCTTTCTTGAAGATAGGCATCACATTGGCTTCTTTCAGTCTTCTGGGACCTCATCCAAGTGCCAAGAGTCCTCAAAGAGCTTTGCTATAGGTTGTGCAATGATATCAGCCAATCCTTTTAGCACTTTCAGGTGTAGTTCATCTGGTCCTGATAACTTGTGGATATGATGTTCCCCCACAAGATCTTCACCAAGTATGGCACAGTGATCAACCCCACCTTGATCATTTTGTATCCTGTCAAGCAGGATACCACCCTTGCACTGGTGGAATACTGACACAGGGTATTCATTTTTGTTCTCTTCTCCAAACTAAATGGATGTTTATAGACATGCTCTGGAGTTGAGGTTGAGGGACACTTTAAGTAGAGTGGCTCTGAGATATATTTTGGTATAGCTGGACTCTTGGAGCTGCTGTAATTAAAGCAGCTGGAGTCTAAGATAGATCTGGATAGATGTAGTATCAGATTTAATTGAATTAGGTTACACTGGTCTATTGAACTTCTGTCCCGGATTCCCTCCTGACTCAAATTAATTTATAGTCCTTCAGCATTCCAGAAGCCTTTGTAGCTCCTGCTACCTCACCCCCCGTCAGAGGGTGGACAAGCTCCTGGACTGTCACAGAGCTGAGGCAGCAAAGCCTCTTCTCTCAGCCCAGCATCTTGCCTGCACCTGTCAGCTAGGCAGGGCACTGGAGGGTGGGGGGAAGGAAGCAGAGACCCCTGCTCCCTCCTTCCCCCAACTGGGGTCTACACAGCCTCGGGGGAAAAGGGGGCTACATAACAGGGGCTTCCTTTTCCAATCCCTCCTCCCCACCCCGCTGCTCCTGCCCGGCTACTGTCTGAGTCCTCCCCACTGCCCTCTGCCAATCTAAGTTACCTTTTTTTGCTTTCTCTGTTGTTCCCTCTGCTCATTTTTTCTCTGTTGCTATTCACCTGAACCTGTTGACCTTGGTTCTAAATTGTTTCTCTTTTTTTATCCCCTGCAGTCCTTTCTTCCTGTGTCTCCCCCACTCTTGGTTCCAAGCATATTTTCTTTTGCCTCCACCTTGACCTTCATGGATTCCTCTTTGACCTTCACTTTTTTTCTCTACTTCATCATACAAAATTTAAATGATTATTAAATGTAATTAGGACCATGTATAGTTGCTGGCCAGAACAAGCTACTATTTTCAAAGAAATGTGATCTCATATATAGTGATTACAGACAATAGATTGTTTACCAAAGCATTGTGAACTTCTGTTAAAGGCAACTCGAAACATGACTGAGGGGAAAAAAAGAGCTGTGAGTGGATGCATCTGAAAAACAGATGCATGAGGAGACCCAAAAAAGTGTACAGTTATATGAATGGGTGGTTAAGGACTCTGCTTTGAAGATTCTTCCCCCAAAGATTTTTGAAACATACAGAAAGTCTGAACAAGATTTAAATAATGTGCCAACATAACTTAGGATAAAATCACTGCACCCCCCATCAGGATGTTTCCCTTCAGGGAATTTAGGAGACAAATTAAAAGAAAGATATGACATAGAGGATTAACTTCAAGAGTATTTTTTAAGATTTCCGTATATCCTTCAGGGTATTAGGAAGTACACACTTTCCCTTAACTTCAGACAGAGAAGCTGTAATAGAGTCTAAACCAATGAATGCTGACAAGTTAGGTTATAACAGCATTGTTTCTGGGATTTTAATTTTTAAATCTTATTGGCCATTTGTAATTACCTAAAGTGTTCTAAAAATCTCCCTAGTCATCTGTTGAATGACAACGAGGCAACCAAAGAAGCAAAGCCCTCCCACCTTCCTCCCCAATTTTGCCTACCCAGAGAGAGCCTATGCACAAAATAGCTCTTAATTAAAGGAGCAATAATAGCATGTACAATGGAGGTATCCAGACTGCTTCATGTTTAACATTTTGGTGATATACACCATTTGACTCAGCGAATTCCAGAGACAGAGTGGTCCATGTTTGAGGAGAATGGAAAGTTCTATGATGAAGATGATGGAGTGCCATGTCCCAGTGATGGAGTGCTCCCAACTCACAATTTTGTAACGAGTCATGATTTTGTCATGAAATCTCCACTGTGAGTCCTAAGCTTTCCTTTTCATCAGAGTGAGTTTCTAGCCTTTATAGCTGTAGATAAAATTCCGACTTGAATGCATCCTAAAGGCACAGAAGGAAAATGGAAGAGCCTAATATCTATCAGTTTTTAAAATCATATGATTGATGTGAGGTGAGAATGGCAGACTCATGATCTTTGAATATTTGGATTTGTTGATACTGGTAATATAAAATAAATTTTATTTGTGTTCATCCTTTGCTGTTAAGTAATATATTTACTTACAATTAGAATTTAAAATATTTGTAAAAGGGTCCTGGTGATGAGAAAGGACATGGCTTAGAGTGGATCTGAATGACTATGTTGAACCTGTGTGTGATTGCTTTGATCTTTAAGGAAAAGGAAGAAGAAAGAAAACAAATATATTCAGCAATACTGGTATTAGTTCTCATCTTCTTGCTGCATCTTGACTGCAAGAATCATACTCAAAGCAACTCTTGAAAATAAAAGCATTAGATTTAACCCAGTTCTGTGTAACTTAAGTTGTCATCTAAAAAGGACTTTATATATCCTTTCCCTCTAACCTGTGAGGCTTAACAGTTCAATTAACAGCTGATTTAAGGTGGTCACTCACTGATAATGGAAAGCTTGATTTAGTGCTTGATATTGTCCCTTCCCATGTGCAAAAGAACTTTATTTTCAGTACTGTGCTCTAAGTCTGACATGACCTTCCTTGAGTAATTGTTCCCTTAGTACTCCAATATCCTAGACCATCTTGTCAAATTTGATTATGTGGTCTGTTACCCACAAGACTGTAATAGAACCAATGACAATACCAGATTCCCTATATGGATATCAGTAAACTACCACAATTGTTATTTACAGCAGATTAACTAGCAATCCAATGGTATGTTAATAGCTATGGGCCATATTTTTGGCCTCACTGTTTCGTATTATTCTGCATTCTTTTATATCACACTTCATTTTTGGCTGTGGTCTGCTGTACTTTCTGAACTTGACAGAGTCTATGTGATGTGCATAAAATGGGGGGGGTGTCTAATTTCACTGTTTGATATGAATGTTATTTAGGCCCCTGGAAGGTGCTAAGTTAAAGATGCAATGGAATCTGACCAACAGTCCGCATGATTGTACCTCCTCCTATGCTACAATTCAAAGCATGTCACGAAGTGTGATTGTGGGTTCAGGTATCATATCCTAGTAGCACCATGTTGTCCTGCAGCAGCAAGCTGAGTGACCAGTGCTTCCACTGCTGGGAGCCCCAGTCATCTGCCTTGCTCCTTGGAGGCGGTAGTGACATGGGGTGCTGGTGGAGGAGGACAGAGGGGACGGTGGGGCAAGCTCCCCCCACCCCCTCCCCGCTCCTGGGAGGTGCCACAGGCGTGGGGGTTAGGGTTAGCAGGCTTCCCCTCCCTCTGTCCCTGCCCACCCCCTCTGTCACCTGCTCCCCCCACATCATTCTTGATGGGCAGTTCGCTAGTATACATATATATAGTTCCACAGTTATTATTCATATTAAGTTCATAAATTTGTGCAGAAATAACAATAATTCATCTCTAATTTCATGAAAATCCATTTTCGTGGATTTTGTGTATTATTTTTATCATATGGGGACTCTTAAAATGGACATATCTTACGGGCTCAGCATGTCATAATCCGGCACTGAGTACATGAAGTCCTTGGTTCAGATGTGCTCCCACAGCTGGGAGCTCTGATCAGTTCAGTGGGGCTCCTAGCTGTGAGAGCTCATGGAGCCTTTGGGCTCAGCCACATATTCAATTTATGGCATGATAAGAACCAGCTAAAAATTAATTGGATGAACATGCGGCTGTGTTACTACTTAAGATGTGATCAACTGGTAAATTGTGTCTTTGTAGCATGAACTGAACTAATGTAGCTAACATTAACATAAAGTGTAATAATAGTAAACTATAACCACGTTAGTGTTGTGCTGTAAGCAACTTGAAAACTCCATTCTGTATCCTTCTGCTTGATGTAAGTGAATGAACTCTGCATAGCCTTTATGTATGAGTGTGTGTAAAAGGGTAAATGGTGAAAGAATGGCACAGAAATGGGAGAAGAAGATTTAACTGTTTATGTAAGCAACAAAGAGGCCTCAAATGCCTCTACACAAACGCTCGTAGTATGGGTAACAAGCAGGAGGAACTCACCCTCCTGCTGGCTGACACCAGCCCAGACATAGTGGGGATTACAGAAATGTGGTGGGACG
>NW_017728906.1:64902543-64902971 GCF_001723895.1 Crocodylus porosus | reverse complement strand
AAATTCAGTGTTAAAGTAACAAGTTTAGAAGAATAAAAAATAATAAATCTAGAAAATACATTCTTAAAAATGCAAGTACTTTCCCAGTGCAAACGTTTATTTTAGGTGTAACTTTTTTTGTAGCAGGCTTCAGAACAGAAATGGGAGGGGTTGTGTGTGTACACCCACATCCATGCATGCGCGGGGGGGGGTTGCTTTTTGTTTTGTGTGACTGAGCTAAAGACGCCAGGAAATTAGGTTTACTTGGTACAGTTAGAGACTTTTACCAGTCTCATTGCTAGACGGCATAATAAAATAAAATTCTAAACTTTATGGGCAAGAGCAGCCTGCATATAGGGGGAGGATCACCTCTTTGGACCTGCTTGAGATGCATCTGTGGATGCATGACAAGGTGCGGTTGGCCTTCCTGACTGCATCCCCACACTGCC
>NW_017728906.1:64902231-64902532 GCF_001723895.1 Crocodylus porosus | reverse complement strand
CTGAAATGGAAAAATAACACATTATGGACATAACCCTACTTCAAATAATGGAGGCCCATTTTGCACACAACAGAAGTTGTAATGTAAATGAATAGGAGAGGGCATGAAGCAGAGAAGGTGTAAATCAATACTTTATTTCCCAGTTTTGACTTTGACAGTATATTCATTTTTATCAGGGTTGGGTAAAATATGGCTTGTGGATCCAGCCTGCCAGATGCTTGGCTGCCCCTGCAGTGCTCCTCATGGACCCACACCCCTGCTGATGGCCATGCCCCTGGCCTCAGCCATGACCAGTGTGCTG
>NW_017728906.1:64897866-64901899 GCF_001723895.1 Crocodylus porosus | reverse complement strand
GGCTGCGGTGGTGAAAATTAGAATATGTTAGAGCAGATGTTTGATTTTTAATATATGATTTGTTTTTTACCTATAATTTGGTAAAATGATATCTTCTGAAAGATTTTCTGTGTGAAGCTCTCAACAGCTCACCAAAACTCATTAGGAGATCCATCATTGGAATTATTGCCCACCCCTGATTTACAGTTGCCTAATTATTGGAACTTTTTACAGAAACTTTAAAACTGTTCACTATGATCATTGCCTCTTCAGTGGTTATATAAATGAGACATGTAGGCTGAAAGAAATACTTTCTTTGGACTCACAATTCTAAAGATTTTTATATCAGTAGAAAAATATTATAGTTTTCTATAATTTAACTTTAGTCATTGTGGGTAGCTTGTGCACTTGAACAATAAATGGGAGAATATTAAGGGATAAGTGCAGGTTGGATAGAAGATGTTAAATCCAAATGTTCTTACTATTTGCTGTATAAGAGGAAAAGTATTATTACTGTAATTCCATGCACAGCAACAATGAAAAATTATGTAGAGCAGACATATTTTTTTAATGGTACAAATAAATTTCAGAGTAGAGAGCCCTGAAGAAGAAAGCTTAGTGTCTGCTTATTTGGACCATTGAGGTGATGGTAGGAGAAATAGGATGTACTCATCAGTAGTCCAGCATATGAATAGCATCAGAGAATTAAGGGACACCTTACAGATTAGTGAAATATATGAATGAGCAATACCAGTCTGAGCGTCTTTCTTTTTCTTTTACTCAGTTTTATATTCTGTCTTCTAATTAGTCTTCACTGCATGTATTCTGAAGAATTAGGGGCCGTCCTCCTGTGACTGACTCGTATACTGAAATCTTTCTGTCTTTTCTAACAGACAAACTCCCAGTTTATAGGAGAAATCCTTATAAATCCATAATAGCATAGCCTTGCACTTTGCACTATTAAATTTAATCCCACTTCTATTATTCCAGTTCTCAAAAGTCATCCAATATTTCCTATAGCTGTATGATATTCTGACCCCTCCCTCTACTAATGTTATCTCTTAAGTTTGTGCCGTCAACTGATTTAATTACCACACTATTACTTTTAAGGCCAGGGTCATTAATGAAAATGTTAAAATGGATCTGTTTCAAGACTTACTCTTGAGTGAATTCACTACACATCTCTCTGCAGCCCGCGAACAGCAAAAAAAAAGACCCAGTTAGCCTCCGGAGTGGCGAGAGACATGCGGGTGAAAGCCTGTCGCGCCCCCACTCCCCCAAAAACCCCCAGACACCCACCAGCAGCCACAGAGAGGGGTCTGCTCCCTTTTGTGGTCTCTCGCACACCAGCTGAAGGAGCTTCAGGCCACAGTCCAGAGACTGCGTGCCATCAGGGACTGTGAGCACGAGCTCGACTCCTACTGCCAGGCCCTTCTCCCCCGGGAGCCAGAGGGTAGACCGCCGTCTCCCTCCAGGACAAAGGAGGACTCCAGGACCTCCAACTCTGTCTAGTCTGTCCAGTCAGGGGCATGGAACAAGGTGGTCAAGGGCCCTAAGGCCCGCCGCACCAAGGCCCCTGCCCCGCCGGAGCTTAGCAACAGGTACGCATCTTTTGCTGCTCCAGCTGAGCCTGCTGAGTTACCAGCTCCCACAGGCAACACAGGCTCAACTGCAGCTACCGCTCCCACTCTCCCCAAGACAAAATGTAAGGTGTTTGTTGTGCGAGACTCCATCCTGACGGGGACTGAGGGGGCAATCTGCCGCCCCGACCCCCTAGCCCAGGAAGTCTGCTGCTTCCCAGAGGCCCTCATCTGGGACATTGCGGAGAAGATCCCTAAGCTCCTCTAGCCCACAGACCACTATCCTATGCTCCTTATTCATGTGGGCACCAATGACATGGCTCGGAGTGCTCCCAGCTGGGTCATGAGGCGCTACAGGGATTTGGGAGCAGGGCTAAAGGGTCTGGGGGCACAGATGGTGTTCTCGTCAATCCTCCCAGTCTCGGGCTATAGGCCGAGGGAGAGGAGGATCCATGTAGTCAACCAAAGACTGCAGTACTCGTGTCATCGGGAAGGCTTTGGCTTCCATGACCACAGCCCGCTCTTTGGCAAGAGAGGCAGCGAGCTGCTGAGAAGAGATGGCCTTCACCTCTCTCCCCTGGGGAGGAGGCTTTTCTCAGCCAGACTGGCTGACCTGCTGCACCAGGCTTTAAACTAAGCCCATTGGGCAAAGCCAGCGGGCCAAGGCACTTAAGGGAGCCCACCCTTGTCCCAGCCCTGGTACAATGTGTGGGCAAGGCAAGAGCCCCCAAGGGGACACTTGCCTGCCTGTACACAAATGCCAGGAGCTTGGGGAATAAGCAGAAGGAGCTTGTCCTCCTGCTCAATGCAAGTAATTATGATGTCATAGGGATAATGGAGACCTGGTGGGACTCCACCCATGACTGGACCTCAGGTATAGATGGCTATACCCTGTACAGGAGGGATCGTGTAGATAAAAGGGGCGGGGGTGTAGCTTTCTATGTTAAGAAAAGCTACATGTCCCTTCCAGCTGATATTGGTGACCAGGGTGGATGACTGGAGACACTCTGGATTAAAATTCATGGGGAACACGGCACAGGGGACACAACAGTGGGAGTCTACTACAGACCTCCCACCCAAAGTTCTGAGCTTGACCAGGAATTCGCCCGGGAACTGGCTGAGGCCACATGCTCCAGGACCATGGTTGTCATGGGTGACTTCAATTACCTGGACACCTCATGGGGAGGCTCACTCAGCAAAATCCAAGTGGTCGCAAAGCTTCCTCTTGTGTGTGGATGACCTCTACTTGACTCAAGAAGTCTATGGGCCAACAAAAGGCAAAGCACTGCTTGACCTGGTACTGGCTACAGGGGATAACCTAATCGGCAACCTAGTGATCGGTGGGTGACCACAAGCTGATCACCTTCACCATCCACCATAAAGCTGGCAAGTTAGTCAGCAACACGGATGTCCTTGACTTCAGGAAAGCTGACTTTGACAAGCTCAGGAGTCTTGTCAGTGAGGCCCTAAAGGACCACAACCCCAGGGGGAGAGGAGTTCAGGAAGAGTGGTTGCTCAAGGGAGCAATCCTCAATCCACAAGCTAGTTCTATTCCATCTCAGGGGGAAGGCAGCAAAAGGGCACAGCAGCCCCCCTGGCTCTCCAGAGATCTAGCAGACCTCCTGAGGCTAAAAAAAAAGGTGTACAAAGGATGGAGGATGGGATTCACCTCCAAGGAGGATTATTCTGCACTGGTCTGGTCTTGCAGGGAGCAAACCAGGAAAGCCAAGGCTGCAACTGAACTCCAGCTAGCTTCGAGCATCAAGGACAATAAGAAGTCCCTTTTCAGATATGTGGGGAGCTGGAAGAAAAGCAAGGGCAACATTGGATCCCTGCTGAACCAGATGGGGCAATTGACAACTGACACCCAGGAAAAAGCCAACCTATTAAATGGGTACTTTGCGTCGGTCTTTCATCAGTCCCATGGGACGCCCATGCCCACTATGGGAGAGGGAGGTCCGGGTAAGGGAGATCCCCTGCCCTCCATTAATGCTGACCTTGTGAAGGAACATCTTGAGAAGCTGCATACCTTTAAGTCAGCTAGCTCTGACAGTCTACACCCCAGGGTACTCAAGGAGCTGGCTAGCATCATAGCCCAGTCTCTGGCATGTATCTTTGAAAACTCCTGGCACGCTGGTGTACTGCCCGAAGACCGCAAGAAGGCCAATGTGATGCCTATCTTCAAGAAAGGGAGAAAAGTGGATCCGGCTAACTATAGGCTCATCAGTATGACTTCTATCCTGGGGAAGATCTTAGAAAAGTTTATTAAAGAGGCCATCCTTAATGGACTGGCTGACACCAGCATCTTAAGGGATAGCCAGCACGGGTTTGTTGTGGGTAGGTCTTGCTTGACCAATCTTATTTCCTTCTACGACCCGGTGACTTATCACCCGGACAAGGGAGAAGCTATTGATGTCATATATCTTGACTTCAAAAAAGACTTTTGATCTGGTATCCCATGATCACCTCTTGGC
>NW_017728906.1:64891056-64897166 GCF_001723895.1 Crocodylus porosus | reverse complement strand
AGCACCTACATTGAACACCTTCAAGAGCAAATTGGATGCTTATCTTGCTGGGATCCTATGACCCCAGCTGACTTCCTGCCCTTCAGGCGGGAGGCTGGATTCAATGATCTTCCGAGGTCCCTTCCAGCCCTAATGTCTATGAAATCTATGAATTTATCCAGTTTCTTATAAATTTTGTGCATTTTGCACCAATCCTTATCTTCTCTAGTATTTTCCCATCTAGTACCATATCAGAACTACCAATATCACCAACCCATGGCATTAGCAGCAGTGGGTTTTCCATTGATTAGAAGACATAGCAAAGATATATTTTGTTTCCTTTCTACAAGGCCAAATTTCATTATTAGGCCATCTCTGAAATTCTGAAACAGCATTACATTATGATGTCACTGTGCCAATTGGCTGAAGAAATCTATCAGCTATCAAATCCAGGAATACGTTCAAGCAACCATGATTAAACAGCATTTGCTTTCTAATCTACATCTGGAAATTTAATCTTCCATAACGAGATAGTTTCCAAGAATCTTTATGTCTAATAACATTACAGAGATCTCTAGTATACCTAGAACTGACAATAGCATCTATAGTAGACCCCAAAACATTATTCCAATAGAATCGGTTTAACAGTCCCTCTCCCAAATGATTTTGGCCCAAACTGATATGCCTTTCCCCATTAAGTCACTTTTTTAATTATTCTACCATATCATTGATATGCAGCATCAATTTACCTCTTTCATCATTATTCTTATCTTTCTTGATCAATGAAAGACCCGTATCTGTATTCCCACTCATAATTGGTTCTTTTATCTACATCTGCTTACATATTTTACATGGATAGTTCAAATTTCTTCATGTTTTGTTCAACCTTCTTATATTAGTTTATAAACAAATTAGCCAAATTAGGTATAATCCTTCCACTATTTATTGTCTTTTGGCTTTCCTGAACTACTTTCTTTCTTCTTGCTTTCCACACTCCAAGCATATGATGTTCCTTTAACTGTTACTGTTTCCTCATTAATTGCTTATTAAAGCTAGGTATCAAAATTGTAGGAGTCTTCCAACCCTCATGTCTCCATATCCTAGTTTAAAGGGATCAGTTGTGCCAGTCTCAGCCCCAGCAATTTAGCATCCCAGATACTCAGTTGAAACTTTTTGACAAATAAATTCCCTTTTTCTGTAAGTTCCTCCCAGTGATCAAAGTTACAATGAATAAACATCATCCCATAATCTTCTTCATTGGTGATGAAAACCCATGAAGGATGAGGAGTGCTCAAAGTCCATCTCAGAGGAGATTATTAACTAATGGGAGAGCATGGAGATTAATATTGAAGTCTGAAGTGAGCAAGGGATTCGTTAATTGAATAATGTTGAAAAAAGTTGTCAGACTGATGAAAGGTTTCTAGAGGTGTTCTTCAGGGGTTCTTTTTAGCATTTTCTTTTCAGCTCGGTGAAAGAGAGGGCTCCTGTCAGAGGAGGATTGGGATATTATTCAATAAGAAGAATCAGGCCTATTGCACACGTTTAATAGCATGATGCGATTTGAGCCCTGATCTCAGCAATCACGCCTCCTGCTATTCCTGGTCATGATAGGATGTGAAATATTGAGATCAAGGATTAGATCTGAATCACACAATTGCTATTTGCCAGTCCAGGGGGAGCCTGGATTCCCTCTGCACTGACAAGAACTACTTCACGGTTAGGGCGTCTAGGAGCTGGAACCAACTTCCTAAGGAAGTGGTGCTGGCTCCTACCCTGGAGATCTTTAAGAAGAGGCTTGATGTCTACCTGGCTGGACTCATTTGAGTCCAGTTTTTTGTTTTGGTTTTTTTTTTTCTCCTGCCCAGGCGGGGGGTCGGACTTGAAGATCTACAAGGTCCCTTCCAACCCTTACTTCTATGATTCTATGATTCTGTGAAGTTGAAAACTCAGTATGACCTGATGCAGTCCTAGCCCTGGGACCACAATAGAGCTAGGTGAAGTCTTTGGTGCAGTCCAGAGGCTGGGACCTACAATCAGTGGAATGTCCAGTTCATAGAATCATAGAAGTTGGGTTGGGAGGGACCTTGTAGATCTTCAAGTCCGACCCCCTGCCTGGGCGGGAGAAAAAACTGGGCTCAAATGATCCCAGCTAGGTAGGCATCAAGCCTCTTCTTAAAGACCCCCAGGGTAGGAGCCAGCACCACTTCCCTTGGAAGTTGGTTCCAGCTCCTAGCCGCCCTAACTGTAAAGTAGTTCTTACGGACGTCTAATCTAAACCTACTCTCCAACAACTTGTGGCCGTTATTCCTTGTTATGCCAGGGGGTGCTAGGGGAAACAAGGTCTCTCCTAAACCCTTCTGGTCCCCCCAAGTGAGTTTATAGACCGTCACCAGGTCCCCCCTCAGCCTTCTCTTGTGCGTTCAGCTCCAGGACTGTATTAAGGCTGGTCCCAAAGCCCTGTATGCCAGGTTGTCAGAAAACCTCAGGTACAGCCCAGCCAAACAAGCAGTTTCTTAAAGCCCTGGCACATTGGTATCCCAGGATTGGGAATACATTCCCTAATCCCACAGTCCTCATTGTGAAGTGATCACAGAGTCCTGATCCTCTATACCCACTAGACAGGCTAGAGTACGGGGACTATAATAAAGTTTGGATAGTCCCTGATGGGAGCCAGATTACAACCATACAACTCTCCATAAGGTTAGCAATGGAAATGGTATGAAGTATAATACAGCAAAGTCATGCCACATCTAATACCAGTATCTCTTACTATAAAGTGGGGGATTTGGGGCTGGAAGAAACAGGGGAAAAGAAGGACTTGGGCAAACTGATCAATTTTAAGATGGTCCATGAGCCACCAGTGTGATGCAGATGTAAAAAGGCTAGTACAATCCTAGGCCATGTCTAGACGAATGCAGCCGTGCAGTATGTGGTGCTTCAGATGCATCTACAGCGCCACATACCACACATTCAGGTATTCTCTGCACTGCAAGGTAGCAGCTGGGGGGGGAGGGGGGACCTCGAGAGATCCCAGGGTCAAAAAAAATTGCACAACATAAAAGCAGGGTGGCACGCACGGGGACAGCATGCGCTGCCCCATGCTGCATGGGTGGGGGGGTCTCTGCCACAAGCTCCCAGAAGCCCTGATTGCCCTACTGCAACTGGTGAATGTGGGGTTTTGTGTTTTTTTAAAGTGCCGGGAGGCTGGGGCTGGGTGGGGGATGGGGCCAGGCAGGGCAGCCATGGGGAGCTTCTCCTGTAGCTCCTCCAGCTGTGTTTGCCTCTGCCCCAGAGGGAGGAGCCATGGGAGAAGCCCGGATGACTTCCCTGCCCAGCTCCATCCCCCATCTGGCCACAGCCTACCAGCACTTAAAAAAAAAAAAAAAAAAAAGCTTTGTATTCACTGGATGCAGCAGCCATGGGCAGAGCCCCCCCATGCAGTGTGGGGCTCATGGATTGACCTCCCAGCCTACCCTGCTTGGCACCCACACAGCAGCTGTCACATTGCATGGGTGCAGCTTGGCTCAGCAGGATCCAGTAGCTGGGGTGGCCCCAGCTCCCCAGCAGCACTCAGCGCCCTGCTTATTGCCCTCCCAAGTGCATGCAGTTTCATGTATTGGTGTAGCAGGGCACTGGGATGTGCCTGCTCCTGTAAGGGAGCTAGCAGCTTGTGAGGCTGTTTGCAGGTGGTGCAGGGAGCTAAGCAGAGGCTCACATGACTGGGAGAGGGCTCAAGTTGGAGCTATATACACCCAGAGCCTGAGCTCTGCACCCAGGCACCCTAACCAAGTGATACCCTGTTAGGCACCCTAACTGTGCCCAGCATCTGGTTAGGGGATCTCTCCCCAGCAGCCCCAAGGTGAGAAGCTCTGGGCAACAGGGTTCGTGAAGGCACTGCAACCTATAAACAACTCTGCAGGCCTGGGAACAGAGACAAGCCCCATGGCATAGAAGGACTAACTTTTTATAGGTAAGTGGCCTTTGTTTTATTTTAAGCCCACAGAGGGTCCTGGTGCCCAAGGAAGAGCTAAGCTGAACCAGAGGGTCCCTGAGCTTGGAGAAGGGCTGCAAGGAAAACCAGGAGTTGGGAGAAAGGGTGGCATGCAGGACCAGGGGTCCGGGAGGGGACCAGAGGTCCTGAAGATGCAAGGGGGCTGAGTGCATAGTCAACATCACAAAAAGAGAACACCCACAAGGATTGGGGTATGGTGTAAGGAAGGTAAGTGGTACTCAGCTGGGCATCACGGCTGCCCGCCCCCGGCCACAGACCTGCTACAGTTAGGTATTTCTATGGTGAGATTGAGAGGAAGCTGTTACCATATGGGAGGTTTCTAGTAATCTCATGCTTTAGGGCTTCTGCTAATTGCCTGTAGTGACAAGTTTTTCTCCTCTATGGATGCTTTACTTGACTTCCGGTTTTCCCCTTTCATTCTTTTCTTTCCTTTCAAATACTGGATTACTAGCAAGAGCTGTAAAAGGGAGTTTGCCTTAGCTGGGCAGATGCCTCCTGTCGGTACTCTGGAACTGGGCTGAACTTCTTGCACATGACCTCTGTCCCAAACTGAATGCTTGATTTGGGGTTGGGGTTTTTTTTCCCCCTACAGATCAAACTGGCAAATACCCTAAGGGTTATCTGCCATCCTTTGTAGACTTAGGCCTGGGCAGCTTTCTAGGATGGTCTGCACATCTATTAGCTTAACAAATTCCCTGCCAATGTAGTGGCAAGACACAGGCAGCACCCTTGTCACCCCTGCTCTTTACCCATGGCACATTGTAGATTTTCTTCACAGGGCACTGTTTGCTTGTGATATGTGACAGAATATGGTTAAAGCAGATGATTTTGTGAACACTTCAGATAAATAGTTGCCTGTGAATGCAGAGGACTAGACTGGATGTCTGTGGAGCCCTTTTCCAGTGTTCTGTTTACAGCACCAATCCTTGACCCATCTGTTTGATTATCTTGTCACATCTTCCCCTTTCCTCATGAAGAACTTAAAGAATTCCATAGACACTCTCTAAACTTGTTCAAATTAGTGTTTGTCATAACATTGGCTTGCAATCCTTCAAACATTTATGCACGTACTTAACTTTAAAGGGCCTGAGCAGTCCCATGGACTTCAAGAGACTATTTGTCCCAGTAAAATAGCACTCAGTTTATTTCTATATGTGATTCTTCAGCAACAACTGCAATTGCCCACATTAAGTACTTCTAAATTGATGTAGTTCACAGTGTATTAAAATTACCATTGTACTGTCTCCTTGTGATAGCCTCTAATTGGGTGGACAATGTTTCCTTCTTAAACAATGAATAGGGACAACTGGGTGCATTTAGGGAGGTGTCTTTTGTACCAACTCCTTCAACAGTCTTGGAAAAACCTCTTGAGGAAAAATTCCATTTTCAATAATAAGCAGGCTGGTGAAGCTGATTATACATTTAACTATGACTGACTTGCAACTATTTGTTCTGCAATTGTGCTTCTAAGAGGCTACAAACCCTAGAAGGTCAGCAGCTAGAACAGTAATATAAGTCTCTTTGTCAAGGCTAAAACACGGTATAGAATCTTATTGTAAATCATAATGATGGAATGTCTAATAATAATACATATTTTATCTATATTTGTAGCTATGCATATAATGTATGACAATTACTTTCAGATACTATACTGATATAGGCAAGCAGGTGGGATTTTTATGGACTTTTTGATTGGGGATGTGTATCTGAGATGTGTATATAATGCAGTTTCTAAAGCATTTACATTTTTCAAAATGGGTGTCTGTATTGCATTCTCCTTTGGGTAGGAGTAGATGGTAACTAGCCTATGGGTTGGTGTAAACTGGACGGGAGATGTTGACAGAAGTAGTGTTTCTTTTTGCAACCATTACAGGGAGACCAGCCAGAATTCCACCCCGTCCTTGGCTATGACTTCATGTCCGTGACCCTGCCTGGGTCCATATCCTTGTCAAGGTATAGATTTCATATAGATTTCATAGACATTTGGGCTGGAAGAGACCTCGGAAGATCATCGAGTCCAGCCCCTTGCACAAAGGGCAGGAAGTCAGCTGGGGTCATAGGATCCCAGCAAGATAAGCATCCAATTTACTCTTGAAGGGGTTCAATGTAGGTGCTTGAA
>NW_017728906.1:64880337-64890586 GCF_001723895.1 Crocodylus porosus | reverse complement strand
GTAGCACTGCCGAGCCTATAAGGGTGCTGCAGGTTTTTCCTCCCAAGGTGGAGAACCTTGCATTTTTCAGTGTTAAACCCCATGAGGTTCTCGTCTGCCCATTTGCTGAGCCTGTCCAGGTCAGCCTGGATCACCCGCCTGTCTTTATCTAGAATTTGCTGATTTAATTGAAATCTGACAGGGCTGTGCCATGAGCACTTCTGCTCTGACCTTAGAGCAGGTTTGCTGAAGTGGGGAGTGCTTTGTGGAAGCTTTGCTCTTCCTGTCTTTTAGCAATAGGGATACATTGGGAATGTCTGCACAGCTACCTGACAGGGCTAGGAAATGCTGCAGGGAGTAAGTGTACCTGCTTGGTACAATGAGCACATGCCAATAAGCTGTCTATCTTGCATGGGCTAATTGGTTCCCTTCACTCTCAACCCACAGCTCCCCACCCCTCAGCAATATATGTAGCACCCCATGCCCCCTGCAACCTGCTCCTCCCAGCCCCTGCCCCTTGCAGTCTTGAAGTTTGCCAGCCTGCAAGGGAAAACTCCGTTTCTTGCATTTTTCTCCGTTCAAATAGAGAATCTTCATTTTTTCCACAGCAGTGGAAAAGCCAGATCCCTGACTATTACTTTACTACATCCATGTGGGTACTAAACACTTCACAGAAAACAAAGAACACTGTTCAGAACATCTTTTATTCTATATTTTAGACATGGAACAATAACTATGAGGGGAAAAATAATGGCAGGAGCCTAAGGCTGGGATCATGAAGCTTACTCTGAAGCTACATAATCTAATTCTGAATCTCAAATATTTTCTTTTCTTATAATGTGCAATGTTCTTGTGTCAATGCGCTCTTAGGATTACCTATATACAGTAGGACTAAGTGACCTGGCCCTTTCATAGATCTAAATTTTGTAATTCTAAGCACATTTGAAATTATATATAATTTCAAATTGTGTGTATGTGTGTGAACTAGCTAATTTTACTGTGAAGAGGAAAAATTTTAAAAAAGCAGACCACAGTTCAAGAAAATCCCTGCTTTGATTCTGCTGTATTGTAAAAGACATACCCTGCAGCTAGCTTAAACTTAATGGCTATGTCCAGATGAGCAGGGGCTTGTGCAGTTTGTGGCACCTCAAATCACATGGTGAATGTTAAAATGTGCTGTGCTGAAAAATTTGCAGTATGGTGGCAAAATTTGCTACTAGGATTTCCTGGTAGCAAAAAAACTGCTGGGAAAAAAAAGTGGTGTGAAGCACTCAGAAAATAAATAAATAAAAGAGGGGGGTGTGCTGGCACTAATGGAGGCATGGTCCTCCAGAGAAACAATCTGGCTCCTGACCAGGCCTCTGGTGCCCAAGTTGTGCACCTGCTGCTGCACTATGCCACCAGACCACTAGTTCATTGTGCTGCCAGCACGGATGCTGGCCACAGCCTCCAGCTCTCCCTGGCTGAAGAACTGGGAGGAGCTGGGCAAGGGTAGTTTGCCCAAAGTGGGATATTTATTGTTCCCTTATTTCTACTCCCAATGTCTACTTCACTGGCTTCTTGATTCTTAACGTATGGGTGAAACAGGAAAGTAGCTTATTCCTGGTATATAGGTGCCAAAAGAAAGGTCATGCTAGAATTGCTTTAATGTAGAAAAACAACACATTGTTTCTTAACCATGTCATAAATGGCTAATATCTTTTATCTTCTTATTTTAAAAAAATCTGTTTGAGGCTGACATCCAGCATGGGAATTTTCAGTCTGAACAGTTAGTTTGCCGCAGTATATAAGTTACTGCAAGCTGTGTCTTATAAACAGACCTTTATTAGGTCCCATTATAATGACAAATAATATAGGGAAAGTCAATCTAGAGAGTCCCATTGACTCTATCTTAGAATACAAGACTAAGGAAACATTAAATGGCATTTAAAAGAAAAGAGATTTTTTTGCACAATTAATTCATGGCAGCTACTGCCACAAAATGATACTAAAAACAAGAGCTTATTATGAATCACAAGATTGAGATCCATATAATGACAACATCCATTAGATAGGATAAATGTATAATAGAAACAAATCCTTGTGCTTCAGGCAAAATAATTAGCTGCTTGAAAGAGAAATTTCCTTTATAGGCAGGTTAATTTGCATTTGGCCACAGTCATTGTCAGACCAAGTAAATTTGACTGGCTGGGCCGCTTGTCAGAACTCCCATAGCAATTTCAGTGGACCTGGTCAAACAGGAATTTCCTATAGTTGTCCTGAACCTGTGTCTGTTTGTTTTTTCACTTCCTATGTCATCTGCAGGGATCCTGGTTTTCCCTGATAAAAAAATTACAGTTTCTCTCATAAACCCCCCCAAATCCATGATTAAAATTAAAGCCCCCCGCCGGAACCCCCACAACCTTGCTGGTGCCCCTCATCCCCCAATCTCAGCCCCTGCTGTGCCAGAGGAGGCCCCCAGCTGCCAGCACTATGGACTTGGGCCCCCCTGCTTCAGGCTTGGGCAGGAAGCGTGGCTCCCTGCCACTGGGCACACTCCCAGATGGCAGGGGGAACCCGTACCTCCCAGATCTGTACGTGGGACAGATGCAGGCTGTGGGCTTGGGCTCCTAAACTGCTTCCCTCCGCCGGGGCCTCCACAGCCCAGCAGGCGTTACCCGGTGCAGCAAGGAACAGCAGAGCCATATGGAGAAGCTGCTCGCTACTGCTCACTCCACACTGCCCTGGCAATGTGCCTCCTGCTAGCGGGGCTGCAGTGAGAGCAGCAGCGTGGGGTTGTGCCCCTCAAAGCAGCAGCACGCACAGGGGGCATGTCACTAGGGCACCATGTTGCTAGGGCAGCAGCAAAGAGATCCCCATGTGACTCCACTGTTCCCTGCCATGCCAGGTCATGCCTACTGGGCTGTGGAGGCCCTGGGGGAGGCAAGCAGGGTGAGAGCCTGAGTACGCAGCCCATGCCCACACTGTGCACAGATCTTGGAGGCATGGGTCCCCCCTGCCCCTCAGGAGTACATGTGGCAGCAGGGAGCTGGCCCTCTCCCTCCCCAGATGAGCCACTCATGACCCCATCCTTCTTCCTGCTGGGGCCCTGCGGCCGTGCATTGTGGCCCTGGGCCCCAAGCCCTATGTACTGCCCAGCTGGGCAGCAGCCTCAGCCCTGCCCAGCTCCTTCCCTCCCTCCCTACAGGGGCTTCCATCCCCATCTCCCCACCCCCCGCCACTTACCTGCAGGAACTGCTCTCCAGGTTGCCTGGCAGCCACGTGCATGTACATGCACACTGTGCCCCTGCCTGACTGCACTCTTCCTGCTCCCTCCCAGCTCCCTGCAGGCTGGAACAATGCAAAACAGCTCCCTGCAGGGAGCTCACTTCAAAACTGCAAAATCTGCAGGTTTCTCTAGTAAAATGAGAAATCTGCATTTGCCTTCGGTAAAAGGTAAAATCCGCAATTTACTCCGCAGGAAACGGAAAACCCGGATCACTGCTCATCTGTTTGCCCTTATCCAAAATGGAGTTTTCTTGACTTCAGCAAGTAGTCTGAAGGGAGGATAAATTGCTTCACTTAAATTCTAGATTGCCCTTACATTTCTGGTTTCCATTTCCTTTACTAAATAAATGGATTATAATTTCAATATCGGCATTCAGTGTATTCTACAAAGTGCATGAGCTCTGCACTGAAAAAGTTCTATAGTCCCATCTACCAATGTAAACTGTGCTGTTTAGTTAGCAGGAACAATATGTGCCAAGATTGTAGTGACTCGTTAAGGCTGGTTAGCTTGTTCCTTGGAGGACTCGATAACAAGTATCAGCCTTGAAAATGACAAACTAGTCAGTTCAAGCCTGCTTTAGATACCTTGAAATGTATAGCTCCTAGTCAATTTTAGCAATTATACAATTAAACAGATTATAGTCAAGTTGTAAATTTTAAATCACACAAAATAAACAGAGTGAGGAATAAATACTGAGGGCCTGAGTGTTCCTATGCATCTAATTGACATTCTGATAACGGATATTTGTTATAATGTAAGCAGTAGGCAAATAATTGGTATAGTATGTGCTTAGGAGAATTATAAACTTAATTAATATGTTTATAAGTGGTTACACAGTATGAGGGGCTCAGAGTAACTTAAAACCACTATGCAAATCAGAGTTGTATAATCTGTTTTTCATGGTATCTCAATTAACCTTCTGTATTGCTATATGCAGTGAATCTATTTTAATATTCCTTTAAAGGAGATTCTGTGCTACTCCTTCATGATAGATGTATAAAAAAATAAAGTATTCTTTAACTTTTTCTTAATGCCAAATATATCACTTGAAGTATCCTAACATATTACTGAATGCTGTCATCAGTACTTCAGAAGACAAATAATGAAACAAACACTATCTTCCCGTTATCAGATTATTCAGAATGAACACTACTATGATGGAAAAAGCATGAACAATTTTAATTATTCTTTATTCCTTGGTTTGTGGCTCAGTTGAATCTGGGTGGGAATATGCATCTGATAAATGGAGTACATTGTCAATGAACCATAACAGAGTACTATATATTTCCATTAATTTGAGATAAGTCAGTCAGTTGCCTTATTAGAATGGATGGTGTATAAGTATATGTTATTATATTCCCTGTTAATTTTGTGGATTAGAATGGCTGCTAAGTGTTTTTTTTTTAAATTAATATATTATTTGTAAGTAAATTGGTTTATGTGTGGGGTTGGTTTGTTCAATTCTGATTCAAAAAAAACTCACCAGCTGAGATTTTCGTCTTATCAGATTTATTAGACTTTCCATACATATACATTATATTATTGATCAGAATTTGATGAATAAGCTATTCTGAGTCCATGTCAAAGTCACGATACCACCAATCCATTTTTAGTTCAGGTGGTAGCAGACTACACTTTTGAATCAGAAGGTGAGTGATACTCAAGATGTTGACATAAATTTCTAAAGGGTTGCTGTGTGCAGAACAGTGATGAGCAGAAAGTGTGTGTGTGTGAAGTCACTTAATCTTTTACAAGCTGAGAGTCGGTGAAAGCACAAACTGTAGGGTTATGTCACATGTTCAACTTAACCCATTCAATATACAAAGTACAGTTAAGACTCAAGCAGCCACACATTCAAGCAGTTTAGCATATGTAAGTGTCCTCTTCCTGCTGCAAAGTCCTTCCCTTTCAGAGGAGGATTTTGTCCTTAACACACACTAATTGTAATACATCACAACATTCCAATGATTTGCAGCTGTTGGAATTGAACATGGCTAGAGACATACATTACAGAAAAACCAGTTTAAGTGATCAGAAACCGGTTTTAACCTGTAACAGAACAGGCATTCAGTACACATAAACCAGTTTCAAAATGGCCAAAATCAGCCCGGCCATCCTGCCGCGCCACTTCTATCCCTGAGACTCCCTGACCTCCCTTCCTGCCACTGCTGCCAGACAGTGGGGACTCCATGCCATGGGGGGCATGTGTGGGGTCCCTACACCCCCCACCCTCCCTCACACCCCACACCCACAGCCTGCCCAGCTGAGCTCTGTGCTCCTGCTCCCCATCTGGAGGGAGGAGGAGGAAAGGGGAGCATTTCCCCCCCAGCATGGAACAGAGCCTCCCCCTGCCCTGGGGAGGGAGGAGTGGGGGGGGGGGAAGATACCCCCTCTGGGGCTGGGCAGCCCTGTGTGCCAGGAATCCCGGCTGTCGGGGAACTGCTGGGGCCTGGCCATGCTCCCCCACTCCTCAGCTCAACTTCCCTATGGAAGGGAGGGCTGCTTTAGTGCCCCCAGGCTTCTGGCTTGTAGGCATGTGCCCAACGTCTATCTGCTTGCAAACCAGTTCACTCTCTGCAGGTTAAACTAACTTGCAAAGACTAAATCAATTCAGGCTCAGGCTTTCTGAGTGCCTGTCCCTAGCCCATGTGACAAGGCCCTT
This sequence comes from Crocodylus porosus, assembly GCF_001723895.1. Classification (NCBI taxonomy): domain Eukaryota; kingdom Metazoa; phylum Chordata; order Crocodylia; family Crocodylidae; genus Crocodylus; species Crocodylus porosus. The sequence continues at coordinate 64,884,677 of NW_017728906.1, read as the reverse complement.
AAGATAAAGTTACATGTTACAGTTAGACCATACAAAAGTCACTTAAAGCATGAGCATCCACTTGTTAAAGCTTGTTAACTTGTGCTAAGTGCCATCTGAGAGTCTCGTATGCCTCCCTTCAGGTGAGGGTTAACTCTTGGCCATGTTACCCAAATCATGTTAATGCAACTTCAGGCTGCTCCACAAAGATGGAACAAGCAATGTGCAGCCCTCCAGGATGTACCACTCCCAGCTCTCCCCCTCTTCCTCTTCCCCCAGAACAGGGAGAGAGACCAGGTGGCCTTGCTCCTAGCTGTCCCCCTGCTTGCCAGTCCTGTAGTGGCAAGTCAAAGATGTGTAGGCAAGAAATGGTACTAACCCTTAATGTGGGACCCCCCATAACACATTCCAACTTTAACACTGCTTACCATTCCACAATGCAATGGGCTTAGAAGTGTCAGGGGGGAAAAGCAATGTGATGAGGATCATTAAGCCATGCTTTAACACAGAATAAAAATCTGGATGATAACAACTGCAAATCCGTGCCAAGTACGGTAAACTCGCCTTATGTTTGTTTGTTTGCTTGTTTCATTCTGAGCTGAATAATCAGTGCAGTAAATGAATTAGCTTAAAGCAAAGCTGAACAAATTCAGCAAGAGGACTAAGATACAGGTAGCTATTGCAGAACACTAAGGCTTTGGGGTCATCTGTGACGCATCTCCTGCAACGCTGATCAGAGGCCTGAGTCAGAGAACCAGTCTGAAAGCTAGGTAAACTTCAGGGAGATGGAGACAATTTGATTTTTGCTCCACTTAACATTACTGGGCCTTCCCAAATGTCCAAATTGTTCAATGTTTTTTCTTTCAATAGCAGTGAAACTAAATTTTCAAAATGTTAATTATGCTGACATTTTATTTCTGATTCTTAGTTTCTGAGCCAAAAAACCTGAAAAGGAAAGACATGCAATAAACTGATGGCACTGTACTGCTCTGGAGAAAAACAAACTCTTTAAGAGTATTAGCATTAAAAAAGAATAAAGAATGATTAATAGGTAGTATCACTGAATCGGACATCCCATATATAAGATAATCACTTCAGGCTGCTGGATGAATGTGGATACTTTATACAATTACAGAACTCATTATAGAAGTCAAGTACTTATGCCATTCTGCCTGGGAAAACCCTAGGGTTAGGGTTTGGATTAGAATTCACCTTTTCTTTCCTCATTCTTTACTGCCACTGTACAAAGTCCCTGTTTAAAAGAGACTTCAGTATAAATACAGATGTCACAAGTGAGAAGCTGGGAAGGCACCACACTCTCAAGTGGTTAATACAAATTCATTTTGAAAAACAAGAAGATGGTGAAGGAGGTTGGAGACAGAGATAAGGAGAAATCCTCTCTCATTACCTTCTATCATCCAAAGCTGTAACCCTTCAAGAACAGGCATAAGCAGAAATATTTTAGTGTTGGAATCAAAACCATGTGCCAGGTTAAGAACCAAGACTCTAATGCAAACAACTCCCCCATGCACCTAAATTGAAATTTCATATTTTAAAGTGGTATCCCTTCTGTCCATGAAAGTGGGGTTTTTTGTTTGTTTTGTTTGCTTTTTAAAAATGAACTAGGCAAGTCCAGAGAGATTTTTTGGTCCAGAGTTGAGAGCTAATCTAAGTCTCAGACAAACACAAACTTGATTCGAACAAGCTATTGTCTGCATCAGGACATTACAAAATACTTCTGAATGTAAGGAGCTGCTTACCGCATCTGAAATCTCTTTGGAGAATGCAAGGGGTAGAAAACAGATATTATAGATTGTAAGTGCCAGAAGCAAGAAACACAGTTTATGTTTTGTTAACTTTTTTCCCCACAAAAGTCTTCAGATGCAGTAAGAAAGTGGGGTGCTACTAATTTATTTCAGGCAAGACTTTGCCTAATTTACACGTACACACATACCTGACTCTTATTCCCATTTTCTTTACAAGTATATAGTACTCAGCAGCTTCACCTGATCAGCCTGATACGTTGGCTTCACCCACCCCTGAATGTATCTCTTCCCCCTTCCCCTAAACTAGAATTTCAGAATGTCTGAATCCCAGCTAGCAGACTGGGAAGGCAGGGATAGAGTTTCCTCTCCTCCCAATGAAGAATGTGAGGTGTTTCCTAAGGGGAACATCATAGACACTGTGTGTCCTAGGGAGGCGGATGGTTTGTTGTTGCTGAATGGGTCTTAGAAAACAACATTACATTAAGTATAATGTTTACTCTACCATTGGGTTTCAGGGATGGGGGACTCGCTCAGCCCTCCATGTCTTTAGGGTTCTGTCCTCGAGTCACCATTCAGCAGAGGCTGGTGGGGTGGTAAACAGCTTTATCTTTATTAGGAACAGGATTCATCAACTCTCATGCTCACAGCTTGCAGGGAGAAATACAACTATCCCTCACTGCAAACCACACCCACAGGGCATCACGAGGAGAGACTGGGTCATTCAACTGCTGGCCCCGTAAAGTTACATTGCATATACCGCAGTAAGACTAGCAAGACCATTGGATATTATTATTCATATATCCAGGAAAAGTGAGAACTCGACAATGGTAACTAATAAAACAATGTGGGAACCTGACAAAAAAATCTACCTGCACTACATATGTTCATATGGGACTCCCAGCAGCTCAGACTCTGTAACAAGCTGTATGAACCATGTACACGTGGTTCCAAACCATTTACTTGGGTGATCAGGGTTATTAGAAATTGGCTTTACAACACAAGAACAGAGAAACACTCTGCTTCTTTATGGGCTATTTAAAGTATCCTAGGTTTTTTGGGACTCCATGTCTGTGAGCTGGACTCATGGGCTTCTGCTCCGGCATCCTGTATTGAACACAGGCACTGTAAGTGTGCCTCACAATCTACATTTGGTTTGCTGATGTATATTTTGGGCATGTTCAAGTATATTTTTTTTACTTCCATTAAGGAATTTGCCCATTGCCAGAAATCAGTGCAGATGAATCAGTTCTGAAGACAAGTTAGCTGCGAGCAGAGGTAAAATAGCAGCTGATCCCCATTCAGCACTTGCTCACCTGCACCCAGGACAATATGCAATAAGATAAATTCATCTTCATCAAATTCATCAAATAAGCAGGGGGGGGTTTGTGTGGATGCATCTATGGTACCCAGAGAGAAGACACAGGCAGACCTGGGGACAAAGGCTTTGCTGACTCTTGTCAGTGACAGCCTGGGGGCAGGACTGGCCCCAGTGCTCAGGCAGAGAAGATGGGCTCTGGCCAAGGCTAGCCCCCATTTTTTAAGGGGGGTGGTGAGCAGGATGCAGGGAGAAGGTGCTTTAATTAGAGTGGCTTCAAGAGCCACTCTAATTGAAGTTCCCGGAGTGTCATGTGTATCAGCATTCCTGTGCTGCAAACTGGTGGTGAGGGTGCTTTAATTAAAGCTTGTCAAACGAGCTTTAGTTAAAGCACCCCGTCACCATTTTGCAGCATGGGGTCACTGATACACATGATGCTGGCGTCTGCTGGAGCACAGTAATTACACTGCTCCAGCAGACTTGATTTAATCATAATAACAGTTGATTGGAACAGCCCTGATGCAAGTGTATAGGCACCCCTTGTGTCCCAGCCAGCCCATCTGCAGCACGTTGAGCTGGGCAGGAGTAGCTCTGGGCTGACAAGCTAACCCCCCAAGGTCCCCTGCCAGCCAGGTCTGTGCTGCCCAGGGTCAACATGCTGTGGTCCCAGGTACATGTGTAAACACTACACCTAGGAGCAATAAACTCTGGCATGAACTGTGCCCAAGTTTATTGTGTCAAAATAATGTAATGTGTATACATGCCAATAATCTCCCAATTTGCATCCAAAATCTTAGTAGTGACAGATTTTAGAGAAGCTGGCAGAGGTGAACTCACTATTATTAAAATATAACTCAATATGACTTAAGTATTACAGAAGGACTACTTATGGTACTGTAGATGAAACTGGATCTTGTACTTTAAAGAGTAAGTTAAGTAAAAACATTAACGGTATGTGACTGACTTTTGCAAAGTAACACAATAAAGGAGGAAAAAACCCTTATGTGAGTCTTAAAATACCTTTAATTTGATCTAGGACTGTTACAGTTATCATTAGTATATTATAGCAGTATAGTAACTGGATAGTGTCACTATGAAGGAGAACGAAGGTTATTTAGGTGTCTTTACGCTGCATTTCCATGCTCCTAACATTTCAATTTCTTCAAAGCTTTACCATACCTATACATACTTGGGAGTCATCATTGACCACAAGATGAACATGAGCCTCCAATGCGATGCTGCGGCTAGTAAAGCGACCAAAATGCTGGCGTGCATCCATA
>NW_017728906.1:64859001-64880326 GCF_001723895.1 Crocodylus porosus | reverse complement strand
TGCTGGGATCCTATGACCCCAGCTGACTTCCTGCCCTTTGGGCAGGGGGCTGGACTCGATGATCTCCCGAGGTCCCTTCCAGCCCTAATGTCTATCAAAGCTATAATGTCTATGAAATTTCCTGAGTCTGTGCCTATTTCTGAAATAATTCCAGCATCCCTTTTAATATTTTTACCTTGATGGAACGGAAGGGTATTCAACATTTAATTGTAGTTTAATACAGATTTTGGGTTATGCAGGAGGAAAGGAATGAGTGCTTCTGAATTTGTAACACCTTACATAACAGGTGTACTTAACCTTCTGCTGTAGCATTGCTTTCATTTTTGTCTGCATTCTCACAGGGATAGCACTCTCATCATCCATAGTTTTACATGACAATGCCTACTATGCCTATTCCAATTCACATTAAGCATCTGGCACATAACTAGCTGGGACAGTATTGTCTTATTCTGCATATGTAGCTTGGTTATCATTTATGTTGCTTCACTTTCTATAATAACATTCTGAATGCCCTACCCTGTAATTTGTTTCATTTTTTTAAATTCTTTTTTGGCAGACATTAAGAAGGCCTGGATATCATTGAAGCTAAGACACCATTGGAAGACCCTAAATCTGTTTCAGATTGTAATAATATCCTGTCACATTATCCATCAAGTATTTTATTCCATTCCCACCTTCCACTCAAGATAGTAGATAATATCTATAATGTTCTGATCAATCCATACTAGCCAGGCTTCTGTACCAGTGTGTGTGCAGCAAGCTCACCCTTAAGCTACAGTAGCCAAGTTCATACTGCAGCATTTTCTGCCTGAATGCAGAGAGCAGGGGCAGGTTTAGATTCCACTTGCCTCTCCTCCACCCCCTCCTCTTCTCCACTAGTCAACATAATTCCCCTTTTCCTGCCCCCATCCCATTTCTGCCTTGAACAGTTGTATATCTTGCTATGCCTCTATCTATCAATTTCTCTGAATGCAAAACCTCCCCAAGCTGGACTCTGAGCCTTCAACTTTGTAGGGTGAAATGCCATCATTCTCTCACCATTTTTAGTTCTCCCAGGCTTTCTACAGGGTCACTGAGTTGCAGCATATTGTTCACCAACTGTGATTGCTCGGCATGCCCAGTTGTATTCAGCTTCCTTGCAAGACACCCCCTTGAGAGTTGTGATGCATTGTATGAATACAGTGACCCCAAAAGAGCCTTTCCAAAACACGCATTGCCAGTAAGAACTGAAGTTTAGCAAGGAAAAGGGTTTTAGCCCAACTGCTTTCATTCCCCCGCTGTTGGGATTAGATCACTGGATTGCAGCACACTGCTTACCAATGAGGCTTGCTCAGCAGGCCCCACTGAATTCAGCTGCCTGCAGGCTACTGCTTTGGGAGATATGAGCAGTATATGAATACAGTCACATAACTGTCTACATGTATCTCTCTTACCTAGGTCCTAGCAAGGTCTGGCATGTCAAGGTAATCCCACTACTCATTCTGTTTCCTTATAGCTTCTGTGTCCCTCTATATGTTTTATGGCTCTTCTTGTCCTCCTTAAGGTTCCTTTGTCTGCCCTGGATCTCCAAAATCCTTTATGCACTAGGGAGGAAGAATGAGGGATAGACTTCAAAGCAGCTCTCTCTCCATGTTGGTCTTTAATTACTAGTGACTGGGTGTCTTTGAAAAGTATTTTCCCACTTCCTTGTCCAGGTGCAAACCTTTCATTTTTGGGAATTAAACCATTTGTAATCATAAAGCAAACAACATGAAAAAAGAGATAATATTGAGAACATAATATAAGCATCCACCATGTCCCTCTATCTGGGTTCCATTGTGTTGCAGATATGAATTGAAGTGTGCTTAAACTCTGCCTAAGTTCCCAGAGTGACCCATTGTATTAAGGTCTGAGGATGCCTTACACAGGAATCCCAGGTTTAATGATGCTCTGAGGATGCCTGACACACTGGAAGCATTGAATCCAGAAAAAAAGGACAGCAGCCGTGGTTGCTTAACAGTATGGCTGGAGGAGGAGGTGGCACCTACTGTGATGTGCTAGCCCAGAGGTGACAACGCTTTCTTAGGAGGTGGAAGACTTGGGTTATATATAGGCCTTTATAAATCATAGGAGTTTTAAACTGACCCACCATCCAGGTGACTCACCAGACTGCAGATGAATCTAGCTGGGGATATTCACCGTTCCTCCTATAAACTGTGTATCAAGAATGCAAGCGTCACAGAGCCAAAAAGAGAGGAATCAAGAGGCACAGTAGCAGTCTTGAGTTCTAGTCCTTGTCCCTGATCTGTGTATACCTGCCATATTAAACAGTCACTAGTTAAACAAGAGACATAATCCTGGGAACAGGAACCAGAAGCAGGGTCTCTGTCCTTCCTCCCCTGCCACCTTCCCCAGTTGAGTGTTTTAACCTTTAGGCCATAGAGTTATGATCCCCATGCCCTTGCTGGCTTCCCCTGGTCCTTATGACTCCTGTGTTCTTGGTCAGGGTTCTCTGAATTGCCCTTCTGTGGCAGGTAGGTCTCTCCATTGACTTGATAGAGAACCTAAGCACATTTCTTTGAACCATCCTCCTGCACCCAGCTGCCTAATTTTTAAGCATTGTGGAGACCTAATTGGCAGCATATAAGGAAGTGTAGCAGGCTTACCTTTTCAAGCCTGGGACTCAACCCAAGCTCCAAATCTTGCTGTTTTGATTGGTAGAGCCCATCCACCAATCAGGAGGCAGCAAGGGGAGTTAGGTCACTCCCCTTGCCTGAGGGGAGAGGGAGAGGAGCTCTCCCCCCCTCCCCTTTGCAACTTTTTGCATGCAGCCAGAGACAGGGTGCACAGGATAGTGCATGGAGTAGGACCTTTGTAGCACTTGGGCAGCTCAGGTCCTCAAACCCCTGAAACGAGGCTGGGAGCTCAGTGTAGGAGGTGCTGCACAGAGGGTCCGGGAGCGGCCTGAGCCTGGTGCTGCACAAGACAGCCCAGGACTCTGACTGATAGCAAAAGGTTGAGTCCAGGGAACCAGATGCCACTTGAGCTACTGAGCCAGCAGACAGGGCTGAGCCAGAGGTCCCAGAAGCCCTGCATAGAGGAGCCCTGTTCCAGGGGACAGCCACCCCCACCCTGAAGCCCACTGCAGGTGAGAGAGCAGCTTGGTGTAGAGGATGAGGGCTACCCTCCAGGCCTGGGAGCTGTGAGTTGCAGGGAAAAGAGGATTCCCACAGGGGAGGGAGAGTTTCCCTCCCCCCCCTCCCAAGCTAGTTAAAGGCTCCTAAAAGTGGAGGTCCCACTGGGAGGGCCCCCCTAAAGTTACCAGCTTCCTTGTAGGGCTTGGGAAAAGCCCAAGGACACTGGGATTTCCCGTTGGGATTAAGTTTATCTTTGGGGCTCTTGCACCATAAGTGGTGTGATGTCATGCCTTATATTTCATGAACCCTCACGTTTGTAAACGAGTAGAGTCCTAGGGCTCTGCTGGGACCCCTTGTTGCTATTATTTCACCTGTTGTTTATTTGTGGCTTATTTATTGTTCACCCATACTTATCTATAGTGTATCTGTTGGCTTTCTATGTTTATTTTGGGGTTTATCTGTTTCAGATCAAATACCTGTATCAGGAGCACTGGTGTAAGGTTTTGTAGCATTTACCCAGAGGGTATTGTTTATGTTATTTGTTTAGATATCTTATAAAAAGATATATATGATATATGTTTATATCCATGTTCCTTTCCCTTGTGATAAGTTAATGTAAATAAGTTTGTATATAGTTAAGTCCCCTGACTGCCCTGGCCTGCTTCTACAGGTATGGCGGAAAACTGAGCGATCTGCAGTTCCCCCACAGCACACCTGCCAGCTAACAATTCCCTTCAGCAGGAAAAGGGGAATATATACCCAAGTTACCTGGGCTACAGAAGCAACCTGGATTACTGAAGGCCAAAAGTAATATTTGTAGGTGCAATCCTTGCCTCTCATATATTTCATGGACCATCATGGCTACAACATCACTCCAACACAATAAGGTTCTGACTTTGTACCCATGAAATTCAGTCATTGATCATGGTTCCCATTTATGATAAGGCCATTTTATATTGCTCTGCCTATCTAATGAAGCTTGAAAGATGTACCTATTTCAAGTTTGTTTTACAGTACTAGATGAATTGGTTTAAATGAAAATCAGGCCCAGCAACTTCAATAGTATAGGAACAGGATTTAAAAGTGGAACAATATCAAACCATTTTTACATTTCCTGTTTTGGAATAGAACTACAGTCCATCATCATAGGTGATACTGGGTTCCTGAACCCTAGAAACAGCTGCGTAAGTGTTTATAAGTACCACTGAATAAACCATAGAATTATGGTTCAGCAGGTTGATATTTAATATCGTTAAGGTATTCTTAGATAACTGTGGTTTGAGACTTGTTTGGAACTAGTCCTCTGTTCATTTAATGAATGAGTGCATGGAGGATTGCTATTGCACATCATCTGAATACACTGATTTCTCTTCTCATTTCAGCATAACGTTAATCCCAAATAAAATATATCCTAGGAAAATTTAGTTTGGAAAATAAGAACTTTCAGTGGTAATTGACAGACCAGAGCATGTTGGACCATGGCAACAGATCTTGCTGTGCCCTATAAATGTTCAGATATCTTTTACTACTCTTACTAAGTAAGTTTTAAAATAATATGAATATTTTTTTGAGTAGAAAAAGAGCATATGAAAAAGTCAGGTCTCTCACAGCAGTAAGAACCATGATACCTTGTGATAATTCAGTCTGATTACATTTGTTCCTTTTCATTTGATGCTGGTCATATTAAGTATATAAGTTACTCAAAAAGTCCACTGTTTCTGGCTGGCAGCCCAATGTGATAATGTAATTGTAGAGCCTAATATTGGAAGATTGGATTTAGTAACCAGGCTAATCCATTTATGCAGAAGAAAATGAAAACCATAGTTGGTGGGCTAAGTGATTGTTCAGATTGTTCTCCAATAAGCCTGCACACATTCAGGCAATTCCTTGATTTAGGACACAAATCAAAACTGATAAAAGGCAGAATAAAACCCCCCAAATTCAAAAGAATATAATAGTAAAAACATCTAAATACAATCAGAGTTGAATTCTGTGATAGGAAGACCCTATAGTTATTACAATTTCACTTTGTATTTTTCACCATGAAACAATTATACAGGTCACCAGCCACCATGATAAAACCAGTGTCAAGAGAAACACATCTTAAAAATGGAATAAATTATATTAAAAGCTATCCAAGTTGCGCTTTAAGGGATTGGTGCCATATTCTCTTGCCAATTATACTTGGCTTTAGCTTTGCATCTAGACAAGTTGTATTACGTGCAACAAAAAGCACTGGTTCTCAATTGTTTATGTAAACACTATTATAATATATGTAATATATTACATAGAAATATACATTATGTCAATACCACTGTGGCGGATGGGTTTGGAAAATCTTCATTTTGATTGGTGGAGCCCATCCATCAATCGGGTAAGGCTGGGTGAGGCTGGCCCTGCCCCTTACGCAGAGTGGGTGTGGAGTAGGGGCGAGGGCAAATGGCCTCCCAGACCCAATTGAAGCCTGTGTTCTGCAGGTCTGGCAAGATTTCGGAGATGGAGCCATCGGAATGAATAAAAGGAGCTGTGTGCCCAGCATGCAGCAGATGCATCAAGGGACAGAGAAAAGGACAGGCTAAGAAAAGCTGGTGTGATCTGGCCAGCGGGAAGAACCAGCACCCTGAAGAGCGCAAAGACGCCTTTTTGCGAGTGGAAGCAGTGAGTGGCTGTGTCCCCAGCTTTTCCATGGGGAACACGGTATCACGTTTGGTGCACAGCACACAAACCCTGGGAGCCGTTCGAGGTGGCTTGGGTCTGCCACCCCTGGTGTGAGGCCAGGGACCCAGTGCACAGGCTGGTGCAGAGCCCAGACCTTGGGAGTGGCACGGGGGGCAACTCAGGTCTGCAACTCCCAGCTGGGAGCATTTGGGACCTCAGTGCACACAGCGGTGCACAAAGCTTGAGACCCTGGGAGCAACTTGAGGTGGCTTGGGTCTGTGATCTCTGGCAAGCAGCCAGAGAATTCAATGCAAGTGATGCTGCATGGAGGGTCTGGGAGTGGATTGAGCCCCAGTGCCCCATGAGGTGCCCCAGGCCTCCAACCCCCAGCAGAAGGCAGAGCCCTCAGTGCACACAATGGTCCACAGGGCCACCTGCGGGCAGCAGCCCAAACAGAGCAAGTGGACTGGGAGGCCATGCCCATGAGGAGCAAAATCGGCCAAGGGGAAGAGGACCATCCATCCAGGCCCTGGAGTCATGAATTGTTGGGGAAAGAATTTCCACAGGGGAGGGGAGCTACCCCAGCTGTGGGGCAATTTATTCCTCAGGAAAGCTTGAATTAATTCGGGAGGGGGGAGGAAAGAAGTGGGGGGGCAGTCCAATGCCCCCACAGCAAGGGAGGGATTGGGGCTAGGGAAAAAGCTGCCCAGCTGGGGTGGTGGGGATAGAGAGGGGGTGGGATGGCTCCCACCATTGAGCACTGCCGGCCTGGGAGCATCTCATCTGGCAGCTCTTGCTGCTTTTCCCACCACCAGTCCAAGAGTGCATGGTGGGGGTGTGTGCGCCTCTGAATCTGCACAGGGGGGCATGGGGCTGGGGCTGGGACTGTGCTGTGGGTGAGCAGTGAAAGGTGCTGGGAGCAGGGGCTATGACCTCCTGCCACTCACTCACCCAGCCACTGTGCTGCCTCTGGACAAGTGGCATGCAGCAGTGGGAGCTGCCTCAGCCTCCCCATGCCTCCTGGACGAGCAGCGGCTTTATCCTGTGCCCTCCCTCCCCGCTCCAGCTGGGTGAGCAGTGGCAGGGCATGGGGGGGGGCATGTGCCCCCAGATCAGGTCAGGGTGGGGAGTGAAGGGCTGCGGCCACCCTAAAATTCACCATGGTCTCCCCATGCTCTCCTGGACCAGTGGCATGCAGCAGTGGGAGCTGCCCCACCCCCTCCCTGCCCCAGCCCCTGTCCTAGCCCCAGCCTCAATCCTTCCCTCACTGTGGGGGCATTGATATGCTCCCTATGCCCCTTCCCTCCCCCACCACACCAGACTTACCAGCTGGAGGCAGCTGTCACCAGCGTTGTAAAGTTGAAACTGGCATCAGAACCTCAAAACAGGGTATAAATTTATAAAAGTTATAAGTGCCGTTTGGCAGAACTCAAAACATCCTAAGTCAAGGGCTGCTTGTATTTATGTTAGATATAGTAATAGGGACCCAAAGAATTGTGGGAAAAGGGCTTAAACCTGAAAATAAAAACCAGGGACTGCAAACATTGGTAATACATTTAAAATCCAAATATAAAAGACATTATTACACTGAAATCTAGTAATTATTTTTAAGCATACACTTGACCATATATGATATCTGTTTACCTTCAGTCATCCCAGATGTAATGCACAAATAGACTAGGTCCAACTTATTTTCTTCCTTTCTTAAATTATTTTCCAGTGAGTGAGCACAAATGGAAACAAATCACTGCCAATTTTGAAAGTATAAATGGATGTTCTATAAATATTTTTAATAAATTAAATTCCTTTTATTAGCTACAATCTTGTCCTATCTTTATCAATAAAGAAAGATTAGAAAATCAAACCAATGACAGTGAATGTATTGACCCTCCATCATGATAATTAGAAAGGATATTGGATCATTTGAGAAGCTTCTATCCTCGTTGGGAAATATTTTCAGTGGAAAACAAGTTATCATCTTTGGATGAATTTATAGCAGATAACAAGGCAGGGAAAGTATTCTGGACAGTGAAATTTCATTCATTTATGACATTTTAGAATGAAACAGAAGATTGAACTTCAGAGCGCCTATATTTGACAGAATGTGGAAATTGTAGAGTTATATGTCAAAAATGGCTAGTTCTCTGCTTTTTTCTCTCACAAGTTCCCTGGCAGATTTTATTGAATCCTGAAGAGCATCCCTCATTCAGGCTTCTTATCGGCAATGGTACTTTATGAATTCCTGTCATTTGTTAGCTTTGTGCCCCAAAGGTAAAGACACAATAGATAGATATATTTGCCCATACTTCAATCTTAGCTGTATTAGGACAACAGTGATAATCTGGCCCAATACATGCTGTTTTAGCTTTCAGCATTTCTTAGCTTTTATTTTAGGTTGTAAGAAAACATTATGTTGTCCTCACTTTCTTTTAAATGGAGTTTCATTCTTTTAATGCCATCTCAGAAAGATCAGTTAGAATGGGACAGGCTCTCTCACATGTTTTAAAATCAGTTTGATGTGTATCAAATATAAATGCTCTAATTCACTTCTATTTTTTATCTTTTTAGATGTGGATACATGCCACATCATCATGGCAATCCTCCAAGGCAGGATTGTCAAGCATACCGTCCATCAGCGGTGGTGGTGATCCCTCATGGTTGAAGATGATCACTCCCATGTAAAGGGTTGTAGATGAGTCTGTTGATGGCTAAGGTCAATCCGAGAGCCACAGACTTTCTGGCAAATGCCACAGGTGGTGGTTAAAAGGATGGCTTTGTAGAGGTTTGGGTACTGGTGACTGGTTATTGTAGTAGATGTTGGGTCCAGCGGGAGAAGCCTGTGCATGACTTGTTTTATGTGAGAAGGCACATCAGCAATTTGGTAGAGGAGCAGCAGATCTTGGTAGGGGAGAAACCTGTGTCCAGTGGCAAGGAGATTGAAGACAACTGGGGTTATCTTTCACTGCATCCTTCATCTGCCTTTGCAGCCATTGAGAAGTATGCCATCTTCATCCGCCTGCTCCACCATTGAGGTCTTTAAGTTAAGTTGGACTGTTCTTCACCTGATACCTCACCTTTGACTTTACTGCTATGGATTACCCTACCAGAAGTAAAAGACTCCCAATGGTGTTGCTCTTAGTGTCATTGGTATACACCAGGCTCTCCAACCCATCAAGGTGACGGTCTGTGGAGAGGGTCCACAGGCTGCAGCATATTAGGTGGGAGTGGGGGGCACAGCAGAAACAGGCAGAAACAGTCCCATGCCAGTAGCTATATGAGAGGGGCAGAAACAGCCCTGAGCCACTTGGCAGTAGAAGCTGGCTGAAGAGACGCAGCAGGAGCAGGTGTCTTTTGGTTAAAAAAGTTATGCCTCATGTACAAAACTTGTGAGTTACACTTCTGCCTGTTGAATCTGGCCTGTGAAGGTGGGTCATCCACCCTGCAAGGCTTCTTATCATGGTGGAGACAGGGCTGGCTGTGGGAGAATATGCTTCCTCTCAAAGGATCCAGCAGGAGAGGTAGTTCTGTGGCTAACCTCTGTAGGAGCAGAACCAGTTCCTAGGTGTGGAGTATACTTCCAAACTGTTTTTCTCAACTTCTGTGACCTAGTTCATTAGAGAACATCCCTCTTTGGGATGAAATCCTAGTTTCATTAAAGTGATTCCGCTGACTTGAATGAAACCAGGATTTCACTCTCTCTCTCCCCCCCACCATTGTTGGCATTTAAATATTTTGAGGCTTCTCCAATGTGCTCATCTCTTAATCATAAAAGAACCATATCCCCTCTCCAGCAGTGATGGTTCTCAGAGTGTTTCCCCAGCATCATGCAGCTTACACTTAGTACTTCGGTGAAAGAGTTTCACTTACTGTTTTCCTAATCCACTTGGCCATTTTATCCCTCTGAATATTCCTTTGGAGGTAGATTCATATATATCAGACTTTCAGACCACATTTGGAATAGCCTCTCCCAGATGCTATACAGTTATTGTTGTCACAAATCCTTTGGTATGCCAAATTATTTCTGTGTTGTTTACTACCACAACTACTGGTGTTAACTTAGTTGACAGCTCGTTACTTGCTTCACCTCCGAGTTTAGGAGAAGGGCTGATTATGATTCTTTAAGGTCTCTGTAACCATTTTTCCATGTAATAAATATGAATTATTGACAATTTAAAACTAATCTGTCTCAGTTGGTTGATCAGGTATATAAAGACACAGAACTCATTAGTGCTCCTGTGCAGGGCAAGACTGTCTATAGTTGATGCACAAGTCAGTCAATTTAGGCTGGGGCTAGTTAATTTAATGGAGGAGGGTTAGAAACAAATCTTCCCTGAACATGAAATAGCTTCAATTTAGAAGCTGAAGGCTGAGGAGGGGTTAGAAAAAAAAGAGACTATCTTTGAAGAAGATTGCTTCAGGCTTAAGATATCAGGAAGAAATTTACTATTAACCTGTGCCAGTGCAGTTGGGTCTTACATTGGGAATTATTTGTAGCAAAAAACCCCCAAAAAAATCAATAAAATCTTCTTGCTTTAACTACATCAGTTCCTTCCTTCCTCCCACAGTACAGAAAAATGCATAAATAACCCCTGATATTTTTACCTGATGTTTGATGATGATTCCCAGAAGTCATTTTTAGGGTCACAAAACCTGCCAGTCAGAGCTGTCCTGCTGCCTGAAATGTGAGTATGAGAGCAGAATTTTGATTAGTTTATAACTCTGGCTGTTTTTCCTAGTTAAAATAACAGAAACAATTTAACCTATCAGGCAACTGAGCCTGGAGATGCTGGAATGGTCATACAGAGCCAAGTGTCTTACAGTGACTTGAAATAAAGAGTAAGTTTCAATAAAATTAAAAGGGCTCTATCAATTAAAGATGCACTGTACTGAGTTATGGGGTGAAACAGAACTCACAGTTTCACCAGTGTTGAGGAACTCATAGCTCCAAGTGTGGATCTAGTGGAAGAATCCACAAAAACTACTTAACTTAATTTTTTAAGATACTGACAAAAGAATAGAGAATAATCAAGATTTCAGGGTTACAGGGATAAGCCCAACAATGCAATTTTACCAGCAGATCTGAAGTATTAAGATGCTATTCTGGAAAAGAATGCCGTGTAACCCTTTTGCTAGACCCTATGGCTGTGTGAAACAGTACCGTTCTGTTTTGCCTTGAGTTTTAAGGTTTCGACAGAACAGCCTTCTGTTTCAAATTTCATTTCAATTCGAAAGAGCTGTTCTGTTTTGCTTCATCAAAACAGCATTGAAATAGCCTCACTGTTTTGACATTTTGCTAGATTGGGCAGGGGGCAGAGAGTCAGCTCCCTGCCCAGTCTAGCGTGGGGAGGGGGGAGTTTCAACGCTGTTTTGAAGTTTCGCCCATAGGCTATAATGGGGAAGGTCAAAATGGCCTATAACTTTCTCATTTCTAGCTGTATTTGGATAAAACTTGCAGAAATAGTAGCCCCTTCTGAGGGCAGAAAGCAAGCCAAGTTTCAAGAAGATAGGTTTAGGAGGTTTGGAGAAACCACACCCCAAAATCTTGAGAGCCAAACGTGTGTCATGTATATGTGTTAAGCCACAGCAGGATCAAAACTGCAGGGATGCTAGCCCCTGCTGAGGCCACAGAGTCTGCCATGTTTCAAGGAGATATGTACAGGGGGTTCAGAAAAACTGCACCCCAAAATTGACAAAATAGATATGGTCAAAAAGCCTCGAAACAAAACGAGGCAAGTCAAAAATCCTGAAAGCAAAACTCATGTCACATGTATGTGTTAAGCCATGTCACATGGGGTCAAAACTGCAGACATGCTAGCCCCTGTGGAGGTCACAAAGCCTGCTAAGTTTCAATGAGATAAGTGCACAGGTTTGGGGGGAAACTGCATCTCAAGTGTCACCACTGAGCCTTTATGTATGTTGAGGACTGTTGTTTGCCCCCAGATACAGCACTTTACACTGGAATGTGTTAAACTTCATCTGGTTCCAGTCTGCCCAACTCTCTAGCCTGTCCAGGTCCACCTGCATTTGCAACCTATCTTCTGGCATGACCACACTGTCCCATCTTGGTGTTGTCTGCAAACTTGACCAGGGAGCTTTTCACTCCTCCATCCAAATAACTAATAAAGATGTTGAAAAGCACCGGTCCAAGTATGGACCTCTGAGGGACACCACTGGATACTTTGCACCAAGATGACATAGATCCGTTCATGATGTTGAGCTAATTCATAGCTATTTGTAAGAGCTACTTCAGGGAAACTTCTGTTCAATACAAGGGAGGATTAAGGCTTTTCTTACATCTTTAGATCCAAGGCACTGTATCCATACAACTTTAAAATATACTGCATCCAAGCAACAGATCACACATCAGAGATAATCAGACCTTCATACATACAAATAAGTATGAATCAAAAGAATTACTGAATACATGAAAGGAATTCTCAGCAAGCAAAGATCAACAATAAAAAGAACTAACGTGAAAGATAACATTGACCCATGGGTAGTCTCACCAAGAGGAGAAAAGCAGGGCAACTACAGAACATTCTCAGGAGACAAGTAAACTGCAACACAAAGTAAAAGTATCATTTGAGATGGAAAAAAAGAAACCACAAATTTCAGCAAACCACAAAAGGAAGGAAATGTATTTGTTCAGAATGATTGAAAATGGAGCCAATTTAAATAATTGGAAGGCAATTAGCATAATTGATGCTCTTTCTAAAGGAGGGATCTGAAAAAATGTGAACACTATAGATTCACCTTCTTGGAACTTTAAGCAAAGAAGTAGCATGGGGGTAAGCATAGAAAGGGGAGGAATAAAAAACTAAGGGTTAGAATAACCATAAAGTGTAACTTGTATGAACCCTAAGAATCCAAGGTCATTGGCCCCCCAGTAAATCATCCTAGGTCCATTGGCTTCCACAGATGGCCAAAATAATTTAAAATATGAAACCAGGTGGCAGAGACAGATGCTAAAGGGGAGTGAGGCACAGCCTAGTAATAGCATAATTGCCCAATAATATGTGAGCAAAATCACTTCAGCACCTCTAGTTTGCAAAGTAGATACCACCCCCACCAAAGAGTCTTGAAGAGTAATTCTGGCCTGTAGCCAAATCCTGCACCACTAAGAGCTTTACTTAAAAAGTCGAAGTGCCCACATAGCCATTTTGTTGCCACTGCAGTTAAATAAATGGCCAATGTGATAGGCTCTGAGAAAGTATGCTATGGGTGATGTTTGTTCAAACCAGGAATTAAATGTTTGTGCATTTTGTACAGGCAAAGTTACACTGCAAGAAGCATTACTAGTCAAAATAAGAAAGTTACAGAGGCACTTATTTGTGTTATGACTTATGTATGCTTCTGCTGCTATCTTATGGGATTTATGGATTCAGTCTCTACAAGATCCTTTAAAATAGTTTTTGTACCCTTTTTGTACAACTCCAGCCTTTCTGAGGAAGGATATGTTTGAAAGCATAATTTGTTCAGCTACTTTTAAGCAAATCTGCTCAATAAATTAGGTATAAAAAAACCTTTTCCTACCTATGACCACCACCTCTACTCAGCAGAAAGATTTGTGCCCCTACTGTTGATGATGAGGTAACTCTGATGCATCTAGCACTCTTCCAAGTAATGGGATAAGAATCCATAGTCCCTGTTGGGACAAAGATCAGTGCAGTCCAATCTGTGGATTTTTCTTATACTACAGAAATCCACAGAAACTATTCATTCTTGTCCCATTATCTGGACTAGCTGTTTTCTCCAATGCCCCTTCAGGCAGAAGAGTAGTTGGGCAGTTTTGGCACACATGGCACACAGAGCTGTGTTAGAGGTAGGCTGCCAATGATGGTAGCTACAGTTTTTGTGCCCCTTCTCAGTCAGTACCAGGGGCTGGTGTCCCATGTGCCCCATCTTAGTTATGCTGCCGTCTCCAGGGGTTAACTGCCTTGTTCATCTTAATTGATCTAATCAATCTGTGACAGGGCAAGGAACAGCCTTGTTCCTTTGGTGCTACAAAGTTGTGAGTGCAGGGGAGAGTTGGGTCAGGGACAGGGGAAGGATAATTACTTAATAGGCACAGTTGGGGAGAGGGATCGCACTGGAGTGAATGTTGCCTGATTAAGAGCCAGCAGCTATTAGAGTCCATGGAAGGGGGCTATTATTTGCCCCTGGGGCACAGCATGAGGAGAGTCAACAGAGAAAGCCAGGAGAGGCAAACCCAGTGCTGGAACAGATTACTGATCAGACCAGCAGCCAGAGTTATCCACAACCTGCTGCGAATTCACTAATAAACCAATTTACTTTTATCCTGCTTCTGGGGTGATCTACTACACCCTCCCTCATTGGGGAATTAACTTCTTATTCTACCATTACATCAAGACATGTCAGGCAAGCCTCAGGGAGAGAGATTTTGTTAGTGACCCCCAACACACCCACACAATCCATTAATCAGTCTCTCAGTAGTGTCCCCTACCCTTGTTCCCATCCCCTTCTGTGTAAAATCCTCCTGGTCACTGAGGGTGCTATCACATGGCTTTGGAATTACACACACACTGACTGACTGCCTGTGTAAAATCTTTTTTTTTCCTGCCAGTCCATGCCTAGCATATGATGAAGTAGGCTGTTGCCCATGAAAGCTAATGCCTCTCTGAACCAGGCTGTGTATACACGTTCAAATGATCTGAGAAAATTCTCCCAGGTTTGTTTTCTTCCTGATAGAAAAGCTTACCAGAGATGCCTAAACAGACATTTGAATATTGAGCCCTCAAACATCATAGAGCTTGCAGTGCTGATGCTACACAGCCAGGAGGTGTCTGTGCACATATCTCAGCATGCTCTGCAGGATCCCACAGTCTGCCTGGAGAGAAAATGGCAGCAGTGCAAAGGGCAGCTCTGATTGGTTGATCCAGACTACTCAGGGTCAGCTTGTGTCTCCCTGCAGCAGGACATAGAGATTGTTCAGTTCCCAGCTCATCTAGAAGAGCAGAACCCAGCAAGCAACATGCTAACTCCAGCGGGGTGGGAAGGGAATGGCAGAGGATGGGAGAAAAGCACCATGGGATGCTAGAGAACTGTGCTGTGGCTTCTCTCAGAAGAGAATATGTACAGGTATTTTCTCTCACAAGAGAAGCTCTCCTGGGAGTAATTTAATTAGCCCTGATTGTTCCTGAGCTGCTTTTCTCTCAGAATGGTCATTTTTGCTCTAGGAGAAAAATCTTGGACATCTGTGCAGCCCTGGTTTCTATTGGGAGAGCAGTGACTCTCCCAGGAGAAACTGAATGTCTGCATATCTCTAAGGTCTCCCTGTCCTTCCTTCTTCCCCTTGATGTGATTTAGGCCCCAGAGATGGGCAACTGGGGCAGTGGTGATGCACACAGGCAGTGGAGACTTCCAGATGTTGGCGCTGCCAATGTAGCGGCAGCAGCTGTTTTTTTTGATGCCCCTTTGCTGAGGAATTCAACAGTTATAAAAGTTGGCAAAATCTAATGAGAACTAGATATGCCTTGTTGAAGGCATTATAAAAGGCACTAAGGAAATCCTATTCCTTCACATGTGAAAACCCATCAGTACTATTGAACCTGTTGTATCCTGAAAAAACAAGGATACAGACCTTCCCTTTAAACCAAAACTGAGCCCTCAGTGGAAAAGCAAAGTAAATGAAAGAGATGTGGGGCTTGAATTTCCATTGCTTTGACTCTTACATAGTAAGTTTTCTTTGGACAAAATAAGCGCAAGGTGAGGGATAGAATGCTGCCAGGTTGGAAGGGAGGCATTTAGACAGGTGTAAAGTATTTTCACAAAATTCTGGTCAGACTGAGGAATCTGATCCAAAGCATCTCTAGAAAAGAAGTCAAGAATCAGAAGATAATACATAAACAAGGGTTCTTTTCAGCTTTACTTCTTAAATTGCATGCCTTACAGGTTTCCTGTGATAGGATGTCAGTGAACCTAAAATAAAAAGAAACCATGAAGAAATTAAGTAGTTCTAGTTATGTGCATGTGGGCAGTCCCATTTTTAAAACTACATTTTCTCAAAGAGGCCATTTTTTATCCAGGGTGCTCTATGGTTTTGTTTTATTTTATTTATTCTCCTCATTGTACAATACCATTGTTTTCCCAATCTTTCATTATCATTAGCCAATATTCATTCTTGTTCACAACAAACAGCCATTTTGTGACAATTATAAAACTCTTAAGGTCTGACTATTTTGTTCTAGTAGGATGAGTAAGTTTGGATTGTCTCACTGACCCAATGCCACTGTCTGTTTTATAGCCTCTCTACATCTTTTGTGACAGAATAGTGAGATGCTGTGTGCTTCACAGCTTCTAGCTCCAGTGGCGGGGGGGGGAGGGCGTATTTCTGAAGGGAGTTATGGTCCTTGCCAGTCACCAATCAGCTGATCATTGTCAGCATCAGCTGATCATTAAGACTGCACCAGGCAGCCTTAGTGTGGTCCCTATTCTGCTGCTGATTAGCTCATTGTGTTGACCGGTTCCAGGGACTTGAACCAGCCCTGTAGTTCCCCAGAGGTAACCAACATGATCCTGGGCTCCCTCCTGCGCTGGCAATAGGTCATGACTGGGAGAATACCAGGATCCATGATCCCAACATTGTGCATGCTGCCATGCCCATATGGCATGACAGGAGACATGATTATTGGAATTGTGGAACAGTTCCCATCAAAACTTTAACTGAATGACTTTCAGGAGTCCAAATTAAAGGGCTTTCTAGGGTCAATACAAGCTGCCTTCATTTCACCCCAGCTCACCAGTCTGATAAAAACTATTCCTGGGTAACAAATATGAAGGATCAGAAGCTGAGGTGAACAAATAATTGATTTTCGAGTTTTCCAGCCAATCTGGGGAGGTGGGGGGGAAGAAAATGCTTTGGTTCTCTTCTTTTTGAATTTTGCAATTTACCTAAATATAATTAAAAAACAAATTTCAAAACTTTTCATTTAGGAAAAATTGAAACAAAATGTTTTGATTTGCATAATTTTTTTGACTGAAATCATTCACTAAACTGAACACAAGAGAAGTGGTGCTGGCTCCTACCCTGGGGGTCTTTAACAGGAGGCTAGATGAACACTTTGCTGGGGTCATTTGACCCCAATACGCTTTCCTGCCATGGCAGGGGGTTGGACTCAATGATCTGTTCAGGTCCCTTCCAACCCTAGAAACTGTGAAACTATGAAACAAGTTAATGAACAGGTTGAGTTGACCTGAAGAAGCAATGTTCTTAAAAAATAATAACACCACACTGTCACAGAGTGGGTGCAGGGGCAGCCATGATCCCGCTAGCACCCCCTGCCATGTCCAGTTAGGTGATTCAGCACCCTCAACTCGCCCGCCACATCTTTGATGTTCTAAGTTCAGTAAGGGAGGCTGCCTTGTCTTGCCTTGGACACTACTCCGCACTATGCCCCATTCCGATTGGGGTGCCCCAGTGCCCCCCTGCCTTATGGGCGATGCGTGCCTCCAACCTCCCCTTTAGCACGCCCCAAGCCTTGCAGTTCTTCATGGATGATATCTGGTCCTTCTGTCTCCCTGCGCCCTGCCTGGCGCCTCTGGGTTAGCCTCACAACCAGTGCCCCCTTGTCTGGTGCCTCTGGGTTTGTCTCGCCCAGGCTAAGCCCCACTGGAGCCTGTCTTACTCTTTCTACGCACCTCGCCCCCTCAGGGGGCCTCTTGCCCACCTCTGGGCTTTCCCGCCCCTCTCGGGGTCTCTGCCGTGCTTCTCGCCCCTCTCGGGGGCCTCACCCACTCTGGGGCCTACACCGTGCTCCTTGCGCTTGTCACCCTCTCTGGGGCTCTATCCCCACGCCTCTCGCGCTCATTGCCCACTCTGGGGTCTCGCTCGCGCATTTCCCATGCTTGGGGCTCAGGTGGCCGCAGCCATGCCTGGCCCCTTGACCCTTTCCTGGGTCGCTTGCCCCACTGGGCACAATACCGCCCTCACGGGCTGGGGTCCGAAACCCCACACACCGTGCCTCTCCGGCGCAAGCAGCTGTGCCCCACTGGCACCGCTCGCTGTGCCACTACTGGGCACCTGGGGCCCCCAAGATTATTGGGGAGCTCCCGTGAGGCCTCCTCACACCACTACAGCCTCACCCAGTCCTCCGGTATAACGATAACTGAATCAGGAGCCAAACGGCTATAACTCAAATACCAGAAGCCTACCGGCTTACAACACAATCATAAGCCCCGAGCTTATAAACCCAGCTCCGCTCAGTGCTGGCTGTCTCATACCTCTATCCGGATTCTCTCTCTCCCCTCGCATCATTGCAGCCAGTCAGACCGCCACCATTGACTCTGCTGCTCAGCTCTCCTGCTCCTGCAGCTGCCAGAGGGGAACTGCTAGCTAGGCTCCAGCCTGGGCTGTTTATAAAGGCCCGGCCCAGCCCACTTCTAGCCAGTTGACCCACATTAGTTGCCCTGGCAACCCTCACCTGTGCTGCCCTATTAATTGGCAGCTGTCCTTATTACTGCTGCTAGTAGCGAGTACTCCAGTGGTCTGCTACACACACGTTTTGTACAAAAATGCTTTCCGAATACTGACTCCTAAAACCAGTCAAGCCATACCTCCTCCTTGTTCTGTTAATACCCTCCCTTGTTTGGCCAGCTTCCACTTCCCCTGCAAAAATCTGCCTGCAATAAGGAGACAGAGTGCTGACAGATGTGACCATATGTGCCAAGTATACGGGGCCCAAAGGCCCTGCTGCCCTTCAGGAAGAGGGTGACCACCCATCCCTAAGTGGGCAAGACAGTCTCAAAATGGGAACATCGAGTCCTGGTTATGGGCTGCATGGCTCTGGGACAGCATTTGTCCCAGATTCCCAGTATCATGCAGGGATCTATGTTGTTCATTCACTGGAAAGGGTGGGTTTCCCCTTTCAGGCTGGCAGAGTTCCATCCTGCAAGGGGCTGCAGGAATTCATATATTCATAAATTGATTGTAAGGTATGGATGGTAGCTCTTGTTGTCAGCAAGGGCTACCATCCCTGAAGTTTTCACCCCACTGTGGCTTAACACACACACGTAACATGAGTTTTGCATTCAGGATTTTGAGGCGCAGTTTCCCAGAAACCCCTGCACCTACCACCTTGAAACTTGGCACATATCATGCTCTCAGCAGAGGCTACCATCCTGGGAAGTGTCATCTGAATAAGCCAAAATACAACAAAGTTATAGATATTTCATTGATTACCGATTATATTCTATGGCTGATCTCTGAATCAGCTCCAAATCTTCCAAAGCGATTCGGCCTAACTGAATTGGAAAAACGATTCCAATCTCCAAATTGAATATCTAGCATCTGAAATGGCCAAATCCTATTCTAATAGTTCTGTATTCGCACAGACCTACAAAGCATCTTCATTAACATCTGTCAGCATGGCTGGGAACAGGGTGGACTGATGCAGCCCAGCTTGGCTTCAGGACAGGAGTGGGGGAAGGGAGAAGAGTGAGTTCAGTCTTTGGGTTCTCCAGGAAGCACTGGAGGATGGGGTGGGTGGATTGCAGACCCCTCCCAAAGCCTGAAATGGTCTGGCTTTGGAGGGGGCTCCAATCCATCCCCAAAGTGTTTGGGGGGGCTCCAATCTACCCCCCAGTTCAGCTGGGGAACCCCCAGACCTAACTCATTCCCCTGTCTTTCCCCCCTCCCATCCTGAGAGAGAACAGGTGTTTGCAGAGAGGGGTGGGGCTAGGGGACAGACTCTGTAGTTATGTAGCCTCTCTCCCCGAATCAGCTTCAAAGGGGAGCTGGATCACACACCCTCCTGATCTAACAGCAAATGTCTGTTGGATCAGAACAGTTGATCTAACTCATGATGCTTTATGTGAAGTGCCATGAGTTAGACTAGGGAGCTGCACATCTATATGCACCCACAGTGAAAAGCTAATAAAGATCCATGATGCAAGAAACTGGGATATAACAACTACAATGTAGGAGATATAAGGTACCAATTTATTGTCATTGGCAAGTTCCTCCTTTCATATTTGTAGAAAGTTAGCTGGCACACTAGTTCTCCTTAATTAGGTTGATTTATGTCAGCTCCAGTGAAAATATTAATGGCTAATAAAACAACTGTAGATGGAAAAGAAGAGAGAAATTATAACTGATGGGCTGGCTAAAATGTAGTGAAACAACCAAGAGATGTAGATAGCTAGTAGCATGAGAACATCATGAATTATAAAATAAATGGTAAAAACTGAAAATTCAAGATGAGAAATTTAAGAACTGTTAGAACAACACAGAAGTATAGTTACAAAGCACTTCCTACTCAAGGTCACAAGGCTAACTCCTTTGCCCATTAAATGGAGCCAACATTTCACCATCAGTAGAGTTTCCCATCATTCAATTAACCTTGCTACCAACAACATTTATATAACGTAGATATGATTCACATTTTTTGAAAGAGGAAGAAACTTTGAGTGGAAAAGATTAATAGTCTGTTTTTTTCAGAAGCACTAAAAATCTGCATCACCCATGAGTAACATGTTCTGAACACCATACAAAAACTGACATGACATGAATCATTTTTTCAAAGGTTGACCAGGTGTCATTTGATATTCCCATAATTATTCAGTGTTGTGAAACCTGTTTATCAAAGCTTTTTAAATGTAATGTGACCAGATTTGAAAAAGAGAGACTGCTCTGACTTTTTTTTTCAGGGATGGAAAGCAGTTATTGAAAAGACAGAAATATGTTATTTATTACACGCATACCAGGGTTATTACTTGTTATGCAGGGTTACAGTGAGATGGGTTTATTTCTCATGACAGAATTTTTTTTTTCTTACTTAAACTCATTCACAAGACTGAGTTATCATCATGCATCACTGAATAAGCACTGCTATTATTCATTCTGGGCAAAAGAACCTCTTGGACAGCGAGATGAGTTACTTTTACAAATTGTGTAATTCGGGAAATAATGAACTCTCTACAGTATATTGTCTTTTAAGCATAGAGTGATGACATTCAAAAAGTGTTTTCTCTTGTTAGACATATTATCAGCATTATCATGGTGATTTTACAGTTGTGTTTCTTAGTCTGCTGTTTCCCTTAATCTAAACTAAAAGTCATTCAGGCTGTAAGTAGAGAGTTTTTCTTTCTGTGCAATCATTTGCTTCTTGTTTTAGTCTCTAGAGTGGGCAAAGTTTTCTCTTTTAGAGAACTATGCTAGCAGAAAGAGATTAGCTTATTGAAGTCAGTGGCAAGATTCACACTTAACTTAAAGGCCGAGGAAATCTCTAGCATGTATTTTAATATGGCTTTAGGTATGACAGCAGCTTTACAGCTATGTCTAGTAGTAATTGTTTTGGGAAACTGTATCAGATATCATTGGAGATGTGGTCTAATTATACCAGCAACTAATCAGCTCCTTTCAAATAGTTAATTTGCATTAGAAATTGCAGCAGTCTGTTTGACTGATGCTGTGAGATGTATGCTTTCAGTTCTATCATTTTTAATTCCAGGTGACTGCAGATTTCATAGATTTCATAGATTTCATAGACATTAGGGCTGGAAGGGACCTCAGGAGATCATCGAGTCCAGCCCCC
>NW_017728906.1:64855692-64858990 GCF_001723895.1 Crocodylus porosus | reverse complement strand
GGAATAGATTTAGCTTGTGCACTGAGGATCGCTTCCTTGAGAAGCAACCACTCTTCTTGAACTCCCATCTCCCTGGGGTCATGGTCCCTGATTTTAGACACTTCCAGAATATTTTCTACATTTGGCTGTTTTCTATATTCTAGCAAGCCTAAAAGGTCTTTTACTTTCCCTGTCTGAGGTTTTCTCACAAGAAAAATAAAAGATGCTTTTCTCTTTCTGAATCATAATGAATAGGAGATCCTAGTAAGGATCTGTTTAAGAGTTACAGCACGATAAACAGAGACATTAGAAATGTTGCTTACCCAGATCCAGATGGCATTTTTATCCTTGTTTTAAATACACTGGTGGATAAATCTGTCTACCTCTATAAAATAAGTGTTATTTCATGGATGGTTGTTCTTCCTAATGACTTTGCACTATTTTGCTTAATAGCTTTCTTAGACAAATAACTAAATACTCTTTTCCAAGTTTAGGGACTATGCCTAGTGGAGGTCTTAATTTTTTCATATGTCTATGATATTTACCATATGACTACATCTGCATGGCCTGCTAGGAAGTCCAGGACCTCAGTGGACAAATAATCCCAACCCATATATGCCTGCTTTGCACGTACCTGATTTTGTCAATTAGGCAGCATACAGGTCCATCTACATAGTATAATTTACAGGCTTGGAATAGAGTGGGACTTATTTCCTGGTGCTGCTCCTGGTTTCACTACAATTCTGTGTTAGAGCTGACTTTTAATTCCTTTGCCACCTTTACATCTACGTGTAAACCTTGCCTAATTGAAGGGAGATATGTCATACCTACAGCAATGATGGTTTGCTTGTGAGCCGGTAATGAATAACTGATTGTATTTATTTATTTTTTATCAGAAACAATTGCAGTCCTGGAAAATGTCAGATTGGTAATCTGCCATATGTTTCCATCTTGTTCTTGCTTCCTCCATATTCCCTTCTTTTATTTGTTATACTCACTTGTTATGCCTTATCTCATCTTAAATGATGAAATCTGCAACACATCACACATGCAGGATATGGAAGTTGCTTATGCTATATATTTGTATAAAGCCAGGGCCAATTTGGCATACAATCTGATTAGCGCTGGTTCTCTAAATTGTTAAGGTTAAATAGCCAAGGTATTGTATTTTATGTTAGGGAGCTGAGTGAAGACAAAGATCCCCTCCTACCTTGAGGCTCTTTGTTATGATGGTTGATATTATGCTTTATATATGTCTTATGTATTATGATATTATCCTCCTTTATGACAACTAAAAAGAAAAGATTGTTTAGAGTAACATACTTTGAACAGATGGGAGCACATTATTAAGATTAGATCAGTTAAACTGAGTCAGAGGCAAACTCATTCACAAATATACAGATGGCTATTAACAGTTTACTCTCTAGTATTTGAGCACCCTATACCGCATTCCTCATAACCAAGTGGTTACATTAGAGGTATGTCAATAAATTGATTAAGTGTCATGTGAAATAAATTACCCTATATTGTTTCCTGCCTAAGTAAGCATCCTGTGTCTACCTGTCCCAAATACATAGAATCATGGAACACAACACGGGATTTTGGTAAAAGCTTTAGTTCAGTCATTTTTTCCTACAGGATCCCCAAAGCATTTTGTGGACAGCCATTGTCCTCCTCCATATTCTGAGCTCCTCTAAAACCCTGAAGGTAAGGTTTATTTCAGCTTCTGGTCTAGTCTATGCTATAGAGTTACCACATAAGCTAGTGGTATGAAATGGCAGTTTTCTAGCAGTGTAAGTGGCATTTTTGGTCCCTACAAGTTTCAATTCCTTTACCTTTGCAGTGTGGATACAGAAACATGCATGAATAGACTGAATGAGTACAGTAGGCTAGACCTCATCCTCCTCACAAGTCATATTTTTTTGTAAAGCTCCATTTTTGTGAATTACACTCACTTATGTGTCCAGAATAGGCATATATGACTGCTCATGCTTAGTCCGTACATGCTTACATGTCGACATTGAAGAGGTAGAATCACAACTTGTGCCTAAGTGCCAAAATAGCTATGTATGCAGCAAACAACCTGCCATCCAGATGCACGAAAAGAAATAGAGTTCTGTTCCTGGCGTGGGTGCACAGAGAAGAGTTTCTGATGGCTTACATTACATCATTCAGGGGAGGTATGTGTAGCTAAATGGGCATATATAGCATCTCCACTAGAAGATCTGTTGACATGGGTACAGCTAGAGGATCTGCCACTGGAGGATCTGTTGACATGGGTACAGCTATAGCTGCTCTCTTATGTAGACAAGCCCTTTATCTCCCTTAAAGTTGTGCCACAGAAGGCAAAAAGTTTTACATGGTGACAATATGACTTATTTCATTACAAATGTTAATTATTAATTATTCTAGTAGTCATTCATTTCTAATCAGTTTTCGTGCTATCGTAGAATCCACTTTTCTGGAATTTTTGTGACTGTAAAGAGTCCTTAACCATGATTATATGCTGGAGGGAAAAAATGAGGCCATTTATTTCATGTATCAGGTTATCTGTTTGTTGGCAAATTTCTAGGTGGTCTGTCCAGTTAAATGAGATGAGCTCTGCCTTGACTGTAAATTAAAAATGAGTCGTTAATAGCTGTTAATATATAAACCTGTGAATGCAGAAATTGCCTCAAGCTGAGTTTAATTGATCCAGTTTTGCTGACTGAGTGTATGTCCTTCTGAACATTGTTTTCCCTTTAGTTGCCATAATGAAAGAGTTATTGTAACTGTCATTAGACATTTATGGTTCTTGAAGTTCTAGAGGTTTCATCTCCTCATTGTTTAATACATATATAAAAGGAAAATGCTGAGATGCTAAACCGAATAAGGGCCCCATCTCCCAGCGAATCTACATGTGTAATGTATCACACTCCTCTGAATAAGACACACACCTTGTTTTCAGAAGGCAGAAAAATGAAAACCATGATTTTTCCTTGATTTTTCCTTTTTTAAATACATAGGGGGGAAAAAGAAGGTCCCAGGTAACATGGGGCCCTTGTAGGACGCGTTGGGAAATTTGGTCGTCACACCAGATGACAAAGCTAACATGTTTAAAGATTTCTTTGCCTCTGTCTTCCTAAGTAGGGATCAGAACAGCCACCTCCCTGCTGGGCCCCCCTCGGGCCCCGGGGGAGGCACACCTGGGCCACGGGTTAGTGTGGAACTAGTTAGGGAGCTTCTGGAGGGGCTGGACGTGTTTAAGTCAGCCGGCCCGGACGATCTCCACCCTAGAGTCCTAAAGGAATTGGCCAAGGTCATTGCAGGACCCCTGGCA
>NW_017728906.1:64852447-64855681 GCF_001723895.1 Crocodylus porosus | reverse complement strand
CATCTTGCTGGGGTCATTTGACCCCAGTATTCTTTCCTGCCATGGCAGGGGGTCGGACTAGATGATCTACTCAGGTCCCTTCCAACCCTAGAAACTATGAAACTATGAAGAGTCATTTATTAAGGCTGCACTTCCTGAACACCGTGTTTCCAAACATAAGCCCCAAATTCTTGCAAGGGACCTAACAGTAACAAAATTGTTAATTCTTAATTTTAAGTTATTTATATAAGTTACTATAAATAAAATTATTGTTTCCACATCACCCGCCTCATCAAGATACTATCAGTAGTTCATGTGCTGCTTCAGGCACAGGCTACAGTTCTCAGCCAATACCTGTGGCTACAAGGGAGTTAATACAGGACTCTCCCATCTTGGCAGTTGCAGGACATATGCACAGAGTTTCCAGGCTTGCTTCTTTTCCCCACTTAAAACATGCACCCAATTTTTGGGAGGCTAATCTAGGAGAAAAGGGCCCTGTCCCTGCTTGTTCCCCAGGGGCAAGCAGGTTTTCTTGTGAGATGCCCTTGCCTGTCTAGCTGTGGGGGCACAGGATGTTCAGTTAAATTTTGCACTGTATCCCACCTCCCTGCATGCTGTGTGGGGGGAATGCAAGGGTCAGGGGAGTTCAGCCAGGCCTGGAGGGGAAGGGGAGCCAGGGCAGGGGCAGGGTCAGGGCTGGAAGGGCCCTCACCCCAGTGCAGGGCTTACCAGGTAGATGAGCTGGTGTGCCTGGCAGCCCAGGTCAGTCCCCACTGGTGGTGAGGGCTTGCAGCTCCCAGTGTTGTCCTGGATCACAGGGGCACAGCAATCCAGCTCCCTGGACAAAGACCCCCTCCAGGGAGGAGCTGGAGCTCTGGTGGCTGGCAGTGCCATGGCTGGCTTGGCTTCACAAGCAGGGCTGAGGCCACAGATGGTGGGCCAGGCATTGACCCTAGCTCCTAGAGCTGTTTGATGATGCTTGGGGTGGGAAGCTTAGTGGGATGGGCTCCTAGGCCAAGGGCCCTTCCCCTGTGATGCTTAGGTGGAATGGCTGTGTCCAGGGTCCCTGGGCATAAGAATGTCATCCACCTGCCATATAAAGGACATGGACTCACAAGTAGTGCCTAACCAGTGGTTGTGATCGTGATAGTGACCTACTGTGCCTGCAAGGCCTTGCCTTTATGTAGCATTGGCACCGGTCATGCCTGTGCGCCCGCAAATGGCCTGACAGCCCCTTGTAAATGTGGATGTTGGAGTGCCTGCCCTGTGCTAACTGGCTGAGCACTTCAGTCTAGGCCCACAGCACAACAAGGTCCACACTCTCATCCTAAAACCATTTGGGGGTCTAGGAGGTGGTGTGTGATGTCAGGAAGGACACCAGCATGGATCCCTCTTTGGCTTGCTGGGCTTCTGGGCAACAGTCCTGGAGCTGCCAGGCCTGAGCAGCTGCCTGCAGGTGGGTTGCCTGTGGCCAGAAGCATGATGCAGGTAGGCCTGGGACCTGTCAAGTGCCTGCAGTGCCCTGAAGAGCTGGACAGCATGGCCCTGGCAGTTGTGTAGCACTGTGATGCCAGGGTGCAGGCTGGATGTTGCAGCTACCCTACGGCCTATGCTGGGGCACACAGCAGCCAGCAGGCTGCCAGCACGTGCCCCTGGGCAGGCATAGAGCCAGCCCACCCCTGGGGCCCTAGGGCTAGCCTGAACCTGGCCCCCTGGTGGTGGGGCTGACTGGAAGCAAATTTGCTCCCGGTCAGCATCTACACATGCACTACTGAGCAGTTACTAATGGTAAGTAAATTTTCTACTTGCATTTGCAGATAGCAATTTTACTCACTATTAGAGCAGTTTACTGCACAGTAAGCATCTGCATGTGTAAATGTGCACACTTACTGCACAGTAAACTGTTCTACTACACAGAAAAGCATCTCATGTAGACAAGCCCACTGTAGTGGATTTTTGAAATCACCACATGATGTATCCTTTCTATACAGTTAAGCAGTAATGCCATCATACTGACTGACTTTTAAATTGCTTGTTTCTAACAGTCAGACACTTTCTGACTATCCTGTTTAGCAGCCAGAGTTTAACTATACAGCAGAGTCTGCAGTTAGTTCCTCTAAGTGTCATCTGGAGACTTTAGCTGTTTTGTTTATAATCACAGTAGAGCAAGCCAACCAATGTCTCCTTTCCTTCTGTTTTTAAAAATATTGACAGAACAAACATAACTTTTATTTGAGTATGGAATATTACAATGTTTGAATGATTTTGATAGTTACTGTAATTAACATATGGACAAAGGCTGGGGCTTAAATATGTTCATGGAATTTAAATTTGCATCATATATCTAAAGCCCTGATTGTGTCCATATGTCAATTAGTACAAGACTATCAAGAACATCCTAGTATCATTATGTAGACTGCAATCCACACCTAATTAAAGGTTTTATTAATTCTGCCAACATTCCTTCTTAAATCAGACGCCAGAGGTAGAATGACCATATGACTCTAATCTGTCACCAGGTAATCCCTAGAGAAACTGAAAATAACATTCATAGTTTAGTTAAATTTAGATTGACTTTAGGCCATGACCCAAAAGTAGAGTAAAATGAGCATTTACTTTTGAAACCGTTTAAAGACTAATGTTGCCCCATCATTACTAGGTCATTATTACAGATCTTTCCATATAACTGCTAAGCGTCTTGAAAATTTCAGGCAACCTTGGTTATTCTTGTGTGACAACTGTTGGCAAATGCAGATTACAGCGCAGTACACAGTGCAGTATGCCCAGTTTCTGCTCTTTATTGCAGATAGCATTACAATCTGTGAGGGTCAGAAAGTCCAGAACTACAAATGAACAAAATCCAAATAAGGTAATTAACATCCAGTATTGGAAAACATGCTTTCTAGGTGCTTAGATATCATGGTGATGGTGGCAGTATAAATCATAGATTAATATGCCACCACTCTTGATTTCTGAAGTGTGCTTCTTTGATCTTTTCAAAGTATTGCACTTTTTGAATACTAAAAACAGTACTATTGTCATGGGCAGATCTTTGATTTTGAAAAAGGGTGCAGGTGGTATGTGCATCATCACCAGCAATCCTGGTTTTCCTTGATTAAAAAAATCACAAATTGTCCCAAAATCTGTGATTAAAATGAAAAGTCCCTCACTTCCCACCTCCGCCCTGCAGTCCCTGCCAGCCCTACTGGTGCCCCTTACTACCCACCACAGTGCCCTGGCCCTGCTCATGCCCCT